>NC_060280.1:87631997-87993381 GCF_021613505.1 Equus quagga | reverse complement strand
GCCGGTCCCCAGGGCCGGAGATCCGCACCTGGACGATGTGAAAGCCGAAAACTTCAGCCCTGCCCTCGAAGGCCTCAAGAAACTGGCCGAGTCCGTTTGACCATCTCTCCCGCCTTTGGGGTGAGGGGTCGGGAGGAGGTAATGGGAAAAGCTGTAAAAGTTATTGGAGCTTTGAAATGTGTTCAAAACAGGGGGCTAGTTAGCAAAATGCATCAAAATGACAAAGTCTGGACACTTTGACCCAACCATCCCATCTCGCGGATTCATCCAAAGATTAGCTTGGTCGGGTGCAGAATGACGTATGTACCAGCACGTGCAACAGATTGCCGCCAGCCTAGTGAGCATCCAAGCTGAATGTGTAAGAATCCAGACCAGGGAGTCTGATGCAGGTGGAAAGGAGGAAAGAGGCCCCATATGCACGAGATGGTGCATTTTCCAGCACAGAACCATGTCCACATTTGTGTCCCCCCCAGAAGTCCATCCCGAGACAAGGTTTGGAAGGCTGGTTTATTTGAGAGGAGATCCCAAGAAACACCTGTAGGGGACAGGGAAGTGAGGCAGAGAAGGGAGTGCAGTCCTTAAAAGGTGACCCTGTGGGTACCTGGATTCAGTCCTGCTGAGGGATGTCTGGGATGGAACGCAGAACGCGCGCCTGTTTCCCCAGCAAGGGGCGAGGGAGCTGCGGTATGACTATCCCTTGAGGGGCTGCTCCCAGGGCGCTTGCGCCGGAGAGGCCCCCAGGCTCGGCGCGCAGAGAAATGACAGAGGCCACCGGGACACGCTGGGCAGGGCCCCCAGGAGCCTCTGCTGCTCTTGCTAAGAACAGGCAGAGGCAGAACAATGAGAGTAGTAGAAAGCAAGAAGGAAAATAAGGAGAATAGACTTTGCTTTGGCACACATAGAAGATCTCATTTGGGACACAGGAAACAGTGACAGTCATCGTCGTGGAGGGGGAGGAACTTGGTTGGCTGGGAGAAAAAGGTGGGAGGGAGCCTTTGCATGGGCTCCCCTTCTGTGCTTTGTGAATTTCGAACCATGTGCCTGCATCACCTCTTCGGAAAAACATTTTTTTATTTAGACCTTTGTTTAAAAAATAGAAAATTAAATTTGCTCCTTTGTGCAGAGAGAGAGAGCTGCTGTTGCTAAAGTTGCTATTCAAGACTTTAATCGAGTTACAGCCAAATCGGGGGCGTGGTGGGTGTGTGGGCGATTGGAAAGAGCAAATGATTCAGACTCGTTTCTGATCAGTACTACCAGATGCCACGGGCTCCAGACCCACGCTCTCCCCCGGGTCCCTCTCTCGGGGGCGATGGTCGCCTGGGTTCACCTGCCTCCAGCGCAGACCCATGGCTGAGGGCAGGGAACATGAGGGAAGCCGAAAGGAAACCCACACCAGCCCTCTCTGTCCCCAAGAAACCTCCCCACCTGGGGCGCCTGGCTATTTTGTATGCCTTCCTGTTTTATCTTTGAGGTTCAAGACATGGGCTTGGAGCACAACGTTGTGACCCTGAGGATGAACTATAAAGGTTTCAACGAGCCCGATGACTATTCCACGGACTGGAACTCGGTCATGGAGAAGGTGAGAGTTACATCTTTTTTTAACATGGGAAAATAGACATAAACATAAATAGACCATTTTAACCATTTTGAAGTGTCCAGTTCAGTGGCATTAAGTACATTAACAATGTTGCACAACCATCGCCACCATCCATCTCCAGAACTCTTCATCCTGCAAAACTGAAGCTCTGGCCCCATTAAACACCAACTCCCCCCACCCCCCAATCCCGCGGCGCCACCATCCTACTTCCTGTCTCTGTGGATATGACTCCTCCCGGGACCTCCTATGGGTGTAGTCACACAGTATTTGTGTTTGTGTGACTGGTTTCTTTCACTTAGCGTAATGTCCTCAAAGTTCATCAATGTAGCCTGTGTCAGAATTCCCTTCCTTTTTAAGGCTGAATAATATTCCGTCGTATTTTGTTGGTCCATTCTTCCATCAATGGACACTTGAGTTCCTCCCACCTTTTGGCTACTGTGAATCACGCTGCTAGGAACATGGATGTGCAAATGTCTGTGCAAGTCCCTGCTTTCGATTCTTATACGTCTGTACTCAGAAGTGGAATTGCTGGATCATATGGTAATTCTATGCTTAATTTTTTGAGGAATTTCCATACTGTTTTCTATAGCATCTACACCATTTTACATTCCCATCAGCAAAGCACAAGGGTTCCAGTTTCTCCACATCCTTGTCAACACTTGTTTTTTCTTTCTTTTTTTGTTTGGCGAGGAAGATTGGCCCTGAGCTAACAGCTGTGCCAATCCTCCTCTATTTTGTATGTGGGACACCACCACAGCATGGCTTGATGAGCGATGTGTAGATCTGTGCCTGGGATCTGAACCAGTGAACCCCTGGCTGCCAAAGCAGAGCACACAAACTTAACCACTATGCCACTGGGCCA
Organism: Equus quagga; assembly: GCF_021613505.1. Classification (NCBI taxonomy): domain Eukaryota; kingdom Metazoa; phylum Chordata; class Mammalia; order Perissodactyla; family Equidae; genus Equus; species Equus quagga. The sequence continues at coordinate 87,990,922 of NC_060280.1, read as the reverse complement.
GCCCCTCTGTTTTTTATATTTTTATGATCGTACCCCTCCTCTTGGGTGGGAGGTGCTGAGACTCACATCTTGAGTCTTGCTGTTTGAGGAGCAAGAGCACCTCCAAGTGTCATCTGAGCTCTTGGTGCAGGCAGCTGAGGAGGGGGTCTGGGGCCCAGGGAGGGGACAGCCTCTGCCTGTTTCTAGGGCTATTTCACCTGTGAGTCTTGGGCCCAGGAACTGCCGTGGGGTCATGTCCAGGCTCGAGAGGGGCCCATGCTGAGCCCTGTTCAGGGCTCTGGGCACCCAGGAAGGCATAAAACAAAATCCGTGCCCTGTGCTGCTGACGCTTGAGTGAGGAGATGGACAAAAAACCACCAGGTAGACATTGGTCAGGGGTGATAAGTCTGTGAAGAAAAACAAGCTCATAGGAGGGGAGGGTTTGGTTGACTCATAAGTGCTATTTGTCACCTACTTTAGCACACAGTGGGATGGCCTGTCCTGGCTTCCAGATAGTTGGTTGGGGGTCACATGACATGTTCCAGCCAATGAGCTATGAGCAGAAGTGATGTGTGTCACTTCCTGCCAAACTGGCACATTTCATGGCCAGTGCACGGCCCCTCCAGAGCTCTTCCATTTTGCCACCAAAGTGGAACCATCCAGATGGTGACCACTCCATCCGCCTGAGTCCCCGAGTGACTTTGAGAAACTGAGCTCACCTGCCAAGTTGTGACGGGTGTGTGGCGTGAGGGAGAAGTGAACTGTCGAGATACAGGGGCTGCTTGTTACGCAGCATCACTTCCCCCAGCCTGACTGATACAGGGGTTGCGGCTAACTTGGAAAGACGGGTCTGGGCAGGCCTTTCTGAGGAGCAACATTTGAACAGAGATCTGAATGAAGTGAGGGGGGGAGCCCTGAAGATGTTTGAGGGAACAGCCTGTCTAAAGGCCCTGAGGCTGGTGGCCTGAGCCTGATAAGTGTGTTTGAGGAACAGCGAGGAGACCAGCGCGGGTGGAGCTGAGAAAAAGGGCGAGTGGGGTGAGATGAGGGCCTGGAGGTGACAGGGCAGATTGTGCCGGGCCTGTGGGCCATGGTGAGTTCAGCTTTTACCCCAAGGAAGATGGGAGCCATGGAGGGTTCTGAGCCATGACCTGGGGGGAGTAAGGTATGCATGTAGCACAGCTGGCCCTGGAATATTGTAGCCATGGTGACTGTGATTTCTATTGTGTTTATTATTTAATATTTGAAAGGGAGCTTCAAGTGTTTCTTGTCTTTTCTGTAGCTAAAGTGCTGTGGAGTGAAAAACTACACGGATTTTTCTGGCTCCTCCTTTGAAATGATGACGGGTCACGCCTACCCCAGGAGTTGCTGTAAATCCATCCAGACCGTGGCCTGTGATGGGCACAATGTGTCCACAGACATCATCCACCAGGAGGTAACCGGAGATTTTGCTGGGCATCGCCTCGATAGACCCCGAGGGCTGGGGACTGTTATAGAAATGGCATATTTTCAGGGACCCCAGCAAAAGGGGCTGGGGGAGAGAGAAAGCAGCTCTCCTGGTGTGTTCAACTCATTTCGACCACACGGCCTTGAGGAGTTAGGGTTGCCATTCCCACTTCCCAGATGGGGAAACTGAGGCTCGGGGAGGGGCCGTGATGGTCTCAAGGTCACATGGCTTCAGAAGAGCTGGGATTTGAATCCATGTTGGTCTGAGTCCACTGCCTGGGCCACACCGCCTGCCACACACAGAAATCGAGTTGCAGCAATGATGACACATGATCATCCTCACAATAGTGATGGCAGCCACACGACGGGCCCCTTGCTTTGTGAGTTTGATCCCCAGCGCACCCCTCGAGGTGGGGACTGCTCTTCTCCCATTTTCCAGATGAGGAGACTGAGGCAAACAAAGGTTTCCACAGCCAGGGGGTGGTGGAGCTGGGCTTCCAACCCTCCCCCCAGCTTCCCTTTAACTCCTGCTGCAGGTGAGTGACCACAGGGATCTTCCCTGAGGGAAGAATAGGAACCATTCATGACATAGCCATTCACATGGAACGGCTCCTGCTGGGAGCCAGACGCTGTAGAGAATGGGCCGGGGCAAGTCCCAGGCCAGGGCTTGAGAATTGGACATGGGGCCACACGCTGGCCCAGTGTGCCCTGCACAACCTGCGTGTCACCTCCTGACCTTGCCTCCTCCCACTCACCCCCTCACTCATTCTGTTCCAGTCACACTGTCCTCCTCACTGATATGCAAACACATCAGCCACATGCTTGCCTCAGGGCCTTTGCACAGGCTGTTCCCTCTGCCTGGAACACTTTTCCCCAAGATGTCTTCCTACCTCATCTCTTTCAAATCTGTGCTTAATGGTCACGGCCTCGGTGAGGCTGTTCCTGACCTCCTCTCTATAAAAGCATCCGCCCCCTGACTCACCATCACGCTCCGTCTCCTTACTCTGCTTCAGCGTCTGCCCCAGGCTTGATCACCACCTGACAGTAGTATTGCTGTACTTGCTTATTACTTGTTTTCCCCACCCAAACGTCAGCCCCACCAAAGCAGGGATTTCGTCTGTTTTGTACATGGCTGGGTTGCCAGCATCCAGTTCAGTGCCCAGAACACAGTAGGCACTTGATAAATGCCTAATGAGTGGAGGGGAGCACTGAACTGTGTCAACAGTGAGCTCAAGGCAGCCCAAGCTTCCAGAAGCAAGAAGTGCCAGGGGCCTGGGAGGAGGAGTATCTCAGTGAAGGCAGAATAGCAGGTGGAGGCCCCATTACCTGCGGGTGGCTGCCCCGCCCACCCACTGTTTGATCTCTTAACTCTCTGAACCTCAGTTTCTTCACCTATAAACCAGAGAAAAAAACAGTACCTACCTCATGGGGGTGTAGTAAGAAATGAGTGAGAAAATACATGTAAAGGGCTTTTAAGGTGCTGCTCATATGTAAAGAGCACTCAGAAATAACTAACAGTTACTGAATGCTGACTATGTGTCAGGCTACTGCTATGCTTCATATAGATTCTTTCTTTTAATCCTCACAAAAGTCTTGTGAGGCAGATCCACTTGGTCCCAGTTACCGTTGAGGAAACTGAGGTACAGAGAAGTCTAGTGACTCCTCCAAGGTCATGCAGCTAGCAATAACTTGGGGCATCTGCTCATACTCTTAATCACCACAGTTGGAGGTCAGCACAGATGGATACAGAGGAGTGAGTGGTAGGTTCTGGAGTTGAGGGGGAACAAGGATACCAGGGAAGGTGCTGGGGTGGGGTGGGGGGCAGTCAAGTGAGAAAAGAGCCAAGGTCCTTGTGTCTTTGTCCTCTTGTACTCCCTGAATCCGAGAGGAGTTTGGGTGGCCCGATGGGTGGGCGTTGACGGGGGCTTGGAGTTCACGGGCCCCTAACCAGGTCCCGCCTGCTTTGATGTTTGTGTCCTCAGGGCTGTTTGCCCAAGCTCCTGGAAATAACCAAGACTCAGAGTTTCAACCTAAGCGGGGGCTCACTGGGGGCGGCAGTGATCCAGGTAAGGCCCAGCCCCTCTGGGACACACTGAGCTCTTTTATTGAGCACCCACTGTGTGTAAAGCAGTGTCCTGGGCACTGGACACACAGCAGTGACAAAAGACAAACTCCCTGCTCTGGTGAAGCTGACATTCAAGTGGGGGGGATGGATGATCATTCAGTTAAAGGTTTCTGCTGGGAAGGAAGTAAAACAGGGCAATGGGATAGGGAAGGGAATAAGAGATGGCCACTCTGAGGAGGTCACATTTGACTACTGACCTGAGGAGGTGAGGGAAAACCATGTATATATATGGGAGAAGACAGTGGGAACAGCTGGTGCAAAGGCCCTGAGGCAGCGATAAGCTTGGCTTATTCAAGGACCAGCAGGGAGGCCCCTGTAGCTGGAACAGGGTGAGCAAGGAGGATGGTAGGGGGTGATGAGTTCAGGGAGTTGACGGGGGTAGATCATACAAAGCCTTATGGGCTGTAGGGAGGGGTTTGGCTTGTATTCTGAAAATGATGGAAAGCCATTAGAAGGGTTTTAACATTCACTTTTGCACTCCACAAGCTTTACTGAAAACTTACTGTGTCTAGGCAATGTTGTAGGCACTGGGGCTACAGCAATGAGCCAAAGAGACAAAAATCCCCGCCTTCATGGGGCTGACATTCTAAAAGACAAGAAATATGATTTTTAAAATTGGCAAATATATTATATGATAGTGATATGTGTTAAGGAGAACTATACAGCTGGGAAGAGGAGAGGGGAGCTCATTTTAAGCAGGGCGATTAATTACTGTGATCACTAATGGTTCCCCCAGAAAGGAGGGAAGGCATGAGGGTGCTGGGGGCCTCAGACCTGATTCAGATGAGGAACAGCTTAGTCTGGGGATCTGCCCTCTCCATCCACCTGTCGGGTCTGGCCCACTCTTACCTGGTAGGAGGCCTGGGTGGGCAAGTGCTGGGGCTCAGAACTCCAGCCCTGTTATGTCACGCACTAGTTCTCTGACTGAGAGTCAGGATCATGGCCTCCCTCATTTGTAAACCGGGCTGTGCAATTGTTGGGAGTCATTCGTGAGGTGGAGTACGTCAGAGGCTGTGCACAATGCTCTGATTCTGGGAAATCAGCAAGCATGAGCCGACTCTGGGAAATTATTGTCATCAGCTCCAGGGAGGTCCTGATTGTCATCCACTCAAGGCAAGGATCACAGTGAGGGAGTGGCTGAAAGGTGGTCCTGTACACCACCAGAGATGCTCAAAGGCCAGTCACCATGGAAACACTATGTACAGAGCTGTTCTCATCCCTGACCCTGTCCGAGGAGGAATCTTGGCTCAGAGCTCCACCCAGACAGGCCCCAGGGAGAAAAGAATGAACTGATAATCCAGGGCAGTAAATGGAAGTTCTTTTCAATTAAATTGGCCCTACTTTTTACACTCACTATCTAGATTGTAAAGATAGAATGAAGTATGGTTTCTCATGGGCAGAATGGATGACGCAATAAATATTGGCAGAATATCGCTGAACTTTCAAAAGTCAGGTTTCCCTTTTGAAAAAGGAAAACTCTCACCTCAAACACTAGGCTAACCAGGCAGGAGTTTCAGTGACTGCACACAACAAAGACTTTGCAGAATCAGTCCCAGAGAGTCACCGAACAAGCAAACAGCAGCAGCAGCAACCACAAACAGCAATACGAAAAAACCCCTGGGGAGTCGGGGCAGGGGAGAGTGATTTTCAAAGGACCACATTATAGTATTTAAAATGTCCAGTTTTCAACAAAAAGTTATGAGACAGGCAAAGGAACAAGAAAGTGTGGCCAATACACAGGAAAAAAAAAAATCGGTCAATAGAAACTGCCCTAGATGGAAGCCCAGATGTTGGATTTCCTAGACAAATACTTTAAATCAGCTGTTATAAATATATTCAAAGAACTAAAGGAGAAGATGAGAATATGTTTGATCAAATAGAGAAGATCAATAGAGACAGAAATGATTTTTTAAGAAGCAGCAAATAGAAATTCTGGAAAATTAAACGGAAAATTCAGTAGAGTGGCTCAGCATGTGATCTGAGTTTTCAGAAGAAGGAATCAGTGAACTTGAAGATGGTCAGGTGAGATTATCCAGTTGAGGAACAGAAAGAAAACAGAATGAAGAAAATGAACACAGCCTTGGAGGCCTGTGGGACACAATCAAGCACACAAGCATCTGTAGAATAGCATTCCAGGGCAGGAAGAGAGAAAGAAAAAGGCAGAAAGAATATTGGAAGAAATAATGGCCAAAAATTTTCCAAATTTGATGAAAATCATGGATCTACACCTCCAAGAAGCTCCATGAATTTCAAGGAGGATAAAGCAAAAAGACCCACACCTACACATAGTATAGTCAAACTAAAAAGAAAAAGAATCCTGAAAGCGAAATGTATGGATGCAGCTAAAGCAGTGCTTAGAGGGAAATTGACAGCTGTAAATGCCTATATTAAAAAATGAATGAAGTTTTCAAATACATAACCTAACATTCACCTTACAAAACTAGACAAAGAAGAGAAAACTAGGGGGCCAGCCCCGTGGCCGAGTGGTGAAGTTTGCGCACTCCCCTTTGGTGGCCCAGGGTTTCGCCGGTTTGGATCCCAGGTGTGAGATGGCACCGCTCATCAGGCCATGCTGAGGCGGCGTCCCACATAGCACAACCAGAGGCACTCACAACTAGAATATACAACTATGTACTGGGTGTCTTTAGGGAGAAGAAGAAGAAAAAAAAAAGAAGACTGGCAACAGATGTTAGCTCAGGTGCCAGTCTTTAAAAAAAAGAGAGAGAGGGAAGACTAAACCTAAAGCAAGCAAAAGGGAAAATAATAAAGATTAGAGTGGAAATAAATGAAATAGAGAAAAGCAATGAAATCAGAATTTGGTTCTTTGAAAAGGTCAACAAAATGATAAAGTTGAACCAGATAGAAAAGAAAAAAATAGAGAAGACTCAATTTACTAAAATCAGGAATGAAAGAAGGGGACATCACTACTGGCCTTTTAGGGGGACAAAAAAAACTATAAGAGAATACTGTGAATAGTTGTATGCCAACAAATTAGATAATCTAGATGAAATAGACAAATTCCTAGAAAGACACAAACTGCCAAAATTGACTCAAGGAGAAATATAAAATCTGAATAGACCTATAAAAAGTAAAAAAATTAAATTAGTAACCAGAAGACTTCCTACAAAGAAAAGATCAGGCCAAATAGCCACACTGTTGAATACCACCAAATATTGAAAGGAGAATAGCATTTTTTTCAAAAACTCCTCCAAAAAATAAAAAAGGGAGCATTATGTCCCAACTTACTCTATGAAGCTATTCCAAGACATCATAAGAAAAGAAAACCACAGATCAATAACTCTTGTGGATAAAGAGGCAGAAAGCCTGAAAAACATATTAGCAAACTGAATCCAGCAACACATAGAAAGGATTATACACCAGGACCAAGTGAGATGTACCCCAGGAATGCAAGGCTGGTTCAACGTACAAATATCAATTGATGCAACACACTATAGTAACAGAATAAAGGACAAAACCACATGATCATCTCCATAGATGCAGAAAAGCCGTTTGACAAAATCCACATAATTTCATAATAAAAACACTCAACAATCCAGGAATAGCAGGGAACGTCCTCAACCTCATAAAGGACATCAGTGAAAAATTCATAGATAACTTCACACTTCATCGTGAAAGACTGAATATTTTCCAACTAAAATCAAGAACAAAGACAAGGATATCCACTCTTGCCACTTCTATTGAACATTGTACTGGAGATTCTAGCCAGGACAATTGGGCAAGAAAAAGATATAAGGGGCTGGCCCAGTGGCTCAGCAGTTAAGTTTGCACGTTCTGCTTCAGCGGCCTGGGGTTCACTGGTTTGGATCCTGGGTGCGGACATGGCTCCGCTTGGCAAGCCATGCTGTGGTTGGTGTCCCATGTGTAAAGTGGAGCAAGATGGGCATGGATGTTAGTTCAGGGCCAGTGTTCCTCAGCAAGAAGAGGAGGATTGGCAGCAGATGTTAGCTCAGGGCTGATCTTCCTCAAAAAAAAAAAAAAAAGAAAGAAAGAAAAGGAACAGATATAAAAGGCATTCAGATTGGAAAGGAAGAAGGAAAATTATCTATTCACAGACGACATGATCTTGTATATGGGAATTGTAAGGAATACACACGCATTATATCACCACCAGCTGAAATATGGATCATTCTCATTAGTCTGATTTGTGTTTTCAAAGTGAGTATTTTTTTCATTGTACAAATTTATAATATTGATTATGTATATGCAAATTATACAACACCCTCTTCCCCAAGGAGGTCGTAACAGTCAGGATCCCAGCAGGAAACAGAATGCAGCCCCCAGATGGTCCTTCTAAGAAGCTTCCAGGGAACTCCTTCCAGAGGCGTGGGCAGGGTTAAGGAAAATGAGGGATGTTGAGGCACTCAGGGGCTAGCAACACGGGACCTTTTACTTCTAGGCCTGAAGAGGTGAGGACAGCAAGAGCCAAGGAGGAGGGGTCATCTGCTCACAGCTCTGGTCATGGAGGGCTCAGGATGGGAAGAAGAGTGGGAGCAACTGATGGAGAAATACCCCAACCTTTCCTCCAGCCCACCCATCGCCTGCTGGTGCTTCCTATTGGCCAAACCTAACAGGAAGTGAGTGAGCAGGGGATTCTGGGAAATGTAGTTTGCAGGACCTGGGGGAGGGCAGAAGAGAGTGGAGACAGGATCTGGGGGAAGTAAAGAGAGAATGACTGATGGGCATCATGATGGGCCACCACCTTCTACCCACAGCTGAGACTGATTGTGGTAACAGGTCCAAATTCTCTCCAAGTTGGCCCTGAAGGACATTCTGCCATCTGTAAATCCTTGCCTCTTGCCTTTCCGGAGCAGGGTGCTCCCCCTCTCTGTGTATCTGATTTGATTTGGGTTTGGAGGTCCCTCAAGTTGGTTCAGTGTTTCTTCTCCCATTTCAGCTGCCAGGAATTCTCGCCACCTTGCTGCTGTTCACCAAGCTGGGCTGACAGACCTGGGGAGGACAGGACACCTGGACCCACCTGGCTGCTGGAGCAGTGGTCTCATTTTTACTTTTCTGTGGCACTCACCTGCTTCTTGGAGGGAGATTCATAATGCTTTTATTATCAGGGGAACCCCTGTCATCCTGACTCCTTCTCCTTCGTTTTGTTTTCCACACCAGCTGGCAACAATTTCAGTTCTAAGTACCTGAACGGGATGACCCAGCCTTCCTTCTCATGCAGCGTTTTTGTTTTATAAATTGTTTTGTGAAAAAAATCTTCAAGGTTCACAAAAGCCAAGAGAATTCATCCAAAGAAACCCCCACATACTCGTCACCCAGATTCAACAATCACCAAGAGTTTGACATATTTGTTTCATTCTCACTTTTGCCCCTTGAGGAAGTATTTTCAAACAAGTCACAATGTCATTTCCCCCCCTCATCGTTCGGCACATATCTCTAAAAATGTATATATTTGGATCTTTATTTGCATATTATGTTTGCAAGCATAATGCCATGCTCACACTTGACGGAATGTTTATGTCCCCCTCGAAATTCGGACATTGAAAGCTAACCCCCAAGGGAATGGGGTGAGGATAAATTAGAAACCTCTGGATGTTCTGTTAAAGCACAGGTGTCCGGGCCCCACCCTCAGAGCTTCTGGCTCGGCAGACCTGGAGGGGGCCCAGGAATCTGCATTCCTAGCGAGTTCCCAGCCGATGTTGCTGGTATAGGGAACACACTTTGAGAAACACGGCTCCAGATTCTTTCTCCTCTTCCCCAACCCCGCCTACCTTCGATCTGTTGCAGAAAGAGTGTGGAATGCTGGGGAGTGCCCTGCCTTCTGGACCTGCTGCTGCTTCTCTGTGGCGCCTTTGCCTTGTTCCTCTTCCCCCCATATCGCCTCTACGTCACTTGTTCTCAGCCCTGGCTGTACGTTTGAACCCCTTGGGTCTGAACCCCATCTCCCCATCTTCTGATTTAATTGGACGGGGCTGTGGCCTGGGCGTGGTGATTTCTTCCCTTTACCCAGGCGCTTCTAAGCGGTGGCCATGGTCACGGCTGAGAAGCAATAAACCAAGGGCTTCATCCGACGGCCATAGCGGCCTGAGTCAATTCTATCATTGGGGATTGCAAAACGGTGGTTCATCTAATTCTCTCCTTTTGGGGGGGATTTTGAGGAGCATAAAATGGGCACGTGCCATATTTGCTGTCGCTGCAATCATCTCCCACTTTCGGCGAGAACACACCTAGTTTTCTTGGGAACCATCCCACCTCTCAGATTTCCGTCCCTCAGCCAGGGGCGGGCTCATGATTCCAGCCAGCCAATCAGCACGTTCCATCTCTCTAACCGCAGCCATTGGTCAGGCATGGGCGTGGGACCAAGGTTTTGGGACTTTAGGTAGAGTGATCAGGAGAGAGCAGCTCCCCCGAAGCTCACCTGGTTCAGAGGGGGCCACCTCATGGGGACAAGGCTGCAGAGAGAAGGCACAGAGAGAGGAGTTAAGAATCCCGGATGGTATGCAAGTCCCTGGACCTAGCTCCCTCTTGGCCTCTGCAGTTCATACATTCACTCAACAAACATCTATTGAGTGCCTGCTGTATGTCAGAAATGAACTGTTTTTACTCACAATACTTCCAAGTGATTTTCTGTGGGTCCCAACTGGCGTCCTACCGTTCATTTCTGATGCTAACTACCCAGAGTTTGCAGCAGACCCCACAGGTTCAAGAGCTCCGTCCCACAAGACTGTCCCCATTTAGATGCCAGTTGCAAGGATCAGGTCCGCAGGAGACCTACACTGTCTGATTCGACTACAAGGTTCCCACAACCCCACTCCCTTTCAGGTCTGATAACTCGAATGACTCTCAGAACTCAGGAAAGTGCTTTACTGTTGCCAGCTTATGATAAAGGGTCCAACTCAGGAACAGCAGGCTGGGAGTGACACATGGGGCAAGGTCTGGGGAAGGGGCCCTGAGCTCCCAGGCGCTCTGTGGGTGCACCACCCTCCCAGCAACCAGAAGCTCTCTGAACTTCATTGTTTAGGGTTTTTATGGAATTTCCATTATGTAGGCATGATTGATTAAATCATTGGCCATTCCATTGGTCAATTAACTCAATCTCCAGCCCCTCTGGGCTGAAAGTTCCTCTCATCAGGGTTTGGTTTTTCTAGTCATCAGCCCCCATCCTGAAGCTACCCAGGGGCCCCCAGCGCCCCAGACCTCTCATTAGCATACAAACACATTCGTATCTCTCCAGAGTCCAAGGCTTTTAGGAGCTGTGTGCCAGGAGCCAGGGACAAAGACCAAATGTTTCTTTTTTTATTGTATCCGCCAGGAAGAGCTGGGTGTGGCAGTGAAAAATAAACCCCCCTGCATTTGACGAGCTGATATTATAGTGGAGACACTTGTTTAAGCGAAATGCATACATTGCATAGTATTTTAGATTCCAGGGGTTATGGCGAGGGGACACAGGGAAAGGGACAGTAGAAATGCTGGGGGAGGGGTTGCAGTACTAAACAGGAGGACCAATGAGGTGAGCTTTGTGCAAAGACCTGGAAAAGGGAGTGAGTGTGGGGAACCATGTGACTACCTCGGATAAGAAGGTTCCAGGCAGGGGGAACAGCAAGTGAAAAGGCCCTGAGACAGGGGCCTGGTAGGTGCAAATAGCAGCAAGGAGGCCAATGTGACCAGAGTGAGCAAGTATGGGGGGGGCAAGTGGGAAGAGGAGAGGGCAGGGAGGTAATAGGTCAGATCCTGCAGGGCCTTGTGGGCCTCTGGAAGATGTTTACTCTGAGTCAGGTGGGAGCCACGGAGGGTGCTGGGCAGAGGAGGGCAAGTGACCTGACTTGGGTATTCACAGGTGCCCTCTGGCTGCTGTGGGGACAGACCTTCTTACTAGGATTAGTGGGGGCAACATCATCCTCCCTGCCCCTCCATGCAACAGAAGTTTCCAGGGCCAAGGCCGTGGCCATGAGGCCTGGCTAGAGGCAGCCCCAGGCCTGAGCTTCCCCAGGATGATCTGGGTTCTGCTGCATCACGCATGGCCCTCAACCAACCATTTACTTGGCCGTAATGCAATCACCCTCTTCCTGGAAACCGCATTTCACAAATGGAAATAAGAGAACAAATGCCTTTGGGTATAACCACTTTACTTGTTTTTTCTTGTGGAGAAAAATGCACATCTTTTTACAAGTGGACCTCAGAGAACGGCTTACACAGGAGAACCACATCCGGGATACGAATGACCAGGTTGAGCGCTCGCTCCGTAGTGTTCTGGGATCGTTGGGGAGAAGCCAGTTAACGGAATTAGCCTTCAACGCTGAGACCAAATTCACCCGATTTGTTTCTTTAAGGGGAGTAGGAGAGTAAGACACAAGAACACGATCCCCAGAGAAGCCAAAAAAAGAAAGAAGAGAAACAGAACCCCAAACCACTGCGGTCTGGCAATTTCCCACCAAATCTAACGTGGAAAAACAAGCTGCTAAAAGCGCATGGTAAGAAAGGATGGCTCTCAGCCTCAGGCGATCTCTCCAGACTTCAGTCTCCCTGGAGTTGGGAAGTGATTTTCCCACGGCCTTTGGTTTAATTTTTGTTTGCAAACTCGACATACCTCCATCCCCCCCAATCATCTTCAAGGACATCGGTTTCAGTTCCCCAGAGACCATCGTGAACCCTCCCCTCAAAACATCATACAATAAAAACTTGCATTATTTTTAGAAGAAACAAACAAACAAAATGCTCCCACATTATTCCCAGTCTCGAGAACCCAGATGCAGCTGTCTCTGTCGCTACTTGAAGCTCGACTGTTGAAAAATCCTGTGTAAAGAGAAAGCTGAGGCTGGGTCAGGTCCAAGATGCAGCCAAAGCTGTTCTTTATTGCACAGGCAATGACAAGTCAGCTGGTCCCTCAGAGAATAGCTCTCTGATCTGCCATTATTTCTGGCAGCAGCTTAAGGGAAACGGACTGGCCAACAGAATCTTGACAAGCCATGGTGCATCTTAAGAAGCCCTATTTTAGCTGCTTAATTTCACTTTTACGTCAAAGAAACTAGCATTTCTGACACCCACCCCAAGTGCTCAGATACCCCCACTTTGTTTCCAAGAATTTGTCCATTTCACCACGTCATCCAATTGGTTGGCGTAGAAAGATATCTTCATTCTAAAGCTCTAAGGGTGGCCCCTGGCATGGGGTGAATGGGACCCTCTTGAAACAAATGCAATCTAGAGCTCCTACAAAGATAAGACGTACATTACACTTGAACCAGGGCTTCCCCACTCCCGAAGGAAGAGGCTGAGATCTTCAAGGCCACAGGAAGTCGTTTTGTTGGGAGGAGGCTGGGAGAGTGGAGTTAGGAACACAAAGCATCCACCGGGGATGTCCTCACAGTGTCTGCTGAGTTATGGGGTGTCAGTTAGGGTTCTGGGCCATGCCCCTGGAGTTGAGAGCTGGGTGGGCAGGAAGGGTCCTGAGCTGGTTGCCGGGGTGGGGGTGGGGGGTCGCCAAGATGTAGATCCCCAAACTGCACATAACCTCCCAGCGGGAGCCCCTGGCAGCTGGGGGACCCCAGCCTCATGGGCTCCCCGATGGTAACTCAACCAGCGAACCTGACCCTAGCCCATCCCCCACCAGCCAGTACCCCCGGAACTGCCTCTGTGAAGCACAAGCCACAACAGCAGTTACACAATGCCATCTTCTCGCCCCTCCGGCCCAGCCCCAAAGCATTCCTTAAAATTAGCCGAAAATTCCTCCCCCATTAGCAGAAAACGTCATGTGGTGGGGCCTCACCGATGACACAGCTCTGGAAGGGGACACTGGGTCCCCCAGTTAGAAGGGCCCAAGTCTTTACATTGGAAAGTCGCCAGTGAGCGCCAGCTACGGGGACATTGCTTCATTTCCTTTGCTAGCAGGATGTGAGATGTGGAAAGACCTTGCTTCAAACAGGACCGGCCAAATGGGGCCCCGGGGAGGCAGGTCTGGGCAGGAGGGCCCAGGCCCTTGGCTCTGAGGCTAACCTGGCAAAAAGCCCCAAGCAGGAATGCCAGGGGTTGGGCGATGCTCTGCCTGGCCCGACGCGGCGCACAGTTCCAGAATTCAATTATGGACCTGGGATGCAGAGGAGAAGCCGAAACCATGGCAAGGTCGTGGGGGATGTGGAATTCTGGGGAAACTCAGAAGGCACTTCTGGGGCCCCTGAATCTCGGGGGGCTCGGACTCCCTGTCCCCTTACAACAAGAAAAGCTACTTTAATACTGCGTTCACAGGTAGAGGGTTTGCAGGCCAGGAGGGAGGGGTCTGCGAGGGCCAAAATCATCACCCCGCCCTGGAGCCCTGAGGTCTGGGAAGTTCACGGGCAGGCTCGGGGAGCAGACCCAGGGACCCTGAGAAAGCAGCCGCCTTCCCCATCCCCAGGGGTGAACTCTGGGAAGCCGCACTGCATGAGGGAGAAGACGAGGCATCTCCGGGCAGCCCGTGAACTCCAAGCGACGCCGACATGGAATGGACGTGGGGAGTGGTTCTTACCAGAAGGCACTGTGGCTGCCCCTCCATCAGGCGGGGCGTGCTGCCCATGTTCCCCCATGAGAACACCTGAAAAGCAGCAAGCTCGTGCACGCCAGTGTCCCCAGACCCTGCCTGCAGTGCGGAGTCCCCAGGGCCTGGAGCCTGGGACGGGGCTGCATGAGCAGGCTGGTGGCCATGGCGAGGATGAGTCATGCGGGAGAGGAGGGCAGCTGACAGCTGAGCGGGGGCAGGGGGCACCCTGAGCTTGGAAATAGCCCTTGTGGCTCATGCCTCGGTCACAGTCCCTGCTGAGGCAGCGGGGGGCGGGGGAGGGTTGGGGAGCATCTCTAGCAGCTGCAGCCGCTGGGCTGGGGAGGTGGGGTGTCCCCCAAGGCCGGGCCTTTTCCATTGCTGCCTGGGCTGGAGCTGGGTTCCAGGGACTCATTCATCTTCTCGCAGATGACATCCACCAGGCGCTCGAAGACCTGCTTCACATTGACGTTCTCCTTGGCGCTGGCCTCGAAGAACTCGAAACCTGGAAGGACATAAGGTGGGGACAGACCCCCGTGAGACCCCTGAGGGGCAGAGCCGGGGCTGTGACATCACCCAAGTCTGGGTTCCAAGCCCAGTCTGTCTTTGCTGCAGCTGTGGGACCTTGGCTGAGTGCCTCAGTCTCTCTGAGCCTCAGTCTGCTTGTCTGTAAGTGGGACCAGTGGCACTCATGCATGATGAAAACCTGTGGCTGCAGCCCTGGTCTGAACTATCCTAAGAACCTCTGGGTCACAGGGCAGTGGCTGCAAGAGTCCAGGCTGAACACTCCAGCGCCCAGCAGGGATGGCGGTGCCCCCGGGCAGGTGCAGCTCATCTTCCGTCCAATTTCTGCCACACCAAAGTCCATAAAGCCAGATATTTATGTGGACTTCTTAAAGGGAGCCAAGCATTTCACATGTTCTGGAAAACATGCTCTAGATCAAACAAGGCAGAGGACTGAGGACTGACTGGCTTTGGCCCAGGGGGCCACCAGTTTGCGACCTGTCAAGCAGATGAAAGCGGGTTTCCCAGATTCGCAGAGAGCATGCGATGCACACAGGCCCTGGCCTTGGGAATGCACTAAAAATGGTAGGAATAAGAATAGCGGTGCTTGGGGCCGGCCCCGTAGTGCAGCGGTTAAGTGCGCATGTTCTGCTTCGGCGGCCCAGGGTTCGCAGGTTCGGATCCCGGGTGTGGACATGGCTCCGCTTGGCAAGCCATGCTGTGGTAGGCATCCCACATATAAAGTAGAGGAAGATGAGCACGGATGTTATCTCAGGGGCAGGCTTCCTCAGCAAAAAGAGGAGGATTGGCAGCAGATGTTAGCTCAGGGCTAATCTTCCTCAAAAAAAAAAAAAAGAATAGTGGTGCTTATATGGTGCTTACTATGTGGCAGGCACTTTCCTAAGCACTTTACGTAAATTAACTCATTTAATGATGCTCTCAGGTTCCTACAAAGAGAGCCCATTTCACAGAGAGGAACGGCCACTCATCCAGCTTCACAGAGGTGACACGTGGCAGAGCTGGGAGTCGCACCCACACTGCCTTGGCTCGAATAACAATAGACAACGAATATTAAATAAATATTTTAGATATAAATCAGTAATCCCAAATATTCCTATGGGACCACCGTGGGCCTTGGGAGGGAGGGGAGGCTGGCTCCTTCCGCGGAGGAGGGGCGCCAGGTAGCTTGGAAGGTATTCTCAGCATCTTCGTGACCACCCTAACGTGATGACAGTCCTCCCAAAGGTGGGAGGGGGTACAAACGCTCTGGGGACTTGCCCAAGGTCCCTCGGCTACAAAAAGTGGCGCATCAACCTAAAAATAAGGGAGAACGTGACAACCCTTCCTGTACCCCTGAAACGGGGGTTCAGCCTCTAGCTGCAGAGAGCTGGCCCTGAATGGTCCCCGATGTGTCCCCACCTGCCACATCTGCCCAGAAGGGTCAGACATTCAGACAGACGCAGCACAGGGTCAACGGGCCTCACGGCTGCACTCGTCAGGCTCCACTATAAAAATGTAATTGTAATTAAATAGTTCTATGTGTGACTATCCGTTTACTGTCTCCACCGCTCCATCAGCTCCAAGAGGGCAGAATTCTGTCCCCCTTGGCCAGGACTGCAGCCCCGTGCCTGGCACAGAGCAGGCTCTTGGAAACTATTTGCTGACTGACTAACCGAACGAATGAATGAATGAATGAATGAATGACAGAGGCAGGCACAAACTCAGACCTCCTACTCTGAGCCTAGGGATCATCATCATCCGCTATCTTCCTGGGCAAATTTGGCATCTCCTTATCTGCGTGGGGCTCTGCCTCAAACAATCTGAGTCCTTTTTTCTTTTAACACTTTTTTTCTGATGATAAATATTCACTGGAGAAGCTGGAAATTACTAAAAGAAATCAAGACAGACATAAAAGCGATTTGTAGTCTCCTCACCCAGAAACAATTATTATTGATAATTTCCTTCTTTTTTATTGTTGTTGTTGAGGAAGATTGGCCCTGAGCCTGTGCGGTGCCAATCTTCCTCTAGTTTTACATGGGACGCCCCCACAGCATCGCCTGACAAGCGGTGCTAGGTCCGTGCCTGGGATCTGAACCCGCAAACCTCACGCCACCAAAGTGGAGCACATGAACTTAACCACTATGCCACCAGGCCAGCGTCTATTGGTAATTTTGGTATTTCACTTTATACTCTTTTTTAAAAACACCCAATTGTTGGGGTTGGGTTTGAAGGGGGGGGTTGTATGTATGCATGTGTGTGGCTTTTTTCCTACAAAACTGGGATCAAATTCTATCTCCTGCTTCGGATTCCGATATTTCAAACTTAATAAGAGTGGGAAGTGCCCCTCGGCCCCCGTCACTAGACGTCCTCTGTAAGAAGCTGGGGGCCACATGCGCAAGTATGCCCTCAGCTGGGTCATGGCTGGCTTCGCCTGTTCTGGGCAAACTGGGGATCAAGGCCCTGTCCCAGCACATGTGGAAACGACACCCTGGTTCAAGTTCCCAGAAAACACAGGGGACAGAGGAGCAGATTAAATGACACCATGAGGGAGCAAAGAGTCAAACCTCAAAGGGCAGACATTCCACAGAACAGGGATCCAGTTCCTCCAACAAGCGGACGGCAAGAGAAAAAGGGAAAGGGGTCCCGGAGCCCTGCGGCCAGCGAGCTTCCTCTGCAAAGGGCCAGGGACTAAATATTTCAGGCCTGCGGGCCCCGTGGAGCTTTGAGTTTTATGTGCCAGCATCAAAAAGAGGTCACAGGGCCGGCCCGGTGGCACAGAGGTTAAGTGCGCACATTCCACTTCGGCGGCCCGGGGTTCACCAGTTTGGATCCCGGGTGCGGACATGGCACCGCTTGGCAAGCCATGCTGTGGTAGGCGTCCCATGTATAAAGTAGAGGAAGATGGACATGGGTGTTAGCTCAGGGCCAGTCTTCCTTAGCAAGAAGAGGAGGATTGGCAGCAGATGTTAGCTCAGGGCTAATCTTCCTCAAAAAAAAAAAAAGAGTTCACAAACATGCGACACTTAGATGTCACCTACACATGCTCCAGACTTGGTTATAACTTCGCTATCCCTGAGGACATTTAACCCTCAAGACAACTTGAGGAGGTGGGGCCGGGCACATCTCCATTTCACACATGAGGAAGTGCGGGCCCGGGGAGCTGAGATCACTGGTACCAGATTACAGAGTGATCGAGAAATCATGTGGGTTAACGTTCCATTGGGGCCGCCATTAGCTTACTGAACCTTTCTAAATGCCCAACGAAACAGACAAGGCTGGTGTCCCCTCTGTGTCCTAGAAGGAGAAATGGCAGCACAGAGAGGGGAGGCGATGTACCCAAGGTCACACAGCTAGTGGGTTGCAGACTAGGATTCTAGCTCCAGAGCCTGGGTCCTCAACACGTCCTCCCCTGCAGTGGTTACACCACCTCCCACAAGGAAAGTCCTGGAAGGGCCTAGAATACTAGAACACTCCAGGATAACATTTTTGTTTAGCTTAAATTTTGAATAGATAATCCATTCACTAGATTCAAAAACTTGGACTGAGAAGTCCACCTCCCAGTTCTCAGACACACAGGTCACTGCTCTTACTAGAACTTTCTGTATCCTTCTGGAGTTTCTTTAGGCAAATCTAAGTATACATTCTTACTCCCTTTTTATACACTAATGCAGGGGTTGGCAAACTTTGAGCCGCAGGCCAAACCTGGCCCACTGCCCGCCTTTGTAAATCAAGTTTTACAGGCTCACAGTCACACTCACTCATTGAGGCATTCTCTACGGCTGCTCTCAGGCAGAGCTGAGTGGTTGCAACAGAGACCTTATGACCGAAAATATTTCCTATCCGGCCCTTCACAAAAAGGTTTGCTGACCCCTGGACTAAAGGAAGCAGCCATACCCTCTGTTTTGCTTTTTCCACTGAGCCATATAGCCCAGGGATCTTGCCATAGGAGAATATAAAGAACACCCTCGTCCTTTTTCATGGCTGCATAGTATTCCATGGTGGAACTATACTTTATGCTTGGCTGCTTCCTCCACTGCGAGATGTCTGGGGGGTTGCCAAGGTTCCCTTCTACTAACAGTTTGCAATTTGATTTATTCCACGACTTCCCACATGGGTGTGGCTGTTCGTAAATTTCCAGAAATGGTTTTGCTGAGTCTGGGTTCCCAGGGCAGTGTGTGTTGGGGGCTATCTGTGGGTGAATGCCCTGAAATTAAATGGAGAAGGTGGCCTCCATGTGGCTATTTCTCTGGGCACATCCTCAAAGGGCAAAGGGCTGTTGACTGTGGTTGGACCTGGGCCCCGAGGGTGGGGATGGGGGTTTGGTTCTGGGAGGTCCAGGGTGGGCACTAACCAAGGTCATCGGCGAGCCTCCGGCCATCCTCGGTGGGCACGACACGCTCGTCCTCTAAGTCACACTTGTTCCCCACAAGGATAACCTGGGCGTTGTCCCAAGAGTAGGTCTTGATCTGCGTGGCCCTGTGGAGTTGGAGGGGCGTTAGGCCAAGAATTAGGGGTTGGGGGGAAAGGACAAAGGTCAGGGGGTCAGGGGTCAGCAAGCACTCACCAGTCCTGCACGGCGGTGAAGGACTCCTGATTGGCGATGTCGTACATGAGGAGGAAGCCCATGGCCCCGCGGTAGTAGGCTGTGGTGATGGTCCGGTAGCGCTCCTGGCCCGCCGTGTCCTGGGCAGATAGCATGGTCAGGCTGCCGGAAGCCACCCTCTCTGTCCCCCCTGGCCTGCAGGGCCCTGTCTGAGGGGGGTACCACCCTGTGCCCACAGCCCCAGTCTGAGGGTGGAGGCATGGACCTGTCTTCACAGCCGCAGGCTGATGGTGGCCTTGCCCTTGAGGGGGTCCCAGGCTGAGGGGTCAGAGGCCTCTCACAGACGTATAAGCCCCCTTCACCCCATTTCCAAGAACTTAATGACTACAAACAAGAGCCACCTGGGCCAGAGGGTGCTATGGTGATGCAGCTGGAGTGATGCTAGTTACCATGACAACAGTTAGCAGCTGGGTCGGGAAGGGGGTGGCTCTGAAGACAAGGCAGGCTCAATGGGGCCCCTGAGATGGTACCCAAACCTCTTCCCTGATGGTCACCAGGACGTCTAACCTGCCTTGGGCTAGCACTGTCCCCCTCGGACCCCAGGGGGCAGAGCATAGGCCCTCCTCCTGGTGGATAACACCCCCTACTCTCCACATGGAACCAAGCCCCCTCCCCAATTCCGGGCGGCTCTCCCTCACTCGGGGCCCCTCCCCACAGCCCCATGCCCTCACGTGGACATCCCCGGGGGAACCGCAGGCCCTCCACAGCCACAGACCCACAGGCAGGCCCCCCGGCACACCCAGATCTGCAGCTTGATCCGTTTGTCGTGGCGGTAGACGGTCTTGACCTTGAAGTCGATGCCCACGGTGCTGACGAAGGCAGGCGTGAAGGAGTCGTCGGCGTACCGGAACAAGAAGGACGTCTTCCCCACGCTGCTGTTGCCTATGAGCAGCAGCTTGAACATGTAGTCGAAGTTCTGGTCTGCGGCATCCCGGGGGCCTGTCGGGGGGTCTCCAGCCGACGCCATCTTGGCAGGAAGCCTCCTGCGGGGAGGCCTGAAATGCTCAGGGGGCGCAGGGGGGAGCCCCGGGAAGGATAAAACACCCCAAACGGCTTCAGGGGATACAGCAGACCTGGGTTCAAACCCCAGCTCTGCCACTTGGAGGCCAAGTGACCCCGGACACATTCTTGCTTTCTCTGGGCCTCAGTGGCCTCTGGAAAATGGGGATGTTCGTCAAACGCAAGAACCCAGGTTGGGGATTGGGGGGCACGCATGGGGTGCCTCCTCTGGCCGCTGAGGAACCAGCCCCTGCAGACGGTGCCGGTGTGGACTTTGGCCGAGTGAGCAGCTGGCGTGGCCCAGGTGTGAGCTGGGGGAGGGGGGCTGCCAGCTGGAAAGAGCTCCCCCTCGGGGCCTGCCTGTTGACTTTGGCAGGTGTGGGCCACCTGGGTGCCTGCCCTGCCCCCACCCCAGCCAAGTTTAACCCCTTCCCTGACCCCCATGATGGGGAGGGGGCTTCAGGGGACACAGCCCAAGTATAAAGCCTAGCTATACCCTACAGTGGGACAATGGGTACTGCCACCTTCTGTTTGTCAAAGGGGCCGGGCCGTCTCCCTCCCGACAGAGCTGACTCACCCCAGCTCCAGCCCATGGAGGCTGGAGTGATGGTCCTCGACTGGAAGGAAACCACCCCAGCCACCTAGTGACCATGAACCCCACGGCCACCCCTGGTCCTTCCCTTCCTGGCATCTGTCCCCACAGCTGGGCTGCTTCATCTGGGTCCAGGACCCCCCTCCTCAGCCCTCACTACCTCCCGAGGCCTCAGTTTCCCCATTGATCTATGGCTGCTCCCCGAGCCACCCAGGAAAGCTCCAGAAGGCCTGGGTGCGCAGAGGGAACCCCAGCAGAGGAACCCCTGGCCAAGCTCTTTCTCAACGGCCCGTGGGGCTTTTTTCCATTTTAAAGGAGGACCCAGTCGGCCCCCCTTTCCTGCCCAGCCCTGGCCCCACCCCGGGTTCCGGGAGAACGAGCTCGAGGCGGGGGAAGAGAAAAGGCAGGAAGACTTTCCCCATGCTGGGCAGGGCCGCCAGGATGGGCGCCCCGCCCCACCCCACCTGTCAGCCGGGCCCACCTCTTTCTGACCATCTGCCGACCCCCCTCGCGCCTGGCCCTAAGGAAGGGGCCCCGGCGGGCCCGGCCCTGTCCCCCTCCGCTGGCTCCGGGGCGCCCCAGCCGGTGCAGGGGCGCGCAGGGGCCTGCTCCCATCACCATATGGTCCCGTCTCCAGTCCCCAGCTGCGCTCCCCGCCCCACCCGCGCCCCAGGAACGCTCCCGGAGGAGCCCAGCCGGCTGGGGGCGAGGGGAGAGGCGTCCCCCGCCGCCCGCCTTTGTTCCCAGGCCCCGGGCCCTCCCCGAGCCCCCTGCCCCCCAGACCTGCTGCGATGCGGAGGTGCGGGGCGGGGGGAGCGCCCTTCCTGGGGGTCGCCTGGCGTGGGGGGCGCTGCCCGCGGGCCTTCCGCCTCCGAACTCGCTGCGGCCCGATCTTGGCCGCGACCCCTACCCCGCAGCCGCCGCCGCCGCCGCCGCAGCCGCAGACACCCGGATCCCGCGCCGGCTCCGCCCAGGCGGGGGCGGGGCGCTCCCGGGCGGGGGCGGGGCTTGGGGAGGCGGGGGGCGGGGCTGGAGGGGCGGGGCGCAGGCAGCGTCTGTAGCCCGCCCCCCAAACATTTCATTTTTCCGGACTCGATGGAGAGCCCCTGTGTGCACAGCAGTTAAGAGCGTGGACTGTGGAGCCAGGTTCGAATCCCAGCTAGGCCACTTTCTAGCTCGATCGCTTCGGACATGTACCCTCTCTGGGCCTCAGTTTCTCCATCCATCAAGGGGTCCAGAACAAGATCCCCCACCTCACAGGGTTGTGTGGAGGTTCTGATCTGAGTTACCGTTTGCAAAGGGCAGTGTTTCTAAGGGCTCTGCAACTTTGGACTTGTTACTTAACCTCTCTGGGCCTCAGTTTCCCCAACTGTCAAGGGGTCCAGAACAAGATCCCCCACCTCACAGGGTTGTGTGGGGATTCTGCTCTGAGTTAGTGTTTGCAAAGGGCAATGGGCTACACCCTTTTGCCAAATATTATCTTAAAGGTCTTTAGAATTAACCCCCCTTTTATGGATAAGGAAACTGAGGATCAGAGAAGGGCAGCCCCTTGCCTGAGGCCACACTGCAAGGAAATTTGGCCTTCAGGCCCAGCCGTAGTCCCAGGGTTTCCTTCAAGCCAGCAGGAGAGGCTCTGCAGTTATAACAGTGTAGACTCTGCTGGGGCTCCAATCCACTGATTCCTCCTGAAGCCACTTGCTGAGCTCCTCTGAGCCCCATTGCTTCATGGGAAGGGAACAACAGTAGCCGCTCCGAGGGCTGGCGGGCGGATGAACCGCGATGACGGGCGTCAGTCAGGGAGGACCAGCATATGTCCAGTGACGAGCAGCCCCCAAGCTTCCACGGCCCCCCCATCCAAGATTTGCCTGTCCCTCACACTGGTCATTGTCGCGAAAGGAAAATGTGGCGAATCCCGCGCTGGCTGGGACACTTCTCTCTGGAAGCGACTTGAGTTGCCTCTGCTCACATCTCATTGGCCAAAGCAAGTCACAGGGCCACCCCCGATATCCATGGGGTAGGAAATCCGATTGTCCCCTAGGGATCAGAACTAGCTATTGTTCTGATTTACGTGGCAGTGCAGTGGTTAGCGCCGCGCCTAGCACACAGCAGGTGCTCAACGTTATAGGAGGAGCTTGGGGGCTGGAAGAGCGGAAACTCCAAATATTCGCGCCGCGAATAGGGAAACCGAGGTCCCCCCCCCCCCGTTCCCCCCTGGCTTGCCCCTCCCCGTGCTTCCCTGTTGGAGAAAAATGACAGCACCATTTCCAAAGAAGCGTTTATTGCCGTCGGGGGCCCCAGCATCGGGGGACAGACGGACAGTGGCTGCTACAGGCTCCCAAGGCGCAGGGCCAGGGCCGCCAGACAGAGCCCGTTGCTCACGAGGCAGCCCAGATTGCACACGGCGGACAGCCCGTGGTACTGGAAGAAGATCTGGCGGAGGGCCGCGTACTTGGGGTCCTGCCCCCGCAGCTGGCGGTAGGGGTCGGCGCCCTGGTGGCTGCCCGGCACCTCCCCGCCCAGGCCGCGCTCCTTCTCCACGGTCTGCAGGGCCCACATGGCGGCCGTGGTGCGGGGCTCCAGCCAGCGGGCGTTGATGGTGGCCAGCGTGAGGCTCAGGAGCGTCAGGAAGAGCTGGCGGGGGTGGGGGAGGAGGACAGGTGAGCCACGCCTGGGAGGCACGAGGGGCCCTGGGGGGGTCCTTCTGCATCCTCCAAGCCCAGAGAGGGATGCGGGACAGCACTGGGTCCAACCCAGCCTAGGGGCCCCAAACAGAGTCATTGCTGTCACCTCTTAGCCCCCAAAACCTGCTGAGTATCCTCTCCTCTGATAGCCCACCTAGAAGTTTCCAGAACACACTAGAAGTTTCTCCTCCCTGCCTCTGTTCCCCCAAACTGAGGGTATCTCAGGGCAGAACCTCTTCCCCAAATTGAGACAGAGCACCATGACCATCCCCTCGTTCCCCTAAAACAGCCTAAGGCAGGGCCGGTCTCCTCTGGGGCCCCAGCCCTGACCCCAGAAGCTGACACTGGGAGCCCAGGGAGTGAATAAAAAGTCCTCGAAGTTCCAGTTACCCATAATCCTCTCCTGTCCCTGTGGGATTATTTTTAAAACACCTGACGGCCTCCCCTGCCCACATCTGAGGAATATAATGGGGACCGGGGAGGGCAGGATAGAGAAATACTAGACGCAGAGATGGGGTCCTTGCCTTGTGGCCGAGAAAATGTGTGGATGGGGGTAGGGAACTGTAAATTCCCAGTCAGGCTTGTTTTTAAACAATGACCTGGGATCAGTGCCCCAGCCCAGCTGAGTCACCACAGCTTGGCAGCAGGCCCAGCCACAGGGAAGAGAGGGAGCAGCAGCCAGCCGGACACTGGGGGACAGATATGGCTGCTGGGGATGGTTGTGCAGGCTGCTCACTGCTCAAGGGTATCCATAGCCCAGCTTTGCATCCACCAGGGAGAAGGGGCACTTTTTGGTTTTTTTAATTCTCACAAAGGTGTGGCGGGAAGTGCTCAGTGGGGTCCTGGGAACGAGTCCCCAGAGGGTAGTGGAGCCTAAGCCCGCATACCTGGCTGGCCTCCCAGAATGTGAGCTGAGCCCAGGCTCGCTGTGGAGCCAAGATGCAGAAGCTGACGAAGGCACAGGCCATGGAGATGTGAAAGTAGAAAGGGAAGAGTTTGCTCTGCACGAGGCCGAAGGTATGTCGGGGAAGGGCTCGGAAAAGCACGAAGCCTGTGGGGGGCAGGGGATCACACGCCTATTAGGATAATTCCAGGTCCCCCTCTCAGTCCTGCCCCCACCCCGGTACCCATGTTGTCCAGGCCGAGGGTCCCTACCTGAGGCGAAGGTCACCCACATTTGCATGCCCCAGGCCCCTGACAAGACCAGTAGATGGACCACCTGAGTCAGGCTCCCCGAGCTCCCGCCATCCTCCATCTTGCAGGCCTGGGAAGGAGGCAGCGGCTGGCTCAGAGCTTGACCTTTGCCCCGTGGCCTTCAGACCCTGTGAGCCTGCAAGTGTCGCGGCCAATCCAGCAGAGATCCAGGGACAATAGCCCAAGAATGGGGGCTGGAAAGACCCAGAGCAGTCCTGTGACAACCCCCGACCCCATCTCTCCCAATGGCAGCCCCCAAGATCTCAGGCTCTCTGGACCCCAGCATCCATGCCACCTCCGAAACCCCCAATTTCAGCCCCAGAAACTTAAGCTTGCAGCCCTACGTCTTCAGAGATCACCCCAGTGACTCCCAAATATCACCCCGGCGACCCAGTTCTAACAGCACAGACCCCTGCTCTCCCAACAGGATCGCAGCTATCGCCACGAAGACCCCAAAGCACCCCCGGAGACCCCATCCAATCCTGGGACACGCCACATCTCAGGCCGGGGACCCGACCCCACTACTGGACCTCAACTCGCAGCACCCAGGAGTCCGAGACCAGAGGCCGAATCCGGGGGGCCAGACGGACTGGGCTCAGGGCCTCACTCCCGCGCTCCCGGGTGGCCCGCGGCCCTCCTCCGCCACCTCCGCTCGTGGGACCAAGAACTCGTCCCGCCTCCCAGCTAAGCCCGAAGCCAATCGGATTGTAGATCTGCCACCTCCTGTACCGCCTCTTAGATATTGACGAATCGACTAGCAGAAGCCAGCCTGGGGGCCCGCCCCCTCGTGGGCTTTTATCCAATTACACCGCGGCTCTGAGAGCAGCGGAAGCGGGAAGGCGCCAATGAGGCCTGGGGCTCAATCGGGGGGGCGGAGCTAAAATGCCGGCCACACCCCTCTCTGTGACTCTGCCTTTGGGCTCCGCGCGCGATGCGATGGTGTCCCCACGGGATCAAATTTCAGCGTCACAGCTGGGGGCTGGCTTCGCGGTCCCTGATGGGACAGCATGAGCAGGTGGTATGTGGTAGGTGCGGGTAGAAGGGAGTCGGGAGCCTGGCGGGCTCAGGACTCACGGCCCCGGGGGCGGGGCCCAGGCCAATGACCCCGCCCCCTTCCCCGAATTCCCCCGGGAGGGACTTCGGGAGGAACGGCGGATGCCGGTCGAGGAGGGGGTCTCGACTGGGACCTGCCTGCAGGTGGCGTTCAGAAATGCGCCTTCCCTTTTCCCCTCTAAGCCTCCCAGGGCTCTTATCCTCCCCAGGTCCCAGGTTCTCAGCGTGACAAACAAGGACAAACATTGATGGCATGGATTAATTTACTTAATCACAACAACCCAGTAAGGTGGATAGTATGACATCCCATTTTTCTAGTTGGGGAGGCATCAGAGAGGTTCAATAACTCCTCCAATATCACACAGCTAGGAAGGGGCAGAGCTAGGATTTGAACCCAGGCCAGCCAGCTGGAGGGTCTCCTTGCTTAATCATCATGCTGTACATGCTCACTGAAAGGAAGGGCCTCCCTGAGGCAGTGACTCTTGAAGGGGTAGCCTAGAAGATTTTACCGAGGAGATGCTAAGTAGGGTTTTGAAGGGTACATACGAGTCTTCCAGGAGGGCTGGGCCAGGGGAAGGATACTAGAGAGCCCAGCAAGGGAAGAAGAAGAGAAGGGCCTAGAGTGTGACCTTTCTGACTGACTGTGACCTAGAGTGAGATGCCCTTCACCTGGATGAAAGTTTTTCCAGGCAGACCTGCCCCAGGTTTGTCCATCTGTGCCAGCCCTCACAACAAGGGCAAGGGGTATGGACGTGAGACCCAGAGCTGAGTTCTTTCCTGTTCCCAGCCTCACCTAGCACAGGCCTGGGCCTCCATTCAGCTAACATTTATTGAATAGTTATGTCCTACCTCTCCTGCCCACACTTTATGGCTCCCATCTACCTGGGGAGCCAGGGCCAGACTTCCCAGCTTGGCTTTCACTGCCCACTTGTGCTGGCCTGCAAACCTCCTGCCACTTCCTCTTGGCCCTGCCTCCAACCATCCTGAATTTCTCAACACAGGGCACGTGGTTCCACACCTACCAGCTTTGGCACAGGCTGCCTCCTGCCAGGAGCTCCCTTCCTTTCGGGCTCAACGTTAAGATCCCTTTTTTCTTGTAGGCTCTTCTGAGGCCTTACCTCCTCCTGTGGGGTCTTCTGGGTCCTTCTAACTGCCCAGTCCAACCCCTGGGGCTGAGATCCTCTTCCATCTGGCTCAGCTCGGGCTCCTACCCTAACTGGGAGGCCCAGTGTTGAGGGCCGAGGCCTCTCTGGGGCACTAGGGAGGGTCTGGGAGTGTCAGGACATGGGGGCTCATCTCAGGGCAGCCTCCTGTCCCCTCTACTGGAAGCAACCCCCTTCTGGCTGGCCTACCGCAGGACCCAGACTTCTCCAGGCCTCTCTACTGCTGCCCTCTCTCTCCCTCCAACGTGGGTTCACCTGCTAACAGGAAGTGTGACAAGTACTTGGGTTCGTTGAGGGACTGCCCTGGGGAGTGGGGAGCTGGGAGGACCTGGAGTCCTCTGCGCTGGCCTTCAGGAAGCCCCCCGTCCCCAGGTTCTTCCTCAGACAAGACCTTGGATTATACCATCCACTGGTCTAGGACCTCAGAGCCGGAGGCCTTGGGGCCGGCTGCTTCTGAGGACACAGTGACCAGCGTAGACTGGAAGCCAGGGAGGGACTTGAGGTCGCAGTCACGTGAGGCTTCCCCCTTCCCCGACCCAGACCCACAGGAGCACTCTAATGACCGGGACCTTCTGAAGAGACATCACAGCGTCGTCGCTAAGGTCACCCCTACCCCGAAACCCTTTCCTGCTGCACCACAATCCACTGCTGTAGGGCTTGGAGGAGGGTGTGGGGCCGGGGGGGTGTCTTCCTCAAGAACCCTCACATGGTGTGTCCTCAGCGCCCAGAACAGCACCCAGCACTCAGCAGGCCGGCATTGAAAATGTCTTAAATGCGTAGATGAAGGAATGAATAGAACAGATGTGTGATCGTGTGTCTGATCTCTGGGTGTCACTGTCTGTGTGTCTGCGTGGTTGTGATTGTGTGTCTGAGATGGGTGTGAGTGGATGCTCTGGGTCTTATGACTTAGCCTGCACGGCTGTGTCTGAGGTTGTGGAGATGGTTGTGTTTCAATGACCATGTGTGGATGTGTGTCAGGCGCTATTGCTGTCCCCTGGAAACGTTGTTGATGTCGTTTGCCCCTAAGTAGGAGCCCAAATAAGAGATGGGGCTCCACAGGTGCGTGCTGTCATGGGCAGCCCACAGGCCCACACACAAAGGGGACAAGCCACACAAGTGCCCTTCTGAGCATGTGCAGGCCGGGGGGGTGCATGTATGTGCCTAGAGGCAGCTTTGGCTGCACTCTGGGTCTGAGACACTCAGAACTCAGCAGCCCCAACTCCTGTGCAACAGCCCCACGCTGGGTTGGGGTGAGTGGAGAGGCAGCCAGGGATGAATTTCTACTGCCCCCCTTCTCTAGAAGCCCTTGGAGAGCAGCTCTTCCAAAATCAAAGGTGAGGACCCTTCCTCTCAACAAGACTGCCTGCCTGTTCCTACTTCCACCCTCTGCCCCAATGTTGGCAGGCCTCTGCCATTGCCACTCGTTCATCAGCTGACTCGCCCCTGACCTTGCCCTCCATCATTGTCCCCAACTTTGACTCCTATTCCTGCCTCTATTCAGCCTCGATGGACCCTCACTCCTAAACTTGCTCCCTACCCTGAGCCTCTGCTGACCTCTGCCCTGCCGTTGCCCCTGCCCCCACCCCTCCCAGCCTCCGTTGACCCTCACCTCTGCCCACAGTTAAGTCCACTGCGATGATTCCTGATGCCCAGAAGCTCCTGCGATGCGAACTGGAGTCACTCAAGAGCCAGCTACAGGCCCAGACCAAGGTGAGCCGCCTGGGCCCCACCCTTGGCAACCTCTGCCCCTGTTGCCCCCCCTACCCCACTCCTGCCCCCAGGCCTGACCTCTTCCCCTAAGGCTTTCGAGTTCCTCAACCACTCGGTGACCATGTTGGAGAAAGAAAGCTGTCTGCAGCAAATCAAGATCCAACAGCTTGAAGGTAAGCACTTGCCGAGGGTCGAGGGCAGGCTGGAGGCCGGTCCTGTCCAGGCCAGCCGGGTGAGGGCGAGGGAAGTGGCAGAGCCTGGGTTCAGGGCCGGGGTCTGGCCAGGGTTAGGGCAGACTAGGTTGAAAGCTCGGCTCGGGCTGTGCTTGGGGCTCAGGCAAGGTCTTACCCAATGTGCAGAGGTGCTGGGCGCCACGATCCGTCAGCCGGGCAAGGAGGGACACAAGTGGAGCATGGAGCAGGGACAGCAGGAGCTGTACGGGGCCCTGGCGCAAGGCCTGCAGGGGCTGCAGAAGACCCTCCGAGAGAGCGAGGAGGTGCAGAGGGCCCGCACCACGCGCTGCCTGCAGCTCCTGGCCCAGGAGATCCGGGACAGGTGGGCCTCGCCAGGAGGGCGGCCTGGAGGTTGCAGCAGGAAAGGGAGGCCAGGGAGGGGGAGGGGGAGGCGGGATGGAGGACCTGGGAGAGGCCTGGGGAAGGGAGCCAGGGGGGCCAAGGAAGGGATGGAGGGAGACAGGAGGCAGTGGGTGAGATGTGGGAGACTGGGTGGCCAGAAGGCAGGGAAGACAGGAGGCTGGAGGTGGGGTGGGGAGGGAGGCCAGGGGATCAGGAAGCCGGGGGTGGTCTGGGAAGCTGGAGGGAGGGAAGGTTGAGGGGGGCAGAGGCTGGGGGTATGGGAGGTCGGGGGGAGATGGGAGTCAAAGGAACAGGAGGCTGGAGGTCAGGAGGCGAGGACAGGGGGCTGGGGGGTTTGGAGTTGGAGGAATACTAGTAGGAGGGGAAAGGTGGGTGAGCAGGTCGGAGGAGGAAACAGAGCCTGGGGGACAAGTGGTTGAACAGATGGGAGCATAGGAGGTGGAGGAGACTTCAGGAGGTAAGTGGGCAAATGAGAGGCCAGGAGGCCAGGATGTGGGAGGCCAGGGGCCGGGCTGGGAGGATGGGTCTAGGCTGCACTGTCCCCTCAGCAAGAAGTTCCTGTGGGAGGAGCTGGAGCTGGTGCGGGAGGAGGTGACCTTCATCTATCAAAAGCTTCGTGAGTGCCCGGAGCCAACAGCCGGGAGGGGGGTGCTTCTGTGGCCCTGCCCCCCTGAGTCCCCTCCCCCCACAGAGACGCAGGAGGAGGAGATCACAGAGAACCTGCTGAACATCCAGAAGATGCAGAAGAACCAGGTGAAGTGCCGCAAGGTGAGCGGAGAGGACGGGGACCCTGCATGAGCTGGCAGGGGGGGAATCTCTGCCGGCCTCCACCATCGGACTGGAGCTAGAAGGCCTGGGTTCAAATCTCAGCTCTGCCACTTACTGCTGTGTGACTGTGGGCAAGCCTCTTCACATCTCTGGGCCTCAATGTCCTCATGTGTAGAATGGGCATAACAACACATCCCTACCTGAAGGGGCAGCTGCATGTAACGAGTGCATGGCATGGTCACCTGTCACCATCGTCGTCATTACTCTTGCTCTTCTCTCATCCCCTGGGCCCCAGGTCCTGACCAAGATGAAGCAGCAGGGGTACGAGGCATCCAACTGGCCGGAGACTGAGGAGATGCCGCCAGGAGGCAATGGCTCCTGGAGGGATGACCTCAAGAAGGAGCTGAGTGACATATGGTGATGCCCAGCTCCCACCCTCACCTCTGACCCCTGACCCTCATGTGCCCTGCCCTCCCCCGAGTCAGATCAAGCAGCGACCACGAACCCATCGGAGTCCAGACCTCGCTCTCCTCCCAAGACTCCCCTCCCCCTCTGTCCCCACCGCAGCCCCCTGCCCCAGGCCTCAACAGCCGAGTCTCCCCCTCGGCCCCAGCTCCCCCTCTGTCCGCAGGTCCGCTGTTCACGTGCTGCAGAACTCCTTTGACGACCTCACCCTGTCCTCGGGGGGCCGCCCCAGGGCCTCGAGCCTCAGAGGTGAGGGGTCAGCCTCCAGCTTCATGCACGGAGGTCCTGTTCAGAAGCCATATTGGGGGTCACGTCTGTTGGGTCTTATTCTGGGATCACTTTACGGAGTCCCTGGCGGCTTCATCCGGGGCTCACTCAGGGTCACTAGGATCTTTTTTAAAGATCAGTGGGGTCAAATTCAAGGGTCACTGATGTCACACTTGGGTGTCACACTCGGTCACATTCAAGGGACACTGGTTTATATTCAGAGGTCACTCAAGGGTCATATTCAGGGTCAGTGCGTGCAGGGTCAGAATTACACCTGCCCCTCTTGCAGGTTACAAGGGGCACCGCTGCCTGAGCCCTCCACGCCCCTCCTGGGACTCCGACTCCGACTCCGACCCGGACCCTTCCCAGCCGTTCAGCAAGAGCCGCTGCTTCCCGCCTGGTGTGCAGCCTCCTCCACCCCACCCCAACCTGCCCCTCCTCTCCTACCCTGGGATCCCAGTCTGCACCCTCCCAGCTCCCAGCCTGGGCACCTGCTCCCTGACCTCCAGCCCTGGGGCCCCCTGGACCGGGCAGGCTCTGACCCACCCTCTCTCTCCGCAGCCTGAGCAGCCGGGACTGCTCTCCCCGAAGACCCCTCAGAGAGAAAATAAACTAGCCGAGACCCTTCTCCACCCGTGGGCCGTTGCTCCTGCTGCTTCCTGTGCCTGGGAACGACCCCCCTCCCCCCAGTTTACTCGCCAGTGTTGGGGAGCGTGCAGAGACCCCAGGAGCTGTTTGGGATGCATGGGCCTAGGGTCAAGGGACAGTGTGAGGCCAGATTTAGTCTGTGACAAGGTCAGAGGGCAATCTGTCCAGGTATGAGGGACCAGACAGGCTCTTCCACATTAGCCACCAGCCTTCCTTTCTGGAGGGCCGTGGCGATCTGGCTTGTTGCCCCTACTGCCCAAGTGGGGAAACTGAGCTCCGAGGAGGTCTCGCTCTGCCGCCCCCGCCCTCCTCGTCCCCTCAGCCTCCTCCCCACCCAAGGTCCTCCGTCTCAACCTCCGTTCTTTCATTCTCACCGGAATCTTTTCTGACACGCTCCGCCCCCCAGAGCAGCCGAGGCCCCGCCCCGGATTACGCTAATGACTCGCGGCGAGGCCCCGCCCCACGGGGCTATGCAAATAAGGCGCCTGGAGGCCCCGCCCCTCGGGCGGCCGCGGAGTCTGCGCGGCGCGGGCGGACGGGCCCTCGGCGTCTCCGTGTCCGCGTCCGCCCGCTGGGTCGGCTGTCTGTCCGTCCGTCCCGCCGCGCCGGGGCTGTCCAGGCGGAGTCGGGGCTCCGCGGCGGCAGCCTCGATCCGGTGAGGGGGAGGGGCTTGGGGCGCCACCCCCATCCCCTCTGGCGGGCTTCTGACTCCGGTCTGTCTGTCTGTCTGTCTGCCCGGGTTTGGGTTCCTGCGGGTCGGTCCCCTGAGGGTCCAGCGCGAGGCGGGGGAGGGGAGGCGGCGAGCTGAGGCTTGGGGACCCCGGGCTGGGGGAGGGGAGCGTGCGGAGGGGACCCTGGGCTTGAGAAGCCAGGCGGCGGTGGGGAGGGTGACTGTGATTATGTGCTTGTCATTAGGTGTCAGTGTGTGGTTGTGTAACTGTCATTGTGTGGCTTCGGGGGGTGTCCGTGTGGTGTGTGTGTGGCTGTCATTGTGTGGCTGTCGCCGTGGGTGTCACCGTGCTGGTGTGTGTGTCTGTGTTGTGTGACTGCTCTCACTGTGATTGTGTGGCTGTCTTGGTGTCTCTGTGGCTGTGTGCCTATGACTGTCGTGATGTGGTTGCTGTTGTGTGTTCCTTCTGAGGGTGGGGGGCCGTTTTTGTGTTCTAGTGTATGCCTGTGATCATGCACCTTTCTCGTGTGGCTGGGTGGCTTCTGTGTGTGAGTCGGTGTCATGGTCCACGTATGTGCCCTTGGCTGGCCATGTGGCTGTGGTTGTAGATGGCACCGTGTCTCTCCTATGACTATTAGTGTGGACGAGAGACTTAACGTGTGTGGCTATCATTGAGTGTCTTGTAATTGGGGGGTGTGACACTGTGACCAGTTCTATGACCCCCATTGTGTGTGGTGACTCTTTCTGATGTGACTCTTAAGTGTGTTGGCAGCCCTGAGTCTATGTCCCTCATGGTGGTGAGGTGAGGGCTTGTGGGGACCGGATGTGGGGCTGCGAGGTGTGTGAAGGACCTCTTGTTGTGTCCCTGTGACTGTGTGTGTGTGGGGGGGGGTAGTTGTTTGATCTGTGTGGGTGTCAGTGACAGGCTGTGTGCACACTGTGCTGTGAGTGTGGTATTTGGGATGGAGGCTGTGGCTGAGTTGTGTACTCTGGGGGTGTCAGTGTGTGTGATTGTGTCTCTGGGAGGGTAAGGGGGCCGTGGCCAGGTGGGCACCTGGGATCTCTGGTGACCCTCACCGCTTATGTCATGCCACAGAGCAAGCTGCGTGGATGGGGCACTGGACCCAGAGTGACTGCCCTCACTTGCCCGGGCCTCAGGTTGCACGTCTGTGCAATGGGGGTGACCATCCCTGTGCTGCTGGCCGCCAGGAGCAGCTGTGAGTCTGTGGGTGTGGCGGCAGTGGCCTGTGGGAAGCCATAGGGCCCTTTCACAGGTGAGGGCAGCTGGGAGAATGGGTCAAGCAGGTGTGACTGTGTTGGCCCTTCACTGCTGGACTTGGGGGAGGGGGGAGCACGTGAGGGGGAGATAGCCCCCTCGTGATCCAGGGAGGCAGACGGGCTGGGAGGAGGGGGGGAGGGAGAGAGGGAGAGGCAGCTGGGAGAGAAGGAGGACCTGGCCATCAGCCCAAACCAGTCAGGCACAGCCCATGGGGACTGGAGAGAGAGGCGCCTGTGGGCCATGGGGGAGGGGCCTGGTGGGGGTGGGGGACACAGCATGGGGTCCCCTGTAAAATGCATGGGGAAAGAGGATGGGGTCTCCTAAACACCAGTGGGGGCGAGGACCCTTTTAAAGGGACCCTTCTGTGTGGAGGAGGGGTCCCCATTAAGCTGGAGGTCTTCAAAAGCCCAAGGGGGGAGGGGCTGGCCCCGTGGCCGAGTGGTTGAGTTCGCGCGCTCCGCTGCGGCGGCCCAGAGTTCGGATCCTGGGCGCGGACATGGCACCGCTCGTCAGGCCACGTTAAGGCGGCGTCCCACATCCCACAACTAGAAGGACATGCAACTAAGATATACAACTGTGTGTGTGTGTGTGGGTGGGGGGGGGGGGTTGGGGAGATAAAGCAGAAAAAAAAAGATTGGCATCAGTTGTTAGCCCAGGTGCCAATCTTTAAGGAAAAAAGAAAAAAGGCAAGGGGAGGGGTCCCGCTTGGTAAGGAGGACAGACCCTCCTGAAGGGTATGGGGTGGGAATCTCTGATGTAGGCTGTGAGAGCAGAAGACTGCTAGAGAATCTGTGGGGTCCCTGGAAGAGGCTGAGCCGAGCCTCTTGTTCAGGGGAGGCCTGAGCCTCCAATGGGCAGGGGCGAGGCCAGAAGGCTTAGGGGGCGGGGCCATGGCTCCTAGTGGGTGTGGCCAGAGGACTCCACAGGGGCGGGTGTCCCGAGCCTCCCCCTAGGCCGGGCCCTGGTGGCCCCACTCCCTCTCGCCTCCGCAGGCCCGGCCTTCGCCATGGCGGGAGGGAGACCGCAGCTGAAGAGGAGTTTCTCCATCATTCCCTGCTTCGTCTTCGTGGAGGTGAGGAGCTGGTCCCTCCCCAGACCCCCAGGGGGGAAGAGGTGCATTCAGAAGTGTCACTCCGGGGCTCCAAACCCGCTCTGCCCATCCTTACTGAGGGCACCTCACATACCCTCCTGAGCCTCAGTTTCCTCATCTGTCAAATGGGCATAGAGTCCTTCTCTCCTAGGGCTGTTCTGAAGGTGAAATGTTTTAATTCGCAGAGGTTTAGGCTGATGCCCCACGCACAGTAAGGGTTGTACCTGTGGGAGCTGCTAGGACTTCTCCTATTAGCCTTATTTCTTTCCCTGTTGGTCTGTCCCTCCACCACCCACTGTCTGTCTCTCTGGTCTGAGCCCTGGCGCTGTCCTCGCTCTCCCTCCGCAATGTCATCTCCTCTCTTCCTCTCTCTCTTTCTTCTCCTTCCGTCTTCATCTCTTTCTTCGTGTCTCCCAGGCCCCGACCCTTCTCTCACCTCCTTCCCCACCTCTCTCTCTCTCTGTTGCTCTTCCTCAGTCTTGATCTCTCTCTGTCTCTCTCCCTCATCTCTGTCTCTCTCCATCTTTGTGTCTCTGTCTCTATGGCCCCAGCTCAGGCCTGACCCTCTTTCTTCTCTCTCCGTCTCTCTCCGCCCTCCCCCGCTGGGCAACAGTCGGTGTTGCTGGGCGTCGTGGTCCTGCTGGCTTACCGTCTGGAGTTCACTGACACCTTTCCCGTGCACACCCAGGGCTTCTTCTGTTATGACAGTACCTACGCCAAGCCCTACCCCGGGCCTGAGGCTGCCAGCCGAGCGCCTCCCGCACTCATCTACGCCCTGGTCACAGCGGGGCCCACCCTCACGGTGAGATGGGGGGTAGCCTGAGTCCGACTGTGGGGAGCACCTCCCAGGAGGCAGCAGGGCCAGGTGGAACTGGGCGGAGGGCTGGGCTGGATGGCCAGAAGACCCCGCCTTGGTCTTGCCCACAGATCCTGCTGGGGGAGCTGGCCCGTGCCTTTTTCCCTGCGCCACCTTCCAGTGTCCCCATCATCGGGGAGAGCACCATCGTGTCCGGGGCCTGCTGCCGCTTCAGCCCCCCGCTGCGGAGGCTGGTCCGCTTTCTGGGTGAGTGACGCAGCCAGGGGTCAGAGGGTTGTAAGCCCGGCTCAGCCATAATAAGAATTCCAGGGGGAAGAGGGCCTAGAATTACCGTGATGGCGACTTCAAGGGACAAAGAGGGACTTGGGCTCAGGCCAGGCAGAGTTGGGGTCCTAAGGACATGGGAGGGGCCCAAACCAACTATGACGGCAGCTGTAAGAGGAGGGCCCTAAATTCCCACAATGGCAGTCTCAGATGGAGAGACTATCCTTGAGACCCCGGCTGTGCTTCAGATGTGGTCCTAGCCCCAGGGGAGGCCATGGGGGAGGGGAGGGGCAGAGCTCATCCGTAATGGTGGTCCCTGTGGCAGCGGGCTGGGTATGCAGCTCTGGCTGATCAGTGACCTAGGGGAAATGTGGTCAACTCAGTAACAGCGAGTCCAGGGGCAGGTATAAAGAAGCCAAGAAATGCCATCGGGTGGTCCTAGGAGGTCCTGGCATGGGCCCAATCCTGATGTAATGCTGTTGAGGGGTCCCAGCCCACCTAAATGGGGTTCTAGGGAGAGCCCACTGGTGACATAGTGGTAATCCCAGAGGAACAGAGGCCCGGTGTACTGTAATGAGGGTCCCAGGGGCAAGAGGCCCAGAGTGCCAACGTGGTGGTCCCAAGGGAAGACGGCTGTAAATCAGAGGCCCAGATGGGCCTTAAGGGGGCTCACAGGAGGAGGGTCACTGGGACATGAGGGCCCCGGGCATGAACGCCCTCTCCCACCCCACCCCCAGGGGTCTACTCCTTCGGCCTCTTCACCACGACCATCTTCGCCAACGCGGGGCAGGTGGTGACCGGCAACCCCACGCCGCACTTCCTGTCCGTGTGCCGCCCGAACTACACGGCCCTAGGCTGCCCGCCGCCCTCACCCGACCGCCCGGGGCCCGACCGCTTCGTCACCGACCAGGGTGCCTGCGCCGGCAGCCCCAGCCTGGTGGCCGCTGCACGCCGCGCCTTCCCCTGCAAGGACGCGGCCCTTTGCGCCTACGCGGTCACCTACACGGCGGTGAGCCCCAAATTGGCGGCGTGGCGGTGGGGGTGGGGGGCGGGGAGGAGGCCACCTGGACTGGAACCTCCAATCCTCGGCGGGGCGAGGCCACGCCCCGGCGCTGTGACACCACCCCGAGGGCGGAGTCTGCCCGCTAGAGGCTCTGACTCCTCCCCTCGGGCCTCGGCCACGCCCCCGAGTCTGGTTTGCGGTGGTCTTGACTGCGCGCCTTGGTGTCTGGCCATGCCTCCTGACCCGGTAATGCCGCCCCCCAGGAGGCTGTTGGCTCCGCCCTGTGGGACCAGGATACATTCCCTGGAGCCTAGTCACGTCCCCAGGATGCTAAGGGTCCTGGATAGTAGCTGAGACTCTGGGCTGATGGGTTTTCAACTCCGCCTCCTGGAGTCTTCGCCCCACCCATTCTCGCCCTTTGTTGGCCTGGCCACGCCCCTGACTGTTGACTCTGTCCCTGCTGTTCGCTGGTCACATCTTCTGCTGCTTTGACTTCTATTTTGGTGTGGGGACTTCTAACCCTGTCGGTGGTCCCCTGGGGTTTGGGGATTCCACCTCCTGGGGCTCCTGCACCCGCCCCTTTGGCAGTAACTCCACCCTCTGGTTCTTTGGCCGACCCCTAACCCAACAAGCATCTTTCCCCCATTTGTGACTGGTCCAAGGGAGACCTGGACCCCAGGCCCTGTCTACTGCTATTTGGTGCTCTAGCCACGCCCCCAGCCCTGCAAGGGCCCGCTGGGAGTCCGTGACTCCATCCTCTGAACTCTTGTCCCGCTGGCTCAGTTCTCTGGAGCCCCTGGCCACAGCCTCCAGCCCCAATGCTGCTCCTGGGGATTCTGGCCCCGAATGCAGTGGCCACTTGGGGTCAGCAACTGCGCTGCCACGTGGCCCCTGACCAGTCCTGCTCCCGCAGATGTACGTGACTCTCGTGTTCCGCGTGAAGGGCTCGCGCCTGGTCAAACCCTCACTCTGCCTGGCCCTGCTGTGCCCTGCCTTCCTGGTGGGCGTGGTCCGCGTGGCCGAGTACCGCAACCACTGGTCCGACGTGCTGGCCGGCTTCCTGACCGGGGCGGCCATCGCCACCTTTCTGGTGAGCCCTCTTCCCACTCATCCCAGTATGGGAGACACTCCATCAGCTCCCAAGAGGGAGGACCGCATGATGGTGAAGGGTGTGGACTTTCTGTGACCTTGGGCAAGTCCCTTAAGCTTACCTTGCCTGGATGGTCTCATCTGTGAAGTGGTTAACAGGACTGGAACCACGTGCGAGGGAGGCACTCGCTTTGAGTGTCAAATTTAAGGGTGCCCCCAAACACTCAATAATCAAGATAAATACTATTTTCATGAAACATTTAAAAAAATCAAAATTAATGTAAAAAACCCATAATGTACCAAATATGAAATATTTAAATAAAGACAGGCTCAGATCCTGCCCTGCACAACTCAGCCTTATTTACCTCCCTCTCATCCCAGCCCTGTGGAATAAACAATGATAGGACCCATCTCTTAGTAAAGTGGAGAAAATAGTGCTTGGCACGTGGTAAACACTGTAAAAATGTTAGCTGTGAGGCCAGCCCAGTGGCCTAGTGGTTACATTTGGTGCACTCCGCTTCAGCAGCCGGGGTTCAGTTCCCAGCCATGGACCTACACCCTTTGTTGGCAGACATGCTGTGGTGGTGACCCACATATGAAATAGAGGAAGACTGGCACAGATGTTAGCTCAGAGCCTATCTTCCTCAGCAAAAAAAAAAAAAAAAAAAAAAGTTTTTGAAAACCTGAGCCTCAGTTTCTGTATCTGAAAAATGGGCATGGCATTTATACAACTCCTACCTTATTGGCCTTGGGCCTCAACACGCCCCCTCTCCCTCTGTCCCAGGTCACCTGCGTCGTGCACAACTTCCAGAGCCGGCCACCCTCTGGCCGAAGGCTCTCCCCCTGGGAGGACCTGGGCCAAGCCCCCACCATGGACAACCCCCTCGAAAAGTTAAGTGTAGCCCAGGTAAGGGGGGCCGGGGGCCGCTCCCGGCTGGAGAGGGTGGTGGGTGGAGGGGGACCAAGGAGGCAGGAAGTCAGGCAAGAGGTGGGGGTCTCAGGGCCGTGGGGAGGTGAAGAGGTCACTCATCTCTGTGGACATGCATCCTGGGGGACAGTCCCACAGAATAGGAGGGTGTGGCTCTCTCTCCCTCCCAAGGGGACATGGTTAACCCTGAGAACTCTGGTTGTTTTTTCCACTGGGCTCACTGCCCGCTGAACCTCTCGTGGCTGTGGCCGGCGGGGCCCGAGGGGGCCACTAGCCCCTTCCCTCTGCCTCTTTGTCTCAGGAACCCGAGGCCTGCAGGCCGCATTCGACACCGGCACGGCTCACCCCATCCAGTGAGTGTTGAGGGAGTGGGAGGATAAACGGGGGGACTTCCAGATGGCAGTCACTACCGCAGGGGTCTCACCTCTGACTCGTGGTCCCCTGCCAAGCTTTCTGATCCCCTGACCTCTGACTCTTGACCCCTAGAGCCGCAGAACTGCGCCCGCCGTGGCCACCTGATCCCCAGCTGCGTGTCCTCCAGGGCTCCAGCCATGTGTTCGTCGCCCCGTGTGCCCCGCCCTCGATTGAGGTCTGAGCCCACACCCCTGCCGCTGCCCCTGCCACTGCCCGCGCCCACCCCCAGCCAGGGCCCCTCGCCCTCCTCCCCTGGGCCTGGGGGGCCAGGTGGGGGTGGCGGACGTGGCCGGAAGCTGCTGCTGCCCACACCTCTCCTGCGGGACCTGTACACCCTTAGTGGACTCTATCCGTCCCCCTTCCACCGGGACAACTTCAGCCCATACCTGTTCGCCAGCCGCGACCACCTGCTGTGAGGCCCGACCGCCCACCCAGAATCTGCCCCGGCCCCATTTCTTCCCTGCCACACGTGTGTGTGCGTGTGCCGTGTGAGTGCCAAAGCCCCCTGTCCCCAAACCAGCCAGGCCCAGACATAAGAGGATGGTTGGCAGGACACCTGGGGGACCCCCTGCCTCTCTTGCCCCCTGGGACACCCAAGTGGGCATAACTGGGAGGTGGGCCCTTGCCCCTAGGATTGCCCTTTTAAAGTCCAAAGCCTGACCCCATTGGCCATCGCCCAGCCAATGGGAGCCCCCAGTTCTCAGAATCCTAACCAAAAGGAGTTTATTGCAGCCAATGGGAGCCTCCCTCTCACTTCTTAGAATCCTCAGGCAAGAGGGCAACTCCAGCCAGTGTTGGGCATCTGAACATCCAATAGGAGTCGTTGGTTTTCAGAATTTTTAGGGTGGGTGGGTATGATTCCAGTCAATGGGGGACCGCCCATGTCTAAGCCTGTGCAAAGGAGAGTAGGGAGATGGGTCATCCTTTGTCATCTCATCCTCTCTCCTCAGCATCAGAGAGTCCAGCCAGAGGGTGGGGGGCAGGCTCCCCCGTGGCAGGGACCTCGGGGCACCCCTCTTCCCCAGCTCCTCCCCCACATACACCCTCTTCCCCCGTCCCTCCTAACTCCCTACTTAGGCAGGGCTTGCCCCACTTCAAAGGTTTTGGGGTTCAGGGTGCTGTGTCTCTTCTTGCCTGTGCCCAAGTCCCCCCAAACCCTTCTATTATTTATTATGGCTGTGGGAAAGGACTTTTTTTTCTTGGAACCCCCCGTGCTCTTCACACTGCTCCCCCGTGCCTCAGCCTCCTGCTGATGTGCCATCCCAGGGGGCATGGGGGGGGCAGAGAGGGCTCCCTCACCGCAGGCGGCCAAAGGCAGTGGGCAGCAGAGACACTGCCCCCCCTTCCTGCCCTCTCCTCCTCTTTAATAAAGACCTGTTTGTAACAGAAGTGTGGCCACCTGCCTTCCTCTCCTGGGTGGTGAGATGTGGAGGTCTTTAATCATGGGTCTGGGTGTCGGTGAGGCTGGGTGGCGGCGTATTGTCCCAGGGTGTCTGAGGGCGATTGTGGAGATGCAGTGTGGGGCCAGCGACTTGGCTTTAAGTCCTGGCTCGGCATTTCCTGGTTGTGTGGCTTCAGGAAAGTTAATTACCCTTTCTGTGCCCTTGTTTCTTCATCTGTCAAATGCGGACAGCCCCACAAGCCACATGTAAGGCACACGGTGAGGGGCCTCATGTGACTGTCTTCCCCCAGCAGTTGGCCTGCTTCTGACCACAGCCAGGGCACAGGGCATATGGTGAGGGGGCCCTGACGGTCCTGATAGCAAAAGGGGATGCTGAGGGCATCAGAACCTCTAGCCAAACCCCTGGCTGCCCGTGCACAGCTCAGCCTTATTTACCTCCACCTTGTCCCAGCGCTGTGGAATAAATGAAAATAGAACCCACCTCTTAATAAAGTGGAGAGAGTGGTGCTCAGCCATTGATGAGAGCAGGAGTTCTGATTATGAGCTTGTATTGAGTCCCAACGATTGAGGACCCAGTGCAGACCAGGGAGGGTAGGAGGGGCAGGGAGTCATTGACACCCCCCCCCCCCCCACTGGGGTTCTCCGGGGCTTCAGACAGGCCAATCAGGGCACAGAGTCACCCAGGAACCAGGAAAGGGGAGTCTGCTTCCCTGCCCCCCTCATTCATTCATTCCTTCATTCAAACACTGTGGCGCACCTACTGTGTGCCAGGTACTGTTTCCTTAGGCACAGGGGCTAAGACACAAATTCCTGCCCTCATGAAGCTCACATTCTACTGTGTGAGAGAGAGACAGTAAAAAAGATAAATACACTTTATACAGAGCCACAAGTCCAAATCCCAAAAAGCTCTGCAAACCAAAAATTTTTTATAATGCATTTGGGGAAAAATCTGATTCAAGTGACATGAGGTTATGTATAGCTCTTATTTATTTAACGTGAATACTCTTGTTGCGCTGCAGATAAATTGCTTGATTTTGGGGATGTTATCCAGGCCCCCCTCGGGGGGTTATGCGATACACAGTATTAACATTACGGTACCTTTTGAAAATCTGAAAAAGACTGACTTCCAAACTCTGAGATCAAGGATTTTGGTCGGAGATTGAGATTCTGCTATGTTAAATATTGATAAGTGGTAAGGAGAAAACTCAAGCTAGAGAAGGCAATGGGACGACTATGGGATGGGGACACGGTTTGCAACTTAAAGAAGATGGTCAGGGAAGTTCTGTCTGAGGAGATGGCCCCGGAGATGAGGCATGAAGGAGGGAGGGAGCCTTGCAAACATCAGAGGTGGAGGGAGGAGCGTTCCAGGCAGAGGGAAGAGCAAGCACGAAGGCTCTGAGGTGGGA
This sequence comes from Equus quagga, assembly GCF_021613505.1. Classification (NCBI taxonomy): domain Eukaryota; kingdom Metazoa; phylum Chordata; class Mammalia; order Perissodactyla; family Equidae; genus Equus; species Equus quagga. The sequence continues at coordinate 87,949,284 of NC_060280.1, read as the reverse complement.
ACGTGCCTGCTGTGGTCGGGGAAGTGGGGAAACCTGTGAGGCTCGAGCGGAGTGAGCGCGGGGGAGGTGATGGTGCCGATTGTGGGCTACTGGGAATGAGATGGGAGCATGAGCGGGCTGGAGGCAGAGGAAGGACAGAATCCACTTCACCGACCAGAGCTCCTGTTTCCGGAGCACGCACCTGACACCCGTGGGCCCCCTGTCGTACAGCTGCCTCCACCAGGGCCGGGAAAGAAGCGAGACTTCTGGCCAACCCAGTTGGCGCTGTCCATGGTTCTGATATTAAACGCAGGCCAAGGAAGGGTAGAGTCGGGGCCAGAGAGGGTGGCGACAGCAGCCTTGGCCTTGCCCACACCCCCATCCCACGATGGACAATCTTAGGTAGAGAACCCAGACTAATGCGTACTTGCTTATTCAAAAGCCTTCTCAACGTGCTCCCATGGGTCTCAGAGCATCTCAAACTCAACTAGACCATATCCAAACACCGGTTTAGGATATAACTCAGACTCTCCTTTGCTCAAACCCTCTCACGGCCCCCCATGATGCTCTAATTAAGAACCAAATTTCTCCCAATGCCTCAGGGCCTTTGCACTTGCTATGCCTCCATCTGGAATGCCCTTCCCCTACACATATGCATGGTTCACTCACTCGCCTCCTTCAAGCCTTTCCTCAAATGTCACCTTCTCATTGAGCCCCTTCCCTACCACCCTATTCGAAATGTCAGAAACCAATCAACAGGCCCTTCCGACTTCCTTCCCCTGTGCAAACTTTTTTTTGCATACACTTATCATCTGCTCATAGACTATTTAAACTCCTCGTTATGCTTAGTGGTGATTATGCCCTCCCTTGCGAGGATGTCAGTTTCATCAGGACAGAGACTTCGTCGTCTGTTCTGCTGGGTCCCCGTACCTACAACGGGGCCTGGCACACAGTGGTGCTCAATAAGTGTTTGCTAAATGAATGAACTAATCACTTGAGGATGCTGATAAACCAGGGAGAAGCACAGACTGATCTTGAGCTGTCCACTTCCAGGTCCTCTCATCCCTCAGTCCTCCTCGTCCAGGAAGCCCCTCTACAGTAAGGGTCCTTCTGTCAGGACTTGAAGTTGGGAGGCTAAGTGAGAGAAAGAAGCACTGTGTGCATTAGAGATACAACAAACGTCTGCATCTCTGCTAGTGTACCCACTCAGCCTACATTTATGAGCACCCACTGTGTGCCAGGCCCTGTTCTAGGAACTGGGGACCCAGCAGTGACCAAAACAGAGACCCTATCCTGGTGGATCTGACATCGTAGTCAGCAGAGAGGCAATAAAACGTGTACATAACATTGGAAGGGGTAAGTTACTCGAAGAGAAATAAACATGGATAAACAGTTAAAGAGTGAAAGGTGTGCGATTCTACACATGTGGTCAGGGAGAGCATCTCTAAGTAGGTGATACTGAAACAGAAATCTGAATGGAGTGGAAAAATGAGCCACGGGGATATCTGCAAGCTGAGGGCTCTCAGCAAGGGAACAGCAAGTGCAGCGGGGCTGCGTTCGGCATGCTCCCGTGTACGTAACTGAGTGGCACTGTGTGATACGGGGGTCATCACTGGGTGCCTGTGAATTTGGGGTGTTTCAAAGCGAGGTGAATCATGGGTTGTGCATCTGTTCCGGTGGGGGCTGAGGTGGTGCATTTGACAAGGCAGTGTAACAATGTACGTCGTGTGTGTGTGTGTGTGTGTGTGCAGAAAGAGCTGTACGTGCATCAGGCGAAAGGAAACGTGACTGTGTGTGTGCAGTGGTAATGTCATGGTTGTATCTGAGTGTGTTCTGGTGAGTGTGCAAGGGAGAGAGTGTGTATGGGATGCTTTGTGTCAGGGTAGGATAGGGTTGTGAGCATGTGCTCGAAAGTCCATGGGGATTCTGGAAGTGGAATATATAGAGACGCTGTGGGGGTGCGTGTGTGTAGAGTGGCGTGGGGGTGCAGGCTGTGTGAGTGGGCGTATTGGGGGGACGTTGTGGAGCTGTGTTCCGGCCCCAGAGGGAGAGAGAAAGCCCAGGAAATCTCAGTTCCGCCTTGCCCCGGGTCTCCTGGCAACGGCACCACTTTGAAGTTACCAAGAGACCGCGTTGCCAGGGCAACAGGGGCGTGAGTGGCAGCTCTGGGGCGAAGTCTGGGTGAGGAGACCCAGCTAGCGACCGCTTGATCACTCACCTCGTTCCTCCTTCTCTCCCAGTTTCTCATCAACCCTACCTTCCTTTCTTCATTCATTTATTTAAAGAGCATATATTGAGGATCTAGAATGAGCTAGTAGCTGCTCCGGGCGCTGGAGACGCCGAAGTGAAAAGACAAACGAGGTCCCTGCCGTGGCTCTCCCTCTGTCTTCCAGTCGCTGTCTCTGCCTCTCCCAGGGCCTTCTTTGGTCTATGATCTGCCTTCCCCCGGACTCCCAAGCAGGACCCAAGGAACCCCTCGGCCAATGAGGAAGCCAGCTGATAGCCCTCTTCTCACAGCCCCTCAGAGACAGCTGCTGCTGTTTTGCACACAAATGTCCCCGAGCCTGCAGCCCCAGATACACGCTTGTGCGGGTACTCGGGTGCAGACAGAGACGGGCCCACAGCTCATCCCTCTCTCCACTTCTCCAGTGGAATTGGGTGACATCAGCGGGAACACACACAGACACATGCCCACCGCAGTATTCCTCTGAGACATCATGAGCTCCATTTTACAAGTGAGCAAACTGAGGCTAGGAGACTAAGTCATGTCAGTGATTAGGGCTTGCTCCCTCCAACTCTCAGCTCTTATACCTGCCTGATTAGATCACAATAGTAGTATTCGTGCTGCTTCCCTCAGCAAGCTCGCCCAAGGGAAGGAAGAGCCTTTTCTCCCTCAAACGCCCTGATTCCTCCTCGGTCAGACTAGGTTATTTCCCCCTCCACCAGGGGAGGAGCTAGCAGGCCGATCTAAGGTTGATGGACAGATCCATGGACCAACGAAGAAGCCAAGTGCACTGTAACCAATGAGACCTCGCCTTGGGCGGGATTAAGGGCAGAAACGGCCGCCGATTGGACAGAGTTACGTTGCGAATGGCGGAGGCGCTGAGGCGGGTGCTAAGTCCCAGCAGCGCGGCCGGGCCTGATGAGGAGAACACAGCTGAGGCTGGGCCACCTTTGCTGCTGCTCGGCGGTCCCGGCTCCGGAAAGACAGCGCTGCTATTCGCGGCGGCCCTTGAGACGGCAGGGGAGGGCCGAGGCCCCGTCCTCTTCCTGACCCGGAGGCCTCTGCAAAGCCTGCCTCGCGGGACCGGAGCGGCGCTCGACCATCTGCGGCTGCAGGTAACGGAGGGTGGGATCAGAGGCGGACCAGCCAGTGACGGGGCGGATCGATGATTGAGTGACAGGTCTACAGACCAATGGCGGCGACGAAGGGAGGGCGAGCCGGAGCAGCCATTATGGGGCGGAGTCAGGAATGAGCGGAGGGCGGGACCATGCGAAGCTAGTGAAGATTGACTGAAAGACCCTCCAGTGATGGAGCGGAATTAGCGAAAGGTGGTGCCCAAGGGGTGGAGTCTGCGGTAAGCAAGGGGCGGGGCTAAACTTGGGTCTCCTCTGGACGCGAGTTGGTACCAGTGGAACCGGAGTCAGTGATGGGGTCAGACTTGGGGCGCCACTGGCGGGTTTTCCGTGGAAACTTAGAGATTTGGCAAAAAGACATACCTTGTTTTCAACTAATACTAGGCAGTGATGAGTGCTGGATAATAAAAGGGGGAGAGGGCAAAAGAATATTCCATCACTGTGAACTGCTAAAGTCTGGTACCAGGTACCCGCTGCCTGGGGAGTGAGCGCCTCGTCCAGGACAGTATACAAGGAAACAGGGCTGCTGAGTCTGGCCCTTTCCTTCTTTTCCTCCCTCTAGAAGATCCGCTTCCAGTACCCACCCTCGACCCGTGAGCTTCTCCACCTCCTGTGCTCTGCCCATGAGGCCCGGGGGCCAGCCCCGTCCCTCCTGCTGCTCGATGGCTTGGAGGAGTACCTAGCTGAAGACCCGGGGCTCCAGGAAGCCGCCTACCTGGCTGCCCTGCTTCTGGACACTGCTGACCACTTCAGCCACCGAGTTGGACCTGGCGGTAGCTGTGGGCTCATTGTGGCCCTCCAGACCCAGGAGGAGGGAGACAGTGGGGATGCCCTGCAGCTGTCAGTGCTCCAGCGGTATTTCCCTGCCCAGTGCTGGCTGCAGCCGGATGCACCAGGGCCAGGACAGCACCGCCTCCGAGCCAGCCTGGAGCCAGGTGGGCTGGGCCCCAGGGCAGAGTGGTGCGTGGCTTTCCGACCAGATGGAGAGATGACAGTCACCCCGTGGCCTGCCCAGGCTGGCGACCCCAGCTCAGACAAGGGTTCAAGCTCTGGAGGCCAGCGCTGAGCTTTGGTGTGTGACAGCCTCTCTATGCCTCAGTTTCCCCTGGCTGGAATACTTCCCCCAGGGAAATGTACAGATTCGAAGACCTAAAGAATGTAAAATGCTTTTCCCTTTTAAAAATAGCATTATCATGTACACATTACACCCAAGCCACATACTGTTTCGTTTTGCTGTTTTGAACTTTATAAAAATAGTTTGATGATAAATGTAATTTTTTGAGACTCCCTTTTCTCCCACTCAACATCATTACTAAGATTCAGCCACATTTTTCAGTTCATTCCTTTTTCTCCACTGCATATGATTCCATGGGTGACCCCACCCAAATTTAATTATCAGATTGACTTATTTACTGCTCTGAACATTCTTGCACACATGTCCTGGTGCATGTGTGTGAGAGGTTTTTTGTTTTTTTTTGCTGAGGAGGATTTGTCCTGAGCTAATATCTGTTGCCAATCTTCTTTGTTTTTTGCTTAAGGAAGATTAGCCCTGAGTTAACATCTGTGCCATCTTTGTGTGGGTTGCTGCCAGAGCGTGGCTGAGGAGCGGTATAGGTCCACGCCCAGGATCTGAACCCGAAAACCCAGGCCGCCGAAGCAGACAGCGTGAACTTAACTTCTCCACCACAGGGCTGGCCCCGTGTTAAGAGTTTCTAGAAGGGGAATTGCTGGAGCAGAAGGTTTGCACATGTTCAGCTTCCCTAGGTTATGCCAAACTTTTAAAAAATAGTTAAACCAGAACTCCCACTGAACCACCTGATGACACTTGGTGTCATCAGAGTGCTTTTTTCGAACAGGGCCTGACACAGGATAAAGCCCTATGAATTAAGGTTATTATTATTAGTGGCAGAGCCTAGCTAGGGACTCACTGAACAGCTTCCTCTCCCTGGGCGCACAGCTAAACTACATTTCCCAGCAGTCCATGGGGCTAGCTGGGCGGGGGGGGGGGGGGGGGTCCCATGACTATTTCTGGCCAATGGGATTTATGAAGATGAGATGGCGCCCACTTCTAGGCTAGATCCCTGAAACGGCCCACAGAACCTTCTGCTGTCTCTCTCTCTGCTTCTTGGCTGGCAGGATGCAGAGGATCCATCTAAAGACGCCAGGGTGGCCCTGGGGGATGGTGAAGCTACAGACCAGAAGAGTCTGGGCTTCTCACTCATCTGGGGATGGCCGCCCACCTGTCGGAATTGAGATGCGAGCAATAAACCATTCAATGTGTTAAGCCACTCCGGTTTAGGCGTTGTTTGTTATGGCAGCTGGCGTAACTTATAGTGACTGATTGATTTTATTAGGATGATTATTCAGATTGCCAGGTCCAGAATTTCACACTGGGCTCAAGGCTTTTGATTGCTGCCCCTTATGGCTTGGGCCCAGGGACAGTTGGGGCTTACAGGGCATTTGCAGAAGTCCTGATAAAAAAACTTACACATGTGGATCTATACAAAAAACTATACATTTGAAAATACTGCAAGGTTGTGACTTCCTGAGCAGGATGGCTTGGGCAGAAAGCTGAGGTCAGCAATGCCCCTGGTCCTGAGGGTAGCCTCACCGGCCTTGCCCACTAAGTCTTGGGCCTGGCCTAGCCCTCGTGGTCATGCTAGGTCCCCAAGCTTCTGAGGGCTGAAGTCTTAGGAGCAGGCCACGTAGCTGGGGGCTGAAGGTTCAGGGGCCGGGACGAGGCTGTTCTCATAAGGGTTGGAATAGGGGCCATCGGAGGAGCCCCTCTGGGCACCCTGGGAGCCCCCTGAGCTGTAGTCAGTTGAGATGCCAGAATCGGACACCACGAGGTACAGGTACTTGAGGTGGGGTGGGGTTGGGGGCAGCTCAGGAGGCAGTGCCCTCGGGCGCAAGAGCTGGGAGCTGGGATCCAGGATGGTGTACTCAAAGCTGGCAGCCGAGGCCCCCTCCGGCCCAGGCTTCAGCGCCAGAGCAGATGAGCAGGAGGAGGCCTCCGAGCCCGCATCCGTGGCTGCCATGTCCAGACCACCACCAGGCTGTGGGAGGTCCTCGCTGGGGGGGGCTCCGGGGCAGCAGCCACTTGTCCAGCACCAAGTAGGGGTCCCGGGCATGCTCACTGCCCACCGGCTCCAGCAGGGGCCCCTCGTCCTCTGCCCCGGGTTCCACTGCCTGGGTCACCCCCCAGCAGCGCTCAGAGAGGACCTCCAGGGAGGCGGGGGGGTCCTCTGTGAAGGGAGTGCAGGGGTTCCACCACAGACAGCCGTCGTTCTGGTACAGCCACAGCTGGGGAAACAGCGCCAGCTGCTCAGAGCCCGGGGGTGTGGCCCAGGAGCAGGGAAGCCCCGGCCCCAAGGACAAGGCCACCTACCTGGAAGTTACCCTTGTGGGTGGTGAAGAGGCCCTCAAACTCGCTCTCGGGGCTCGGGATGCCAGGCCAGATCTTCTGCTTCAGAGCCCTGGTGAAGCCAAAAGAAACGAGTACAATACTCCCCAATACATCCCCAGCACCAGTCACAGGGGCACAGATCATGATGGAGGCAGAGGAACGCATAGGGACTGAGGAACGGGGGCTCTGGCTGAAGCATCTGCAAGGCCCCACAAAAGGGTGATGGGAATAGGGTTTTGAAGGATGAATAGGAGTTCAATACACACTGCTTCATGCTCCCTCTAAACCTGGCCCAGGCTTGCCTGGAGGTTCCTTATGTTACTTCCCTTCTCCTTTCCATGGTTCCCCAATGCATTCAGAATATAATTCGAACTCCTCCCCACAGCGCTGTGGAGACTCTGCATGTTCTGACCCCTGTCACCTCCCTCACCTCATCATCCACCACTTCTCCTTAGACACTCTGCTCTAGCCATAGAGCTCTTCTTGCAGCTGCTGCAATGTTCCAAGCTCCTCCCTACCTCAGGGCCTTTGCACTTGTTGTTTCTTCTCCCCACTTTTCATGTGGCTGCCTCCTTCCAACCTTCGGGTTTCTGCTCTGATGTCACCTCCCAGAGGCCTTCCCTGATCATCCCGTCATGTCCCTCGACCCCATTTGTTGCTCCAGCATCACAATTTATAATCAAATATCTGTTGGTTCCCTTGTTTGTTGTCTGACTCAACTTTGAGACCCTCAAGGTCAGGGATGTGTCTGGTTTGTTCTCCACTTTCTCCCCAGCGCCTAGCACATACCTGGCTCTCAAGGTGTGTTTTCCAACCAAGTAAATGAACAGGGCCTCGAAAGACAATGAGGAGATTGCTTGGGGGAGAAGGCAGGAAGGGCATTTCAGGCAGAAGGAACAGCATGTGCCAAGGCTTGGGGGTGTAAAACCACATGGTCTGTGCTGGGAATTACAAAAACCTCAGGATGGCTCGTCATATCATAAATCTTTCCGTGAAGCCCATCTGATGGATTTGACAAAAGTTGATGACATTGGGAAAAGGAATGAGCAAAGGAATCCAAGAAGGAGCAGCCGCTGAGGCAGAAGGAAAACCAGGTGAATGTCCCCCGAGAATTTTAACCAAAATTCTGGGTCTGGTCTGGCTGGCCTCCCAGCCCTGCCACTGACTGCTCACTGTGTGACCTCGGGCAAGTGCCTGACCCTCTCTGAGCCTGGGTTTGCACAGCGAAAAGGGGACGCTGGTGGGGAGGAGTGTGGGCCCGGGCCCGAACGGGGCGCTCACCGGCGGTGGGAGAGCAGCGCGAGCACAGCCAGCAGCAGCAGGATGAGCACGAGGATGAGGGAGAGCGTCAGGAGGAGGGGGTCCAAGTCTGGGGAGCAGGGAGGCGGTCAGGGCGGGGGCCTGGCCCGAGGCTCCGCCCCAGCCCCTCCCGCCCCCCGCGCGGGGCCTCACCACTGGCGGTCAGCAGCGACGCGGGCTCGGACCAGGCGCTCCAGAAGCCGCCGAAGCTCGGCTCAGCCATGCGCGCGCGCACCGCGAAGGTGTAGCGCGTCTGGCCGCGCAGGTTGCTCAGCACGCACTCCGTGCGGCCGTCCAGGATCTCCACCTGGGGGCGGGGGCGGGGTGAGAGGCGGGGCCGGAGGGGGCGGGCCCTGAGGGCCGAGCCAATCATAGGAAGGAAGGGCGGTGCTCAAGCGCGGCGGGAGGAGGGGGCGGGCGATGAAAGCAGGAGGCGGGGCCCAGGAAAGCTCGGAGCCAATCAGGGCAGGGGCGGGGCCAGAGCATAGAGGGGCGGGGTCTGGGGTTTGAGACCACGCGGGTAAGTGGGGTTGGATTCGGGTGGGCTGGTGGGCACTGGGAAGGAGGCCTTGTCGCGGGCGTCAGGGGCGGGACCCGGAGGGGCGAGGCCATGGGGGCGGGGCCGTGATGACCATCTGCGCGGGACTTAGATGGGCGGGGCGGGGATGGCGACAGGGGAGCCTTTGGGAAGCTGGGCGGTAGCGGCGGGCCTCACCCTCTGCGCGCCCCCGGCGGCGTTGCCTGCCGAGATGTTCACCTCGTAGCGGATAAGGCTCGCCATGGGGGCCCCAGGCGGCGGGAGCCAGCGCAGTAGCACGTGGCCGCCCTCATCGGCCAGCCGCGCCAGCAGCCCCGCGGGGGGATCCAGGAGCACTGCCAAAGAGGGGATGCTCAGGTGGGGGGAGACCAGGGGCCCCTCCCCCGACCACCGCCCCGTTCCCGGCACACCTACCTACTTCGTTGACCTGGATGACGCGGCGGTAGCGTGGAGCGCCCGAGGTGGCCGCTGTGACGCGCAACTCTAGGGGCACGAAGCTCGACGTGTCGGCCGTCGGCAGCGAGCACCAGAAGCGCACCGCGCCGCGGGCCGTGGACGCCTGGTGCAGGCGGCACGGCTTCCACGGCTCACCCCTGTGCGCCGAGGGACCAGCGAGGGAAGGGAGCAGGTTGGAGACATTGCCCGCACCGTGGGCGCACTTCGGACACTACCACCAGGGGGCGGCCCAGCCCCGACGCACGCGACGCCTTGGTCCTGATTTGGAGGGGTGTGGTCCCGGCCCTGATGTTTGGGGTCGTGCTCCAGCGGTGATCAGGGGAGCGAGCGTACAAGCCCTGGCCACTAAGGGACGTGTCAGTCCTGACCCCGCAGGCTTCCCCCAAGTGCCCCCCCCGGGGAAGGTGCCCTCCGGCCCCTGGCAACAAGAGGCGTCCCTAGCAACGAGCTCCGGGGCGCTCTGCCTCCCGGGTCGGACTCACTCGAGCTGGTAGGAGAAGCTGTAGTTTTCGGGGCCGACCTCGGCGCTTGCCGCCTCCTCCCAGAAGCACACCAAGTCCTCCAACCGCTCGGTGAAGCATAGAAGCTCCTCGGGCCCGCCGGCCGCCAGCAGGGCCGCTGGGGGTGGGCGCAAGGGGAGGGGGTCAGGGCAGCCGAGCCCGGTCCTCCGGCCCCAGCATCTTCCCCCTTCTTCCCGCCGCCTGTGCGCACCGATAAGAAAAAAGCCCCGCCCCGCTCTCTAACCCAGCGAGGCCCCCTGAGGGGTCCGCAGAGGTGCTGCCCCCCGAACTCCCAAGCGCAGGTTGCTTGCCTTACTGTCGCCCCCTCCACACACACCGGCCACCTCGCGAAGGGCTGAATTGCGCGCGGTATTCAAGGCCTCCGCCTCCCGATGCCGCCCCGCCCCAGCCCGGGACGTGCGTGCCCGCGGGCGAGTGTGGAGGAGGCGGGGCCCCCTATCGGCCCCAGCAGGCTCCCCGCTGCCCGATAGCGCCAACCGTGCCCCCTGCCCCCCTCCCTCGGCCCGGCGGGGAAAGGGATCTGGCGCCCGCATGCAAACCGTGTTTACAGTCGCCTGCGGCCCGGCCCCTCTGCCTCGGACTCGAGCTTTATCCTCCCTCCCACTCTGGAGGGTCCCCCAGGTCCCCTCCCTTTGGGGACTCTCGACTGCAGTACCTAGACCCAGCACCACCCCTGCCCCGTTAGCATTTAGCATGTCCCAGGCTCCCTGAAAAGATACAATAGGAAACTTATGTCCCTCTCTAGCGTCTCCCCCAGAACCCAGTCTGGGAACTGAGACCCCAACATGCCCCACTAGGACCCAGTCTAGGGGTTCAGACACCAGCTTGGCCCCCAGGACCCAGAGGGGACCTTCAGAACCCAGAAGGCCCCCAGGACCCAAAATAGAAGTTCAGGCCCCAGCATTGCTCTCCAGGCCCCAGTGCGGGGGTCCATACACAGCCCCATCCTCACCTTTGCTTTCAAACTTGGGGTCCGAGGAGTTGGGTGGGGGAGCCCAGGCGGCCCCAGCGAGCAGGAGACAGAGGGAGCCGACTCCAGGCCAAAGAGGCGCACCGAGGTGATTCATGATGCAGCCCCCGCTAGGAGGGGTCCAGGGCTCCCGCCCCCCCCTTTTCCAGCCCTGGCACAGTCCACAGCTGGGTCAGCAGCTGCCTCTGCCGGACACAGCTGGCCAGGCGCTTCCCGGCCAGGCTCCTCCAAGTGGCAGCTTCCCGGAGGGGGCGGGACCAGCAGGCAGCCTGGGCTCAGATAAGCGGGAGGCTGCTGCCCTGCCTGGCCCGCGGGAGGGGGCAGGGGCTCTCCTGGGCCCCGGGGCAGCTGGGGGGCTGGAACAGAGTTCTGCCTCAGACACACTTTCTTGCTGTGTGACCCTGGACAAGTGACTTACCTTATCTGCACTTCCATCTTCTCATGTGTAAAATCCAGCTTGGCATATAGCACACATTCCAAAACTGTAAACTTGATAGTATCGTGCTAACCAACATCTTTTCCCAGTCTGGGGAGGAATAAATAACAACAGTGATAGTGACTAGCGGTAGAGGGTTTTCGCAGTGCTGAGCAGGACGGCCAGACAGTATGCACGATCTCATTCATATTTGTAAAATACATATATTCTGGAGTGAGGTTTCATTTGTGATTTTTTTGGAAAAAAATTTTTACTGCTTACAATTTTTATATTCTTGGGATTTTAGTTTACAAGGAGTACACAGTTCTTTTAATGATCCGGAAAGTGATTCTAGAACAAACTGGAAAAGCTATTTGCTTGGGCTGAGCTCAAACGGAGGTACCCCTCGGCCCCCGCCCCAGGTACGTGCCTGGGGGAGGGGTGGTTACCTACCTCGCGCCACCTGCCCGCCCTAGACTAGCCAATCAGAGTTCTTCACTCCCTGAAGCACAGTGATTGGTTAAGGGTGAGCACGTGATCCAAGTGCATCCAATGAGCTTCCGTCTTGGGACTTTACCTGGAGTTACTGGGAAAGGGGGCGTGGCTCTCTGTCGGACGATAAGATCGGCGGATGGAGTGGCCAGAGACATCTGTGCCACTAAGAGGGAAGGAATTGCCGGATGGTGAAGCTAACACTGGCTTTTGCACCGTCTGTTCCCTCTACCTGGAAAGCTGTTCCTCTAACTATCCACAGGGCTCACTCCATCATTTTAAGCCTCTGCCTAAACGTCACCTCCTCAACGAAGCCCGCCTTGATCGCCCTCCTTAAAATAGCAACCCACCCATCCCAAACTCCCCGTCGCTGCTAAATGACTTATTTTATTATTATTATTAGTTTGCATCCTCTGTGCTGTTGTCACCTAACATGCATTTGATGTTATGTTATTGATTCGCCTCCCTCACTGGTCCATTTGGTTCATTTCTGCATCCCCAGCCCCTAGAACAGGGCCTGGCACACAGTAGGCCCTCAAGAAATACGGGTGGAGTAAAAGATGAGGGAAAAACCAAGCTAAGAGAGGTAAAGAAACACTTGGTCTTGAGTGAGTCCCCGGATGCAGCTGTGCTCGGGCGCTCCCGCGCTTTTAAAAACCAGAAGTCATTCCACGAGAATCTCTTCCTCAGGACATCGGCGTTTGGGTGTGTGTGTGAGAGAAGCAGAAACGGTAAGCCGTGATTCTGAGAGGCGAGCCAGCCCAGTGGGGAAGTAGACGTGTCTTGACACATCGGAGATAGTTCAAGTTTGAGCCCCAATCTTATCAGGCCACCTTGGGTCAATCACTTGACCCTCCCGAGTCTCCGTTTTTCGTGTATAAAATGGGCACAATAACAGTCCCTACTTCGTTGGGTTGTTATGAGGATTATGAGATAGATTCTGTCATGTTCTTAGAACAGTGTACACAGCAAGGACAGCAATTGCTTGCTTAAGCTGGTTCAAGAAGGTGATGTTACTTACACCCGATTGGCCTTAAGAGACTTAGAGGGAAAAAAAAGCCTGTAAGTAGCATGTTGTGTACCATAATTGACTTTTTATCAGACTCTCCGTGAGGCTTCAATTCTGTCTCCTCTCCCACCCCACACAGTCCTTGAGCATCCCCTTATGATTGTCCCAGGGAAATGTTTAGAACCCTAGGAATTGCTTTTGCCCATTCACCAGAGTTCTCCCTTCTCCTAACAGCGCCCAAATGTAATTTCCTTTTTTTCCTCCCCAAAGCCCCAGTACATAGTTGTATATTCTAATTGTGAGTCCTTCTAGTTCTTCTATGTGAGACGCTGCCTCAGCATGGCTTGATAAGTGGCGTGTAGGTCTGCGCCCAGGACCCAAACTGGTGAACCCCGGGCCACCGAAGCAGAGGGCATGAACTTAACCACTACGGCATTGGGGCCGGCCCCTAATTTCCATTTTTGTGCCATCCTCCAGAATCCTCTCCTGTGATTGGAAGTTTCTCTGCCAGCTCAAAGGATAGAACCAGGACCCAGGCCTGGCCAATTAGCATATTAGAATCCTCTGAACACAGTGATTGGTTCAGGGGTGGCCACGTGACACCAGCTGGTCCAATGGGCATCTGCTCTGAGACTTTTGCTGGAGCCGATGGGAAGGAGGGGCTCTCCTGGCATGGGAAGGTGGAGCTGGTGGGTTGTCAGCCTGTAACTGCCCCCAGGAGGTGTGAGCCTGCCTTGGAGCAGGGCTATATAAATTAAAATGTTCTTTTGGCTACTGCAATGGAGACCCAAATAATAGGGGCTTACATAAGATAGATATTTATTTTTCTCTTAAGTAACAACCCAAGTAGCAGTAATACAATATGGCAGCTCCCTGGTCTCAGAGAGCCATGCTCCTTCCATTTTGTCGCTCAGTCATTCAGAGAATGTTAAACCACCCAATCCAACATGATCCACTCCATGGCTTCATTCTAACCAGCAGGAGGCAGAAGAGGAAGAGGAGGACACACCCCTTGTCTTTAAGGGCAAGACCTAGAATTTGCCCAGCTCCTATCCCTTTACATCTCATTGACCAGCACTTAGTCACATGATCACATTTTGCTGCACGGGAGACTAGAAATGCGGTTTTTACTCTGGGTAGCCAGCTAAAAATCAGTGGTTCTATTACCATAGAAGAAGGTGATTGGATTTGAGGGGACAATGGACAGTCTCAGCCTCAGTGCAAATCCGAGCCAAGAGACAGCAACAAAATCCTGATGACATCTTTTTGAGTCCCTGGATCCAACTGTGCCTGAAGCTGGATCCATTGAACTTTTCAATTACACGAGCTATTAATTTCCTTTTTTGCACATGCCTGTTTGAATTGGGGTTTTGACCACTCGAAACAGACAAAACCCTGATTAATACAGTGAGCTATAAAGCCCTTAGTGTTCAGCACAGAATAGGAGTTCATAAGTGGGCATATTATTGTTACTATTATTGTTGTTGTTATAAGTATGTTGCAGGTGGCCCTACAGCTCACTGTTGCCTTCCCTACCTGTTTCTTCTTCCTCCCCTAGTACTGATAGAGAGCTCATCCCTCTGCTTTCATGCTCCCAGCCCTTACTGACTCACAGACCATAATGTTATTTGTCTCTGATTCCGATGGAATTTCATTTCGTCGCTCTTCCATATACATGGCAGAAAAGAAGCCTATCGCCCCAAAATGTTGGTGGAGGGAGTCCTGAACTCTGTGTGTGTGACAGGGCCCTCCTCTGTCATCCAGTCATGCCTCACCCACCCCCCTTTCTTAGAGCTCTTAGTTTTTTTTCTCCTTTTTAAAAAATTTTTGTCTTGATGAAGAGTAAACACGGGGCACATGTCCATAACTTTGGTCACTATTTTCATCCACTTCAGTGAGTTCTGATGCATCTCCAATGGTTACAAGATTTCTCTGGGGAAGGGTCTGACCCCCACAGTGATTCCCTTTCTATATTTACAGGAAGAAACTCTCCACCGGCCCCCCATGGGCCGATGCCTTTGGAATGGGGATCTGGTGCCAGGAGGGTCAGAGGGATGGGGTCCAATAAGGTGGGGGGAGGGGTCACGGGCTGGGGAGCACAATGGGCCCTACTGGGGAACGGAAGCTTTCCAGGGCCAGGCCCCAAGCTGCCCATGGGGTCTGCATCCTGGCGGGAGGAGAGAGCCACCTCAGGTCGGGGAGACTGAGTTTGTGTGCCGGGCCCCCTCCTTCCGGCGCAGCATGAAGTCTCCGGGGGCGGCTGGACTCATGGCATAGAAGACGTTGGCGTTGTCCGGAATCAGGAGCTCTGGCCAGAGGTGGAGATGATGAGCAAAGGCCCGCACAACCTCATTCTTGCCCCATAAAGCACCTCGGTAACGTGCTGCTGGTCACCCTGCGGCCTGAAGAACCTTGGGCCCCTTCAGCCAGTGTGAAGCCAACCTCATTCTCCTCTCATTGGGAACCTGGATGACTTCCCAGTCGAAGCCTGAACAACCTCAAGTCTGCTCCCCACCATGAACCTGGGCAGCCTCCTGCCATTTCTCCCTGGAGTCTAGACAACCTACACTAGCAGCTTGGGCAAACTGAGGCCGCCCGTCCCAAACAACTTTCTGTGCTCCCTTGCCCCCAACCAATGCCCAGCCAAGGTCATGCTGCTCTCACCATGAACTTGGACAACTTCTAACTTCCTGCTTCCAGCCTGCACAACCTCTGGCCCTCGCCCTTGACATCTGAATGACCTCATGTACTCCTTCCTAACGTTCAGCCAACCTCATGTCATGTCCAGTTATATATCAACCTCTTGCCTCTCAGTCTTGAAAACTGGACAACCTCCTACCCACATCTACACTGAAAACCTCATGCTCCCCTACCCTGAATTTCAATACCATGTGGCCCTCTCCATGCCAACTTCATGGACAAACTCATTTCCCCTCAAATCCAAACCCAGATCCCCTTCAGTCTCCCACCCCACCAGGCTGAGCCTGAACAACCTCATGATCCTACAAATTTAAGCCCAGACAACATTCTACACTCCCTCTCCCACTTGACCCTGGACAATCTCCTTTCCCCCATAAATCCTAGGAGGACATCTTTGGTGCCCCCTCCCTCACAGTGAGCCAGGACAACCTCATGACCCCACATAATTGAGGCACAAATATTTGACTGCCTCTTATCCCTACTCTGTACCTAAACTACCTCATGGCCCTGTTAGGGCCATGCTTGACCCTGGCCAGTCTGCCACCCTCCAAGCGGTCCCTGCTCACCCCGGTCCCCAGGAAGGACTTGGAAGAGCTGGTAGTCATGGGCCCAGGGCTGGGCCACATTATGCTTTTGCAAGGCTCGCTGCACCACGCTGGGGGCCTTGTCCTGACTAGTGAGCTGGGAAGAGAGGGTGGGAGGTGAGGGGTGATGGCCCCAACCCCAAGGGCAGGGCTGCTCCCAGCAGGTCCCCAGCCCAGCTGCTCACCAAGATACTCCGATACAGGTTCCCATGGTCATTATCGATGCTGACGCGGATGACACGGGCCTCCGAGCCCTGCTGTCCCGGGAGGGGGATGCAAGGGCCGCTCAGGGACAAGGCCAGGGGCCGGGGGCCTGGCAGGTCTGGGCTCAGGGGCAGCTGTAGGCAGCGGGGTGGGGGCTGAGCCGAGCACTAGCCCCCTCCCTCATTGTATCCAACTCGTCCTCTGAAACACCCAGAGCCTGGGGACACGCCATTAGGATGCACACCAGCTCACATCTACACAACTACACCGCAGACAGACCTTCATGCTGTGTTACACAAACACGCTACACACGACCCATAAACACACAAACCCACGTTCACACAGAAGACATCCCGTGTACACACACGTGCTCGCAACTGTTGTACACCCACGAGCCCACGTCCACAAACAGCCCTGCCAACGTCCCGCGGATATTGTAGAGATTCACGCCACATCTCTCCTTAACGTATGCAAATTCCTGGGGACACACATATCCTCGCAAAAGGGTGTGATCACGCCCTGGAGAGCCCTGTGGGCAAGCAGACCCAAGGGTCCAGATCTGAGCACAAGCCAGCTGTGTGCGCAGGCTCCTTCGCACATGCCTGGCCCCGGAAGCCCGCGCACGCCGGTGCGCATGCGCACACACAGTCTGGGCGCCCGCAGTCCCACGTGCGCGCACGGGAGGGCCCGGTACCTTGGTGCTGGGAACCTGGGGGCCTGGAGAGGCCGGGGTACTGCCAGGAGGAGGGTCCTTGCTTCTAGGACTGGACGGGGGGGACCCTGGGGACAGACTAGGGGAGACACAGAGCTGAAGGTGGGGTGGCTGCCCCGACCTCTGACTCTGTCATCTCCAGTCCCTTCACCAAGCGGGAAGCTCACCTGGAGGTGGGGGATGAGGGGTCCCCGGGACTCCCGCCAGGGGACGGGCCTTTCTCTCGGGACAGCTTCCTGAGAATAGGGCCAGGAGAGGAGGCTGAAGCCAGACTCCGTCCCAGCAGCAGACCGCCGTCCCTGTCCACATCGCCCCCCACACACCCCGAGACTCACGCACTGAGGCGCTTGGTGAGGCTGATTCGCCGCCGGACACGTGGGGAGCTGGGGCAGGAGGCGGCCGGCGGCTCAGTGACACGGGAGACGTGGTAGCTGAGGGGTCGGGGTGCAGAGGCAGTGGGCAGGGAACCAGGGGATGAGAGGTAGAATCAGTGGGAAGCTGGATTTTGGGTGGGTAAGTGGGGAACAGCCAGGGGGGAGCACCCAAGGTCAGGGTCAAGGTAGTAAATGGGGTAATTAGCATCAGGGTCTTATTTGGGATGAGTTGCGATGGCTTAGTTGACAGGTCACACTGGGACGCACAGGGTGGGAATGAGGAGTCAAATTTGGTGAAGGATAGAGTTCAAGGTCAGGTAACCATTGGGGTCCATGGTTAGGGTCATGGGTTCAACAGAATGGAAGGAAACAACTGGGATAGTTGAGTTGGATGGTCAGATATACGTCAAATTTGGAATCAATGTTGGGGGTCAATGATTGGGCTCTGAGAGTCAGACGGGGGGTCATGAATGGGGTCCAGGGTCAGATGGGGTCAAAGGTGGGAACAGAACAGAAGACACTTGAGTGCAGTTGCCAGCTACATGTTATAGGTTGAAGTCAGAAAGTCAGATGGGGTCAAAGTTTGAGGTCAGAGGTTGACTAGGGCCCTTGACCGGGCTGGAGATAATGCAGGGTCACAGGTTGGGGACTCAGGGCTCAGGAAGGGGTCTTAGGAGGCCTTGGGGAGGTAAATGGGGTAGGCAGATCCAGGGTGCATACAGGGTCAGCCCGGGTGGGGCCAGGCCACAGGGGGGTCACCTCTGCTCCTCGCTGAGCTGCCGCTGTGCCCGCAGGGCAGCCAGGACAGGCGGGTGAGGGCTCAGGCAGTAGCTCCGACAGCGCCTCTGCAGCTGCTGGATGCGGGCCAGGATCTCCCACTCCTGGGGGGGTGGCCTCTGAGACCCTGCCCCTGCCCTGCCCCCAACCCAGACCCCCCCACACCCACCCCAGGGCCCGCTTACCTTCCTCCTCTTCTCAAAGTTGATGAGATCCCCCTGCAGGCAAATTTTGTCTGAGCTGGAGCCTTCAGGGTCAAGGATCAAGGGTCAAGGTCGGGGGCTGAAATGTCAGGAGCCCCACTGCACTAAGGGGCTGGGGTCAAGAGTTCAGGCGGGGTCAAGGGTGGGGTGTCAGGAGGCCTACTGTGCTGATGGTGCTAGTGCTGAAGGCGATGGTGCTGGGGTCAAGAGGCAAGGGGCAGGCAGGGGTCAGACCTCTAGCATGTCCGGTAGGGCTGTGTCCAGCATAATCAGGTCCGTGAGAAAGGTACCAAGGTAGGGGACAGGGCCTGGGGGCAGTTTCTGTGGCCCCCAGAGCTCCAGTCAGTCTCAGCCATCACCCACTCCATCACGCTCCACCCCCTTCCCTGAGGGTCCCACTGGTCCCCATCCCAAACCACATCACTCACTGAGGGCAGGCTTCCTGGGGGGGTGTCCTCCTCTTGGGGTCCCTCGGTGGCCTCCTCCTGCAGGGAGGGGAAGATCTGAGCAGTCCTAGGGTCTCTTTGACCCCCCCTCGGGGAAGATGCCTCAATATACACCCATTTTGCTTTCAGCAATCACAGACCAGTTGCAAAGGTTTCCCAAGGGAAAGTGAACAGGGCGGGGGAGGGAGGGAGGGAGCAGATAAACCGCAGAAAGCAGGCCCCACCGGGACGATGAGACCCGTGGAAAGTCGTAGAAGAAAACTCAACTGGAGCCGGGAAGGCCTGTAGGGGGAGCTCTCACGCCCTGTGACACATCGTCAACTACACCAAATAGGAGACAGAGCTTGCATCATCCACGGGGAGTAAAATCACTCTACCAGGGGTGGAAGATTTCTCTCCCCACCCGGAAACAGCCCAGCCAATGAGAAATGCCACAGCTCAGCCAATGAGAAACGCCACAGCCCAGCCAATGAGAAATGCCACAGCTCAGCCAATGGGAAACGCTCCAGCTCAGCCAATGAGAAATGCTGCAGCCCAGCCAATGAGGAGCCACTGCCTCCCCGAGATGTTACTTCCCTCCAATGAGCTTTCCTTTAGAACAGCCCCTCCCTCCTCCCCCTTCTCTCTATAAAAGCCCCTCCCCTCCTTTCTTTCCTGCATTTGCCTGTGGTTCCCCATAGCGTGTACGTCGTGAATTGCAATTCTTTTGGCTCTCCCTGGATAAACCCCTTTTGAGGCTTTATAAGTTGACAGAGGTGGGGCTTGCATGTGACCCTCCAGGGCCAGCCTTGACACAGCTGAGAATCCTTGTCTGGGGCCTGGATGGAACGGGCTGGCTGTCAGTCTGCTGGAGATACCCTGAATCTTGCCTTCACAGCATCGCTTGGCTGATAATTTTTTTTTTTGGTAGTGCTTTTATTTTATTCTTTTTGTTTTTTAAAGATTGACCCTGAGCTAACATCTCTTACTAATCTTCTTTTCTCCTTCTCCTTCCTCTTCCCCTCCCCCCCCCCCCCTCCTCCTTCTTCTCAAAGCCCCCCAGTACATAGTTGTATATTCCAGTTGTAGGTTCTTCTAGTTGTGACATGTGGGATGCCACTTCAGCATGGCTTGATGAGCGGTGCTAGGTTGGTGCCCAGAATCTGAACCAGCGGAACCCTGCACCTCAGAAGCTGAGGGTGTGAACTTAACCGCTTGGCCATGGGGTGGCTCTGTGATAGTTAATTACATAGCTGCTGGAGGACTCATGACTGCACTGTGTGTCTCTCCCAAGGCGGGAACCATGCCTATCTGGTTCATGGCGGAGCCTCCTGGCACACAGTAGGTGCCTAATGCAGAGTCCCTTGTTCCTCGAGCTTATCGTTGTCATTAGAACCTAAACCTTGCCTACAATAAGTCAGATGTGCTGGCACACATTTTTCAGTTTTGCTTATCAAAGTCAAGGCCCTAGCACAATTTTTTTTTCACTCTTTGCTGCGACTGTGGCCTCAAGCGACCTTTTCCCGTAACTTCTGATATTTGTTGAATGAATAAATAAGGTGGTCACTGGGTGTGAGCTATCACGAGGGCAGCAGAGGTGGTGAAAAGGTGGGGCTGCTAACATACAGGAGGCAGGTCACTCCTGAAGGGCAAGAAAAGGACTCTAAGCCACAAGCGATGCCCTGTTCTGCCCCAGGTCCCCCTCCCGGCCCGGGATCCGCGGGGTCCGCACATCTCTACCTGGGAAAGGATCTCTCTGCAGCTGAGGTGGTTGTTCTCGTCGGAGAAAATCTGTGAAAGTTTCCTGAAAGTGGATAAGGGTTCCCTGGGGGGACAGGAGAGGGGTCAGAGGTCCGCGGCTGGGAGGCTCAGAGCTGGGATGGGGGAGGAGGAGAATCCGCCCCAGGGGACCCCCGCTCCTCGCTCACCGGCTCACGGCGCCCCAGCTGCGCTTGAGGCGGTAGATGGGGTTCGACTGCAGGGCCGACAGGATGGCGCGCAGCGAGGAGAAGTTCCGCAGCTCCCGGCAGCGCTGGGGGCGGGGTGGGGGCGCTGGTCAGACCTCAAGTCTGACCCCCAGGTACGAGCCACCTTTGATCCTATGACTTTTGACCCCTGGCCAGACCCCTACGACTCGCCCCACATCTGATAAGCTACCCAGAGTCAATCTCCTCCCGCAAGAGCCCCTCCCCTCCTCTCCCTGCAGCCCCAGCCCCGCCCCAAGCCGCCCCTCCATCCCTTACCTCTGACCTTGGCTGCTCGCGTCCCTGCCTCTTACTTCTCCCTGAGCCCTAGTCGTGCCCACAGCATCTCTCCTGGACCCAGACCCCTCCTCACTAAACCCAAGTCTCACCCCGGCTATCAACCTTCCACCCCCTCCCCTCCCCCTTCGCCACGCCCCCACTCTCTCCTGGGCCCCCCATTTCTCTCTACCTCTCTGCCCCGAGGCTCCTGCCGCGCCCCTACCCAGTCTCTTTCGGGGACCCCCGCCCCCTCCCCAGGGCTTCGGTCCCTCCTCCAATCGTATCCCTTCCCCAGCACCGGCCCCATCCCATCCTCTTATCCCTGCACCCGCCCAGCGTCCCTCAGCTGTCCCTGGGCCGGGCCAGCCTCCACCCGCCGCCAGGCTTTCTCTTAGGCACTTCCCAGCCCCAACCCTCCTCTTATTCCCAGACCGCGGTCCTCTGCCTTCCGCCCGCCCCGCCTCCCCCTCAACACGCACCTGGGCGATGTGGATCCACTTCTCCAGCCGCTGCGCCCTCTGCGGGGCGGCCAGGCCCGGCGGCCCGAGCACGGAGCCCAGCACGCAGCCGGTCACTGTGTTGAACTGGGTGACAGTGGCGCGCACGGTGGGGGCGACGCCTGCGGCCCCAGGCCGGTCCCGCTGCGACCACACGGAGCCCAGGCACTCGCAGGGCCGCACGCGGGAGAAGAGCTCCTGGGCGGAGAGGGGGACGTGGAAGTGGGTGGGTAGGAGCTGTGCCCAGCGGGACGTGCCCCCACCCCCCGCAGGCCCCGGGCCCTCACCACGTCCAGCAGGGTCAGCTGCTCGGCCACTTCGTCTACACCGAAGTCCAGGAGCTCAGGGCCTTCCTGCACCAATCCTTCCTCCTCTTGCGAGCAGCCTTCCCGGCAGCCTGCACAGGGAGTCTGGGCAGCTCCGGGAGGTCCTGAGGGAGCATTCGAGGGGGTTAAAAATGCGCAAATTTTAATCCAAGACTGGCTGTGTGACCTTGGGCAAGTCCCTTGGCGTTTCTGAGCCTCTCTTTCCTCATCTGTAAAGCGGAGACCTCCCTGAGCGTTTTTAAGGACGTGGGAGCAAAAGTAACATTCATCGAGCACCTGGCATGGATTAGCACACTCGGTAATTTAGCACACTAACCCAGCGGGGGAGGTACTATTATCCACCTTCTCCAGGTGGGGAAACTGAGGCAGGAACAATCTGCCCTATGTCACACCATCAGTAAATGGCAAGGCAGGGATTTGAAGCCAGGTGCTCAAAGGCTAGAGCAGAAAATAGGGCTTTTTGACTTTGAACCTCTGTTAGGATAAGATCCGTCTGCCCCGGTCTTGTGAGAAGTGGTAAAACTTTGTGGTTAACGGAAGGCTATTGTCCAAAAGCCCCAAGTTCAAATTCAAACTGGTCCACCGGGCTTGCTGTGTGAACTACAGCCAGGCTTTTTACCTCTCTGTGCCTTGGTTTCTTCATCTGGACTTTTTTCAGTCAAACAAGATCATGCATGCGAGACTGCCATAAAGTGCTCAAGAAATATGAATGATGTTTCCGAAGTGGGTTTCAGTGGTGGCGCCCCCTAGGGGACATTTTGAAAGCTGGCTCCTGCCACAAGGTGGATGGACGTGCACAGAGAATTGTCCCACTCAGCCTCCAAATGTCCCTCCGAGACATTTGTGTCCTTGAAAAACCTATTGTTTGCAATAATCGGCTCCCAGAATCCGACTGTCTTGCTCATAAACACGAATTATTTTGGCTCCAGGAATGCAAAGACCGTGAAAGTCTGGACTTTCTTTTGTTCGGAAATTACGAGTGTTTACTATTTCGGAAAACGATGTCACCAAGGTCTGTGCTTCCAGCGTCTGTGTTGCCAGGGTGCTAGTCGGTGTCTGTGGCTGTCACATTCATCACCATCCTGCCACAGACAAAGGCACTGGACAACTTCATCGTGTCGCCCAGTGCCCAAGCATTGACACATCAGCAAGCAGAGTTTATTGTTGTGCACGCTGCTTTCATTTGATTTCTTCCTCGGGTTACAGTTCCAGCATCATATTACTATTTTAAATTATCTTTGTGAGTCTAATTATGTCTCTGATTTCAAATTAGGACAGGTGGCATTGCAAAATATTAGTTTCAAAAAGTGGGCACCGGGAAAAAAAAAACTGCACCCAAGTTTAATCAAACCTTCAGATCTTCCAGCAAGTATGGGGGATAGAGGAGCATGCCACATGTCACCACGGGAAAGCGAACAGGGAAATAGAGAAGAACGTGTCCTTCCTCAAGACAGATGACCCATTTTTTTCCTAATGACACAGGGACTGTCACAGAACAGAGACCTAAGGAACAAACAACCAAATGCCTTGAATGGATCTTTGGATTTTGAAGAAACAACTGTAAAAAAGGAAATTTAGGGACCATGGCATGATTTTAATATAGACTGGGTATTTTTTGATGTTAACTGATGACTGATGATTTTTTTGGAAATGATTGTGGGCATGACTGTTACATATTTTTTAAAGTCCTTGTCAATTAGAGGTACAAACCAAAATATTTATGTGTGAAGTGACCTATGTCTGGGGTTTGCCTTCAAATCATCCTGAAAAGGAATTGGGGGGTCAAATGGATGATTGCTGAAGGTGAGCAATGGGTGTTCGAGAATTCCTTACACTATTCTCTCTACTCCTGTATAGGTCTGAAATTTTCCACAGTAAAAAGGAACCCAAAAATAAAGATATTAAGGTTCCCAGAGGCTGGCACACAGTAGGTATTCAATACATGTTTGTTTTCTCCTCTGACCTCAAGAACCCATAGCTTAGCTTAGCACTTTCAATAGAATTTCCTGCAATGGTGGAAATAGTTTCTACCTGTGCTGTCCGATGGGGCCGCTGAGCACTAGAACGGTGGCTAGTGGAGCCAAAGAACTGAATTATTTTTATTTAACTTAAGTGCAATTTCAATGGCTGCATGGGGCTGGTGGCTACCCCATCGGACTGAGCAGCTCTAATGACTTAGAATCCGCTGGTGAAATCTGGAAGGCAGAGGAAGAAAGGCACTTAGTAACCAGGAGGGAAGATTGCGGGCTAAAAATCTATAAATAACTGAGACTTTGTCATCCAGGAGAGAGCAGTGGCTGCTAGTTTGTAAAGCAGAGAGAAATGTGGCCACTTTATCTGAGTATTAGCGGATGGAGATGAGGGATACAGCGACACAGATGCTTTTGTGATAGGGATCAGATCAGACACAGATGGGTGAAAGATGATACTTTATAAGCAGGATGCAATTATTCAGTCAACAAATCCTCCTTGTTCCTGCCCCCTGAGGTCAGAGCCGGGGACAAGACGAATGAGAGATATGCAGAAAAATAAGGCGGGCTCAGAGGATGGAGGGGGGGGATATATTTGTTGGGAGGGGGTCAGAAAAGACATATCTCAGGATATTTTTCCCTCCCCCCCAAAGCTCTCTACAACAGAGGTTAGCAAACTCTTTCTGGAAAAGACCAGACAGTCTGCTGACACGTACTCGACAGGAAAATATCAGTGTGGCTTCTTGTATCTATTTCTTTATAAGTGGTCCATAGCTAATAAGTAAGAATCAGTGATAATAATGAAAATTACACTTTTGCCAAGCCCTCATTGTTTATTTATTTACTCGTTTACTGATTCTCTTCCCCAGGAAACTGGGTCTCCTGCCCACTCTTATGTGCCCAGAGCCGGTGGCCAAATATTTGTTGAAAGAATGAAGAGGCCAATGAGGTAAGTACTGTGATTGGCCCACTTCACAGCTAAGGAAACTGAGGCTCAGAGAGGTGAAGTGACTTATCCAAGGTCACACAGTCAGCAAACGGCAGAACTGGGATTCGAACCCAAGTCTCTGGGGCTCCCAACACAAGTAACAATGGAGTGATCTGTGGCTAGAAACACCGGGCGTCCTGACCCAATGGTGGAGTATCTTTGTAGTTAGGATGGAGGGGGTAGGGGGAGGCGCTAGACAAATGCTAATACGTTAGACCAAGAGTTATTATCCCCACTTCACAGGTGGGGAAACTGAGGCTCAGACAGGGTTAAGAACCTTGCCCAAGATCTGTAGCTCTTTGAGCAGAGAGGAGGCCCCTGGGGGATGGAGCAAGCAGGAGAGGCCTCCTCAGAGCCCTATCAGCGAGCAACTCCCTCACCTGCCCTGGCCTGGGGCTGCGCCTCCTCTTCCTGCGCATGCTCAGCCTCCTCCAGGAACTCGCCCAGCAGCTTCTCCGCCTCCCGGGCCTCGGCACCCAGGGGGGCCGCCCAGCCCAGGAAGGTGCGAACACTGCTCAGGTCCGAGTGGGCCGGAGGGTCCCGGAAATCCTGAGGGTGGTCCCGCAGCCAGGAGCCCAGCACCGACACCACAGCCCTGGCCGGAGGGGCGGGGCCTTAGAGCCCAGCCCGCAGCTCTGAACCTGGGGGGCCCCTCCTCTTCAGATCCCAGCTGTGACCTCTAGGACCCCCCCCCCCCCCACCCGATGGGAGACCAACCTCAGGTTCTGGTTGAAGCTCAGATCGCGGCCCTCTGTCTTCTTGATCTCTACCCTGGGCAGAATCCCCCAACTGGGTCAAGAGGAGGGAGCTATGGGGGGCTCAGGAGGAGGGTTCTGGGGTTGGGGGGGTTTCCGGGTTCCAAACCGGAGGGAGTGCCCAGGAGGTTTCCCGTGGGTACTGACCCCGGAGGCAGGGGCGGCGGCGGCGGGGGCAGGAGAAGGGCCAGCACCCGGGCAGTGGGCACGAAGGCCCGGTGGGTGGCCAGGAAGGCTGGCACGAAGCCCGGGTCCTGTGCGCGGTCTCCAGACACCAGCTCCTGCACCAGCCGCTCCAGCCGCGCCGCCCTCAGCGCCCGCACCTTGCTGGTACGGTAATGGAGGAAGGCGTCGCAGGCAGCGGGGCTGGGGACCTGCAATGGGACACGGAGGAGTGGCCCCCGGAGCCCCCCTCCAATCCCTCCCATCTCTACCGCCTCTCTTGCCTCTGATCCCGCCCCCTGGACTCATTATTTTGCCCCAGGCTCGGATGACCCGCAGCCTGGCCGGGACACCCTCGTCCTCCCAGGCCCTGCCCTCTGTCCTCAACGCTCCAGCCACGCTTCACTGGCGCTTCCTGGTGCCTGCCCTCCCCGCCCCCTCGCCCTCACCTGGCCGCTTCTAAAGACCATCTCTCCCTCCAGCTCAGCCCCACTAACCTGGCTAACCCGGGCCCTGCCGTCCAGTTGGGTCCCCGGGTCGCGCTCTGCAACCGCGCGCTCACCTGGCCCCGCCTTCCTCATCTCCTCCACTCACCTGGCCGCCCCAAGTCCCCTCCCCACCCTTACCTGGCCGCCTTGAAGCCCCACCCCTCCACTCTGCCCTCACCTCTTTACCTCCCCGCCCCTCCACTCGGCCCCGCCCCCACCCGGTGGCCTCCCGCCCCGCCCTCTCCGCCCCCTCCTCACCTCGCCGCCCCCAGGCCCCTGTCCCGGGCTCCAGCGCTGGCTGCGCTGCCGCCGCAGGGACACACTGTACACCGCGCCGTCCTCGGTCTCCTGGCCCCAGTCCTGCAGCGGCGCCTGGACGCGGAGGCGAGCTCAGGGCGCCGCTGGGGGCTCAGGACCCTCTCCCCCGCGGCCTCGGGCTGGCCCTTCCCGCTCCATCCTCCCTTCCCGGCCGGAGTCGGCGAGACTCAGGGCGGGGTCCCAGGCTAGAGAAGCCCCCTTGGCGCCGCGGGGACCCTCCTTCCCCGGTCCTGGGAGAATGGGGTGGCATTTTGGGACGTCCCAGGGTCCAGTCTCACGGAGTCTGTCTCTGTCCCCTCCTGCAGATGCGCTGAGACCACCCCCCCCCCCCCACACACACACCACCCCGCGTCTTCCATCCCTAAGAGGAACCTGCCACTGCACTGGGTCAGCAGCCAGGAGGCCTGAGGGCGGGGACCTGGAGGTCGCCAGGGATGTGGGGTTCCGGGAGCCCCGGCCCCCTTACCAGGGCGAGCTCCCGGCCCGCTGTCCGCTCCATGGCCCGTGCCCGTCCCGCTCAGTGGCGCCGAGGAGTGAGGCGGAAGGGCCGGCGGCGCGGGGCGGGGCAGCCAGGCCTCCCGGGGGCGGGACGGGGTGGGGCAGGCGGGACCCACACTCTCGGATGCCCCCAGGCGGACCCCCGCGCCCAGCTCAGGCCCCCGGGGTAGAGCTTCCAGCTCTCCCTATAGGTGTGTATCAACCTGTGCCCAGGAACAAGGCCACCTCTCTCTCCCAGGGGAGGGCTCTTTGCTGTGTCCCCAGGTGTGGGGGAGCTAGTGTGCATAGCTAAGTGGGGGCAGGTCTGCGTCCCCAGGCGGACAGTCCCCTGTCCTTAGACGGGGAGGGCTGATCCGCCCCAGGGGTGGGGGTATGTCCCATTTCTCTGGAGGGGCAGGGAGAGCCCCATGTGTCCCCAGCTGATGGCGGTCGTCACTGCCCCGGTCGGAGGGGTCTGGGTCTGCGGCGCTGGGTTTGAGGGGCAGCGTCTTTGGGGCGGAGCCGGATCAAGCAGAGGCGAATACCCAGGGGGCTGGTCGGTGACCTTTATTGCGCGATTCGGAGGCCGGCGCGGACCCGCCTGGGGAGATTTACTGTGGGAACGTCCGGCGGCCCAGCCCCCGTCTCTGCTCCGGGCGCCGCCGGCCCGCTCCGCTCCCTTGTGCCGGCGCGTTCAGCCCTTGAAGGGGCCCGGTGGGCCGGCGGCTGGGCCCAGAGGGCTCGAGGACTCCGCAGGGGCCGGGAGACGCCAGGTGGGCGCCAGGGCGAGTCTAGGACCTCCGCGAGCGATTGCGCCTGTTGTGGGTTTCGATGAATTTCTGGGAACGCATCTTGAGCGCCGCGCGGGTCACCATGCCGTCGTCTTCGTCCTCACTCTCCTCTTCGTCTGCGAAGGGCGATGGGGGGGGATCCAGGTTCCCACCTCTGGCTCGATTGTCTCTTCCTAGCCTTTACCACCCCACCCCACCCCCACCTGGGCCCATGGCCCGGCCTCGGACCACCTCCGGATGCTCGGCTTGGGCCCCCAGCTCCGCCCCTTTCTCCTGCCCGCACTGACCGAAGAACTTGTCCTTGGGCCTGGTGAGCGGCAGGGAGATGCGGGTGTTGTACAAGGGCAGCTTTCCCTCTAGGCTGGAGTAGAACTGGGGGGGGGGGGGGGGGGGGGGGAGAGGGGGGGGGGCGGGGCCTGGACTGCAGGAAGCCGAGTTCCCCTCCTGCCCATCCCGCTCCGAGATACACCTGAGTCCACACGCACGGCTGCCCACTCCTCCAGCTGAGTTTTTCTCGGGCCCGTCCGCGTCACCCTTTCTCGGCGCGCACCCTGATATCCGGCCCCATCTCCTCGTCCTCCCCCGAGACCCGCCCCTGGTCTCTAGGCCCCACCCCTTGGCCTCTCGAGACCCTCATCCCCCGAGCCCAATAGTATCCAGAGGACACTCTGGAAGCTCACCTGGCTCGTCCCTGGCTCCTCAAACCTCACCTGTTGTCCCTGAGGCCCATTCCCGGCCCCCCGGCCCCCCCACCCCCAGTCTTCCGAGGGTTGCCCCCGGCTCCTCGGTTTTCCGCCTCAGTCCTGGCGGCTCGGGCACCTCGCGGTTGGCGATGTGGCGCAGCATCTCCGGCACCTCGTGGCTCTGGAGTTGCCCCTGCAACTTCAGCAGCTTCTCCTCCACGAGGCCCAGCAGGTTCTGCAGATAGTCAGGCGCCTTGGGGTCCAGCTCCCTTCCCGCGGAGCGGCCGGCCTCCTGCGGCCGGGGGCAGAGTCAGGTCGGCCGGGGGCGGGGCCTCCGGGGCAGGCTCCACCCGGGGGCGGGGCTTTGAGCTGAGGGGCACCCAGCAGGGGCGGGTCCTCTAGGACAGACTCCACCCGGGGGTGGAGCTTTGAGCTGAGGGGCACCCAGCAGGGGCCACGCCTATGAGGGCAAAGCCTCTAAGAGCAGCGATGGGAGGAAGTCTTTTCGTGGGGGGGATAATAACTCGAGAGAAGCCTTTGGGGGGACAGGCTTCTGAAGAAATGGGACTCTGCTGCGGGATGGGTGGGGCTTCTGTCTCGGGCCGCTCCAAGATTGGAGGGGAGTCTCTGAGGTTTTAGAGGGGGCAAGGCGGGACCTTCCCACGGGACAGGATAACGGGGTTCCCCTAGGGACGTGGGTTGGGGCTTCCCCTGCAGGCAGGCCTCTGATGCCCCGGCGTGGGTTCCCTTGAATGGGCTACAAGGTGGGAACCTCACCTGGGTGGCTGCGCCTCCTCTTGGGTCCTGGGAAGTTGGGGGCGGGGCTCCCTCCCAGGCGGGGCCAGCCACTGAGACCTGGTGCAGCTTGCCTGCCAGGTGCTCCAGGCCCTCCTTGGTGGTCTGCATCGCCCGCAGCGCACGCTCCAGCTGCTCTCGGGCCTCCGTGCGCCGCTGCTCCTCCGCCTGGAGGCGCCCCTGCAACTCGGCTAGCAGCTTCTGCTCGCTGCAGGGAGTGGGGAGGCCGCCGTGGGAGCGCCACCCACCCCGCAACCCCCACTCTCGCCCTCGGGCCTCACGCGGGCCTCACCTCACCAGCGTGGCCTCCCCTGAGTACTTGAGGTCTTCGAGCTCCCGCTGCAGCCGCTGCTTCTCTTGCTTCAGCCTCATCAGCGTCTGCTCATTTTCGCTCTTGAGCGTCTCCAACTGCGTGAAGGTTTCACCTTGCGCCAGAAACCGCCGCACCACCGCCTGCGGGCCACCCAGCCTCAGTCAGAGCCGGGGCCTGGCGAGGCACGGGTGCACGCCTCGTCTTCCCCTTCCCCCGGGCACACAAGACAGGTGGCCTAAGCTGGTGGCTTCGGCCCAGCGATGTTTAGGGACTCTGGGATGCCTCAAAGGTCTGCAGTCCCGACAAACCATTTTTGCGGGCCCTTCCTTGTCTATATAAGGAATGTGAATGAGCCAACATCAGCTTGCGGGGCAAGGTACCAGGAGGCATCGCTGCTTTCCAGAACGAACGTGCCAGCGACATTCTGGCAGTGAATCTCGCCCAATCCCGTGAGTGATCCGCCCACCGGGCCTATTTCTGGAAAGGCGCCCAGCCCCAGTGTCCCAGATGACCACGTAGGTCCGAGACCCAGAAGTCCCCAGCGCCACCCATGGGAGAGGTCACAGGTTGGGGAGTCCCAAAGGGGAGAAACTGGACTAGAGTCCAGTGGGATCAGTGTTTGCAAGCGGAGGACATAAGGGTCTTAGAAAATGTCTAGGAAAACGCTGCAAGGCAGAGGTCCAGCTTGCCAGAGTCTGAGGGTGGCACGGGACAGTCTCCTGGGCCCCAGGCCATGTTACAGGCGCTGGAGACACAGGAGAGGACAGACAAAACTCCCGGTTCTGGCACAGCTCACTGCCAAAGAAGTCAGTGACCGCATCAGAGCGAACAGGAGAGAGAATGGTGGCGAGTGTAGACAGCGCGCGTGGGTTTTGCTGGGAGGGGCAGCAGAGAAACGGGGCAGTATCTGGAGGAGGTTTTGGGTGGGAGGAGCTGTCTTTTAAGAAGAGCGTAGGTTTGTGTGCTGAGGAGCCAACCTGGGAGAAAGGGGAGGCTGGATGTGTTGGCTTCGGGGCGGGCGGCTCGCGCGCGTCTGGAGCGGAGAGGGCTGTGGGCAGCACTCACGTGCGTTTCGGCCACGCCGGTGGCGTCCTTGACCTTGCCGAAGAGCACCTCCATCTGGTACATGTTCCAGCGCTGCAGCAGCTCCTGCTGCTTGACGTGCAGGCTGTCGTGGGTCACATCTTCCGACTGCAGCAGCACGTGCTCGCGCTGGGACTGCTCGTGGGTTGAGGTCAGGAGGTCAGCTCCGGGATAAGGGCTTAAGACGGAGGCCAGGGAGGGGTAGAGGGAGGGGGGTCGAGGAGGGGGTGGGGCCTGGCCTGGGAGCCGGGGCAAAGGCTTGGGGCCAGGGACAGGCACCCAGGCGGGAGTCAGGAATCAGGAATCAAGGCTGCTCGGCCTCACAGGCAGTGCAGAGGGGCGGGGTCAACAGAGAGGGGCGGGGCCTATGGGTTAGGGGCGGGCTATAGGCGGGGTCAGATGCGGATGGGGGCGGGGCTGAGTCAGGTGCGGAAGGATGCGGACCAACCAGTGAGTAAGAGGAGGGCTGGAGACTCCTCCAGTAGGACGGTCAGATGGGGGGCGGGGTCAGGGAAGTGGGAGGCACCTTGGCATCCAGAGACGGTGGAGGCGGAGTCAGGAGAAAAGTCAGGGGTGCGGCAGGGTCTAAGATGCGTGCCACCGTGGGGGCGTGGCCAGGACCCCGCGGGGCACAGCTGGGGCCCCTCACCCCTGGGTGCCCACCTTGCGCTCCATGCGCTCGTTCTGCAGTTTCTTCTCCTCCGCTCGCTTCTTGCACTCAGTTAAGTTGCGCTCGCGCTTCCTGCGTTCTCGGAACACTGTCTCCTCCAGAGACTGCAGCTGGTTCTGAAGGGCGGGCGGGCAGGGGAACAGCGGGGCTGGCTGGCACCTACCGTGGCTCAGGGCCGGAGCCGCGGGCCCAACTCTGGGCAGCTGGGCCAGGCTGTAGGATCCTGGGAGATAGATGGCGGGGCTCGGGGACAGCTAGGGTTCAGATTCTGGGGCCAGGGGACCAGGGTGGCTGGGCAGGACCCCCAGGGGCCGGCGGGCTGGCACCTTGGCGATGTCCCTGGCGTTGAGCGCCTCTTGATTCACCACCTGCAGTTCCTCCACCTCGTGT
This sequence comes from Equus quagga, assembly GCF_021613505.1. Taxonomy (NCBI): domain Eukaryota; kingdom Metazoa; phylum Chordata; class Mammalia; order Perissodactyla; family Equidae; genus Equus; species Equus quagga. The sequence goes on along the minus strand of NC_060280.1, from coordinate 87,917,914 downwards.
TTGGTCCTCACCACCTCGGCCTCCACGGAGTCCAGCCGGTTCTCCAAGTGAAGGCTCTCCTCCTGGGACGTGGGAGGTGGGGCAGGCCTGTGACCTCCGTCCCTGGCCTGGCTGCCCCTCCCACTTGCCTCCCCGCCCCGCAAGCTGTCCTGGGCCCTACCTGGAGATAGGCCTTGAGCTGCAGGTACACGCTGGTGATGTGCTCCGCCTCCTCTGCCTTCATCCGGGCCTTCTCCAGGCGGTTCTCCAGGTTCCGCATGGTCTAGAGGGACGCCAGGCTGGGCTGAGTCCTCTCCCCCTGCAATCCCTCCCCCAGGACCGAGCGCCCCCAGACCTCACTGGCGCCACCTTGGCCACCTCCGTGTTGCTGTCTTGCATCTCGGCCATCTCCAGCTCGCGCAGGCTGTGCTGCAGTTGCAGCTCCTCCAGCCACTTCTGCCGCAGCCCCACCTGGTGCCGCAGAGCATTCAGCTGCTTCACCTTCTCGCTCACCCGGTGGTCCAGGTACTCCAGGGCCTGCTGGAGGGAGGCGAGCAAGGGCAGGCTCATCGCCACGGCCATATCCATTTATTTGCCTTCCAGATGTCTCCATAAGCACCTCCAAGCCATGGTGTCCAAAATTGAGCACTTGATCCTTCCCCAAACCTGCCCTTCTGGAATATTCCCCATCTCAGCTCCTGGCAGCTCCATCCTCCCAGGGGTCAAGTCCAAAACCTTGATGTCGTTGTCATCTTCTCTTTTCCTCTCCTGCCTACATCCAATTTCTTAGCAATCCTCTGCTCTATTTCAAAGGTTCCCCCGGAGATACCTCTTTCTTCTTTCTTCTACCACTTTTCGGTGCGGCCAACACCATCTTTCACCTGGATGACCTCCTCCGGGCTCCCACTCTTGCTTCCTCACAGTCCATTTTCCACTTCTCAGATTCTTAGTACAAAATCCACACCCTTCATCGTGGCCAGCAAAGCCTGCTGCAAGATTCAGCCCTTGCTGGCCTCCCTGACCTCACCTCCTACGGAACCCCCTCACTCACCCCCATCCCACCACACTAGCCTCTCCGTGTCTCTAACACTCTATGCTCCTTCCTACCCCAGGGACTTTGCACTTGCTGTTCCATCTGTCTGGGGCGCTTCTCCTCAGATCATCTCCTGCCTGTTCCATTCTCAGCTCAAATATCACCTTCTTAGAGAGAGGCGTCTTTGCTGTCCCCCACCACCAATCTAAGTGCAAACCCCTGTCCCCATACATCTATAGTAAGTCATTCTGTTTTATTTTACTTGTTTTTCTTGTCACTACTGGAAATCACTTTGTTTCTATATTTGTTGTTTGTAGGGGGTTTGGTCTGTTTTCTCCACTATGATATGAGGGGACTTTGTTTTTTCACTGCATGGTCCCCATCATCTCATACCATGCCAGGCACATCATCAGTGCGTGATAAAGATTAATTGAGTGAATAAATGAATGGCAGCTGATGTGGAGAAAGGATTGGAGAGAGTGAGACGGGAGGCAGGGAGTCCAGTGGGAAGGGGACCTCCCCCCACTGGAAATGAAGGGGCATGGTCAGTGGAGTGGGGACACAGCAAACCTGGCCTGTCTTGTTCTTCAGGTACGGCTTCTCTGACTTCCACCCCCGAATCACTGCCTGGACCAATTTCTCATCTCCCTGCAAGGAGAAGGGCTCAGTCCGCACTCACTCAGGCCACCTCTACTCGAGGTGGCGTCCTGCCTCTGGGATGCTGCCCCCGTCCCTTGGAACCTCTTCCCTGCCTCTGCACCCTCACCTGGAGCAGGTCCGTCAGCTGTAGCTGCAGCACCCTGATCTCATCGCGCAGCTGGTTGATGGTCTCCTGATTCTTCTTCATGTTCCACTGGGTGCTCTCATAAAAGGCCTTCCTGTCACCCTCTGGCAGATGACCAAGCAGAGTGTCACCGGAGGAGGGAGGGACTTCCCAGAGGAAAGGCCTTTTGGTAATCATCAACTTAATATTCTAACAGTACTTCATTTTGAGCATTTATTTTGTGTTGGATGCTGGACCAAGAATTTTCCAGGTATCAAATACCAAATGCCAATAGGTGCATATCCAGATCCATGTCATACCCATTTTACGGATGAGAAGACTGAGGCTCAGGCTTATTAGAATGTTTGAGGCCATAAGCAGTCTGACTCCTGAGCCCATACTCTCAACCACTATGCAAGATTACCTCCTAATAATAATAAAACAACAATAATAATAATGGTTCACATCTGGATTTCTCAACCTTGGCATGACTGACATTTAGGATGGATAATTATTTGCTGTGGTGAGCTGTTCTGGGCATTGTCGAATGCTGAGCAGCATCTCTGGCCTCTACCCACTAGAAGCCAGTAGCACTGCCTTGACAATGTGACAACCAAAAATGTCTTCAGACATTGCCAAATGTCCCCTGGGGAACAAAAAAGCGCTCTTCCATTGAGAACCACTGCTTTACACTTTATATTGCTTGACCATGTGCCAGGCACTGTTCTAAGCCCTTGACACATTTCAGCTTCCTATGGGGTAATACTGTTACTATCTCCATTTTATGGATGGAGAAACAGAATAATTAGGTTACTCTTAATTCCCCAAGATCAAACAATTAGTATACGCAGGGGCAGGTCCAGGGCAGTTTGAATCCCGAAAATCTGGCTCCAGAATCTATGTTCTTCACCACGCCATGCACGGGAGAAGACTTGAAACTACACAAAAGTAGGAAATACAGTCCAGTTGGTTCTGAGCCCAGAAAAAGTTTTATGAGAGATGAGGAAAACCATGAACAAGTAGGACTCTTTGCCTCCAGAAACTGGCCACCTGGATGAATGCCGGTGAAACGCCCTTGTTAGACTTTGTGTGGTCAACGGGCTGGGCGGGCACTCTTGATTCTTGACCCTTCCTTGCCCTCTGGAGCCATCTTACCTAACAGTTGTATCTTCCTTTGTAACTCAGCCACCTGCATCTGCACAGCGGCCTTCCCTCCGATGGCGTGGAGGGATCTCGACTTGGAATGGAGTGGGGGCCAGGCCTGTGCCGCACTCTTGCCTCGGGGGTGACGTTGGTTGGCCTGAGCCTGACTCCCCTTGACCTTGGAGGTGGTTGCAACCTGGTCCTGAACAGGTTGGACGTTGGCAGAGGCCGCCCAGCACAGAGGAGACGTCATGATTGGGTTGGGGCCGAGGGCCCCTGGGAGTTACAGGGGCGACTAGGAATAGCCCCTGTCCGGGATCCGTCAGCTCGGGTTCCTCGGACTCCGGGAATGCACTTTCCGACCGCTTGGCGGGGCCTCGCAGCATCTCCCGGTTGCTAGGTAACCTCCTCCCCCGCCTCCCTCCAGCGCTCCCATGGAAACCTCCCGCGTTCCACACCACCGCTCTCATTGGCTGACCCTGCGAGGGTGGGCGGTCCCAACAGGGGGCGGAGCAGACCGCTCAGCAGGATGGTGCGGGAGAGGGTACTTTGGCTCACGTGGCCATCCCATTTCCTCCCCCACCCCGCCGGGGGTTCGGGGGCATTTTTCAGGAACTTTCTTTTCTGGATGCAGAACTCGCCACTCCCAAGATGGAGGCCCCTTGCGCCGCCATTAAGCGCGAACCTTCAGAACTATCCCTGTAAGGCTTCACAGTCCCATCCAAGATGGCCGCCCCGCTTCCTGCACAACTCTACTTGCCACTCCCAACATGGCGTCCCTAACCCGCCGTTCCGGGCGCGCAGCGCGGTGCCGGAAGTGACGCATCCACACAGTTCCGCTTTCTGTCTGCAGGAGGCACCGATTGCTGCTGGGCCAGGGGGGCGCGGTGGATCTTGACCTTTGCCCCGGCCGCGTGTAGGTGATGAACTAACGGGTGGGAGGGCGTCCCACTTTCCTATGGCGGGCAGCCGGAGGGTGTGCGTCGGGAGAGGGGGAGACTGTTAACCCCTTCGGCCTATTGGCGGGAATTGGCTGGCTCACCCCCATAGGGAGCGGAACTTTTGAGATCCCCGCCATTGATAGGAGCAGAGTGGGACTCCCCTCCACTGGGCAGGATTGGGGAGACCCCTCCCCAAATGGGAAGCAGAGTGAGCCCTGATTGCCCGGAAGCGAAGGAGGAAGAGGTGCCTTCCTTTGGCTGGAAGTAGCCCTTTGCCCTGATTGGCGCCCCTTCTCGCCGCAGCGTGGGGGCCCAGCGTTTCTCCCCGCACCTGCTTCCTCCCACCGAACCCGTTTCCGGCCTCCGAGCCTCGGGCGAGATGTTACTGTTGCTGCTGCTGCTGCCCGTGTGCTGGGCCGTGGAGGTCAAGCGGCCCCGGGGCGTCTCCCTCACCTGTGAGTCCGCCGAGGTGGGACTGGGGTGTGGGCGGGCCTGACTTTGGCACCCAGGACAGGCACTTACAGCCTTCTGCCTCAGTTTCCCCACCTCTGGGTAGGGAAGATGCCAGTGCTCAGCTGGTGGGTGGGGGCAGAGGTGCCATTCTTTGGAGAATGACCTGGGCCCCTTGTCCCCCTGCCCAGACCATCACTTCTACGACGAGACCAAGCCTTTCACTTGCCTGGATGGCTCGGCCACTATCCCTTTTGATCAGGTCAACGATGACTACTGTGACTGCAAGGATGGCTCCGACGAGCCAGGTGAGCTTTTTCTCCGTTCATTCATTCATTCATTCATTCATGGTACATTTCTCGAGCACCTGGTGAGTGCCAGGTCCTGCCCTCACGTGGCTCCCTTTGGAGTCCGGGGAAAGCAGGCACAGAAGTGAGTGATGGGTGGGTTGGTGAGGAGAGTCGCAAGCACTGTGGGAGCCCAGAGAGACCCCCACCCAGCCTGGGGTCGGGAGGTGAGGTCTCCGCCAATCGAGGGGTTCTGCCAATGGAGGGGCCAGCATGTGCCAACACCTGGAGGTGGGAGAGGATGTGGGGCTGAAAGGGAGACAGAAACAGAGGTGAAGGCCAGGGAGGGAGGAGCTGGTGGGCCCCTGTTCGTAGGGCCTCGATGGGGACAGGCAGGAGGGAGCTCTGGAAGTTTCCGTTTCGGGTCCCAAGTTTGCAACCATGTCCTGAGCACACACCGCCTCCCTCCCTTCTTCCTCACAGGCACGGCCGCCTGTCCCAACGGCAGCTTCCACTGTGCTAACGCTGGCTACAAGCCCCTGTACATCTCCTCCAGATGGGTCAACGACGGAGTCTGTGGTGAATGCGATGGCGCCCGCGCTTGGGGAAACAGGTGGTGGGGAGAGGGAGGAGGGACCTCTGGGTCTGATCGCGCGCCCCCTTCTGCCCTCAGACTGCTGTGATGGCACAGACGAGTACAACAGCGGGATCGTCTGTGAGAACACTTGCAAGTACGTGGGGACACCGACCCCAGGACCTGGCCTTGCCCTTCGCGGTCAGTCAGGCCCCCTCTCTTTTCTGCTTTTGTCTATCAAGTCCTCGCTCTGTGCTAGGCACCTTATGAACACTGCGGCACCAGTATCCCTTCGGAAACAGGTGTGGTTGTTTCCCTATTCAGTAGCTGAGCAAACTCAAGTTTAGCCAGGAAAGTGACTTCCCCAGGCTCGCATAGCTCGGAGCTAGCAGAGCGGGGACTCGAATTCAGGTTGGTCAAACTCGATACTCTGTGCTTTTCATTGCTATGCTTTGCTACAGGACCTGAGAACTGAAACGCGCACAGGCAGGCCATCTAAACAGAAATGGGCTGAGTAGGAGGCAGTAGGGAGTGGTGGGAACTGTGGCATCTAAAGGCACAGCTGCCCTCGACTCCTGTGAGTTGATGGCCGGTGGTAGGGCCAGATTTGTTTGCAAAGAAGCAAAAAATCGCCATACTTGGGAAAACTCTCCAGATCTGAGATCTTTTAAGTAGAGAGTGGCTCAAGCATGACACACTTACTGGCCCGATTGCCTTGTTGTCTGTGGGTCTTGACTTCTCTACTTGTCTCTCTTTTCTTTCTTGGGAGCCGACTTCCAGCCCCATATCCCAGCATTCCCGAGTCCCTCCCTTGACCCTGAGGATGGGAGAAACCTGCCCGCTGTCCCTCCTCCTGAGGACAGCGATGAGGGGCTCTGAGACCAAGAGAGCGGCGGGGAGGTGGCGGGGAGGAAGTGCTCTTTATCTTTCCCAGTGCGAGGGGTGGTGGGAACAGGTGAGTCGAGCCCTCCTGGAGGAGGCAGACCTGGGGGGCCCTCAGTGCCCGCTGGTGGTTCCTGTGTGTCCCCCCAGAGAGAAGGGCCAGAAGGAGAGAGAGACCCTACAGCAGATGGCAGAGGTTACCCGCGAGGGCTTCCGCCTGAAGAAGATCCTTATTGAGGACTGGAAGAAGGCCCGGGAGGAGAAGCAGGTGAGGGGCCCGGGGGCTGACCCAGGACCATCTGGAGGACGGGGCTGGCAAGGCCTGGCTGGGTTCACGTTTGCTTCTTGCCAGTGGTGTCCCGGGGCCAGTGACTATCTGTGCCTCAGTTTACTCATTTGTTCACTGGGCGTTTAGTTTTGGGGAAAGCTGTCACCAGCATGGCTGTCGACCAGAGCAGACTGAAGTAGGCTCAGAGGAGCTCTGCTCCCTTCTAGAATGAGAGGGACGCATTCCAGTTCTGCCGTTCTGTTGTCTGGAAGCTGGGGCCCATGACTGTGTGACTTCCTGGTCCTGGGGGAGGACTCAGGACAGTGCCAGGTGCAGCGAGTGGGGGAGGGGTGGAGGAGTATGTGTCCCCAGGGGTGTGTCTCTCCCTCACCCCACCCCTGCTTGCTGCCCCCTTGGCTGTCTGATGGGTCAGAGTCCTCTGAGCTGCCCCTGGGCTCCTGCCTGAGCCACTGAGCAAGGGCTCCAGCTGTTTTTCTGCCCAGGGAAGGTTCCAGGTCTTTCTCTTCCACCCCCATGGCCTGGCTACTGAGGTCTGTTCCGAATTTCCAGGGCAGGGGGGCCCCTCCTGGGTTTGGAAGGTAGTGAGCGAGGTCTTTCCTGAATTCAGAGGATAGCATGGGGGGGGGGGGGTGGCGCATGTGATAAGGTTTGCTTCAAGTGACCTTTGCCCTCGTGAGAGCTAGAAGGATTCTGGAAGCAGGCCAGGCTGAGGTGGCAGCCACAGTCTTGGAAGGAAAGTGATCCAGTGGGGGCTGGGCCTAAGACCCTACAGCCTGGGGTTGCATCCCTAGGCTGGAGCCTGCCCAACACACTCGTTCCTTCCTGAATTATCCATAGAGCCCGAGGATGTGCCATGCGCTGGGCATGAGGCTGGAAGGGGCCCTGGAACTACCTCAAGGGCACATCTTCTAGCGTGAGGGACAGAGAGACAAAGTGACACCCAGGGCTTTTGAGAAAAGGGACATTTGGGGCTGTGAGGCCTACAGGAGACTCTTGCCCAGTCCACCTCCCCCTGCCCGTCTTGGTGGCAAGAAGCAGGGAAGACTTCCTGGAGGAGGAGGCCTGTATGAAAACTAAAATCTTTCGGGTAATTCAGAGTTAGCCAGGCAGAGTGTTCCAGAGAGAAGGAAAGCATGTGTGAAGAACTGGGGGCAGAGAGTGTTGGGGGTCTGAATGTGAGGGCAGTTGGATCCTGGAGTTTAAGAGAGTGATAGGGCACATGGGGCTGGGGAGGTGGGCAGGGCCTGGTCACTCTGGGCCTGGGGGGCTACATGGAGGGGTTTGGGTTTCCCTCCAGTGGGCTGTGGGGAACCACAGCCAGGGGGACACCCAGGGAGGTGTGTGTTCTGGACAATCCCATAGCCACCCTGTGGAGTAGAGGTGGGGAGGGGACAGAACAGAGGGAGAGCTGGCCCTTTGCTTTCTGCCCACCCAGAAAAAGCTCACTGAGCTACAGGACGGAAAGAAATCCCTGGAGGACCAGGTAGAGATGCTGCGGACGGTGAAGGAGGAGGCCGAGAAGCCAGAGAAGGAGGCCAAGGACCAGCACCGGAAGCTGTGGGAAGGTACGTGGTGGGCTGGCCATCCCTCACCCTTGGCTCCTGGCCGGAAAGAGCGTGGGCCCAGGAGACGCTTGCCCGTTATCTGTTGTCTGTTGTCTCCGCCAACTTTTTTTTTTTGTAGTTCACATACAACATTTATTAATTTCAGGTATATGACATAATAATTTGATATTCCGCCAACTTTTGATTGTGATGCCTCAGCTCTCGGGTGCCTAGTTATCTTCGAGTGTGTGTCGGTCATCGTATGTGACAGTCATTTATAGGAATGATTGGCAGCCTAGGACAAGACGTCCTTCTCTCGAGAGGAGGGGCCTTTCTTTCTGCCAGTGTGTGGCAGCACTACCATTCGGGGATCCCACAAATCCAAATTCAGGCTGAGGTTCCTCCAGCCTCTCGGGTAGCGTGAGATCCAAGCAGGGGCTGGGCGATTTCTGGTCCAGCCTGTCCCTGTGGGGATCGCCGCTGGGGGTCCTGGCTTAGTTACTGGGGAGGGTCTGTTATGAATGCCCCTACCTGGGACTTCAATTTCTGTCTCTCTTGCCTCTCAAGTTCTCATCCACATTTGCCAGGATCGGCCAAGTCCCTCTGGGCAAAGGCAGCTTCTGCTCTCTTTCCTTCCTGAGTTCCTCTTTGCCCCCACAATTCCTGTTGCCTTGGTTGCTTTTCTTTTTTTTTAAAGGTATGGTTTTTGGTGAGGAAGATTGGCCCTGAGCTAACATCTGTTGCCAATCTTCTTTTTTTCCTCCCCAAAGTCTCAGTACATAGTTGTATATCCTAGTTGTAGGTCCTTCTGGTTCTTCTGTGTGGGACGCCACCTCAGCATGGCTTGGTGAGCGGTGTGTAGGTCCGCGTCCAGGATCCGAACCCCCAAACCCTAGGCTACCGAAGTGGAGCGTGCACACTTTACCACCACACCACTGGGCCAGCCCCTGCCTGGTTTTAAGATGGTGTTATACGCTGTGTCCAGCATTTTCTGGCTGTTGGGAGATCAGCTCTCATGGGGAATCTGAAACCTCAGTCCTCGTTCCCAGTCTGCTGCGTGGGGGGACATGCCGTGGCAGCAGCAGAGGAAGGGGATGTCGGCGGAAACCCACTCCACACTAGTTAAGGTACATAGCGTTGCTGGGAGCATTGGAGGTGTGGCCCCCAGCTGCTTGCCTGGCTGGTAACCAGGACTGGGCAGCTCCCCCGAGGCCACACTATTGATCTCCTCCATCTCTCTGGGCTTCTGCATCCTTCCTTCCCTCCCTCCCTCTGCCAACTGGCTCTCCCTGATTTCTCATAACCAGTAATTAAGTCATTCACCCATGAGCACCTGGGGTGTGCCAGGCACACCCCAGGTGCCACCAATACAGCACTGAACAAGATGGAGAAAGCCCCCTGCCTGCAGGGGGAGGGAGGGAGGGAGTGAGCGAGCCAGGCAGAAGGGACAGGTGCAAAGGCCCTGAGGCAGCCACACACCTGGTTTTTAAGGACCAGCAAGGAGGCCATGGGGCTGGAGGGAGTGAGCGAGGAGAGTTGGGGTGGGCAGACTAGAGTGGGTGCCCATGGGGCAGGCCGTGCAGGGCCTTAGGGACCACGGGGTGGACTTGGGCTTTTGCTCTGTGTAAGGTGGGAGCCATAGAGGATTCTAGCAGAGGAGGAACAGGAGCTGGGAAACCAGAGAGGAGCTCCCTGCACTGGTCCAGGCAACAGAGGAGGAGGCTGGGACTGGGGTGGGAGCCGTGGAGGTGGAGAGAGGTGGGCACATGCTGGATGCCGGCTGAAGGCCGACTGCAGCTGGCTATGCCCGCCCTCCCCGGGCCTGGGGCAGGTGAGCAGAGAGCTGCTCAGTCTGGAACGGCTGTCCCCAAGCTCCGCCTTCCCCTCCAGGGCTGGGCTGCGGGACAGCCTCTTCTCCGTGCTGGTGGAGCCCGACGTCCTGACCCTCCTTGTTCGCTGGGTTTCTGAGGCCTGGATTTCCCCCGGCCCCTTTCTTAGGTCTGTGAACTTTTTCTCCACGTCCTTTGTGGAAGCCACTGCCCCATGCAGGGGTCTTCCTGCCCTTTCTCCTGGCGGCCCCCACTCTAATCCATCTGCTCAGTGGGCCCAAGACCCCACTGGGCGGCCTCTTTGGGGCTGGGACCCTGATCTCTGTCTTCTTTCTTCTTTGGTTCCCTGCCTGGAACCCCAGCTGTACCTGAATGTACCTGCCTGTAGATGTCCCACAGGGACCCCAGGCTCTCCAGGTCACCCCCTCATGCCCCAAGCTTCCTTCGCTCCTCTGAGTGACAGCCAGCCTCCTGAGGCTGCCAGAATTAAACAAACACAGAGACCAGGGGTTGGCAAACTACGGCCCTTGGGCCAACTGCAGCCCACAGGTCTGATCTGGCCCGCCGTCTGCTTTATCAATAAAGTTTTATTGACACAGTCATGCCCATTTTTTAGATAATGGTTTATGGCTGCTTTTGTGATACAACTGTAGAGTTGAGTGATTCCAACAGAGACCTTATGGCCTGCAAAGCCCCAAATATTTATCATGGGACCTTTCACAGAAGAAGTTTGTCAACCCCTGATAAAGACATCGGTAGCGGGGGCTGGCCCAGTAGCATAGTGGTTAAGTTTATGTGCTCTGCTTCGGCAGCCTGGAGTTTGCCAGTTCAGATCCTGGGCATGGACCTACGCACTGCTCATCAAGCCATGCTGTGGCGGGGTCCCACATAGAAAGGGCTAGAAGGACCTACGATATACAGTTATGTTCTGGGGCTTTGGGGAAAGGGGAAAAAAAAGGGAAGATTGGCAATAGATGTTACCTCAGGGCCAATCTTGCCCACCAAAAAAAGAAAAGAAAAAAAAAAGACTGGTAGTTTCTTCCACACTGACTGTGGGCCTTCCAGAGCACCAGGAAGTTGTTTCATCTGCATCATCTTATCACCCCTCCCTCTCCTCATGAAGTGCACCCAGACATAACCCCATTTCACAGTTGAAACTGAGGCCAGAGAGGCCACTGATTGCCCAGTATCCCACAGCAAAGCTAGATGGATGCGTAGCTCTCTCCTGTTGCACACCTGGTCCCTTAACCACAGGCTCAAGTCACCCGTCTGTTCCTGCCTTGCACAGTGCCCTGTGGGAGTCCTCCCTCCACCTCTGGGCTCTGGCTCCTCTCTGGGCTTCCTTCCTGGGTAGGCTCTGCCCACCTGTGCCAGCACGACCCCAGGCAGCCTAGCTTCTTTCCTGGCTCAGCAGCCCCAGTGGGTAGAGGGTACCACTTTCCCATGAGCCTCAGCACAAGTCCCAGGGAAGGCTCCCATTGGCTCGTCCCAGGTCATGTGGCCATCCAAGAACTAATCCCTGCGGCGAGGGGGTACAGTGCACACTCTGATTGGCCAGGCCTGGGTCACAGGCCCATCCCTAGAGGCAGGAGGTGGGATCAACTCTGGCAGGCCCCAAGGGGGATGGAGGAGGTGTATTGTAGACCAGTGGGGGTTTTGCTGGAAAGGATTGCCCCCCTTCCCCGGTCCCGTCTTCCTGCTGTGCTCTCCCCTCCTGAGTTTTGGAGTGAGTAGCTAGTGCCCAGATCAGACGCATCCAGGGCCAAGACCTTAGGGTCACCCAGCTCAGACTTTCAAGGGTGGTTTGAGTCCCCAGGCCAGATCATCAGGGGCACAAGAGACGTAGGGTGTGACTTGGGGCCTTGAAAGAAGACTGGGAGTCCTCTGCTCCATTTCTTCCCAGTTTTCATCCGATTTTAAATATTCCATCTGATTTCCGTGTTCTCTGTGAAAAAGATTTTTTTTTATAAATGTCTAGAAAGTAATAAAGTAGGGAGAGTCTTTTTCTCCAGGGTAACCTCTATGCAAGAGATCTGAAAGCTTTTAGACTTTTCTTGCCTGTCCCAGACAGAGACGCAGCTCTCATCAGCTCTGTGGCCATTTCAGTGGCCACGTGTAGCCGGTGGCTGTCCTTTTGGACAGCACAGGTGTAGACCGTGTCCATCGTTGTGGAAAATTCTATTGGACGACGGCACTGGCCTATATGCTGTATGACTGTGGTGCTGTATCAGTGGGTACTTGGTTTCCTTTTTATTTTTGATCTTTAATTTCTCTCTTACTGTGATAAAATGTCTATAACATATACAAGTTACCATTTCAGCCATTTTAAAGCGTACAATTCAGTAGCATTAAGTACATCCACAGTGTCGTGTTGCCAGCACCACTGTCTAGTTCCAGAACGTTCCCATCCCCCGAAAAGGGAATCCCATGCCCATTAAGCCGTCTATCCCCGTGCCCCCTCCCCCAGCCCCTGGCGCCCACTCATCTGCTTCCTGTCTCTCTGGATTTGCCTGTTCTGGGCATTTCATATAAATGGGACCATACGTTATGCGGCCTTTTCTCTCTGCCTTCTTGCACTGAGCATCACTTTTTGAGGTTCATCCACGTGGTAGCGTGTGTCAGGACACCAATTCTTTTAACAGCTCTGTGTGTTCCATTGCGTGACCCTTGCAGGATTTATTTTCTCCAATGACCATTTTTTCTATCAGGTGTTTGCTATCTTCATCATTTCTAAGTGCACATTATGTATTAGAGGGTGGGCCCTTTCTGACTTACGTTACATACATTTTCTCCTTTTCTATCATTCACCTTTGGTGCTGGGTTCTTGGTGCTTTGTGGCCAGGCCACGTTTCAGGAAATGAATTCACTCCTCTCATCTTTGCTTCTGTTTTGCCTCGTTTGGGGAAGCATCCCTGTGCATGGGCCTGGGCAGACTGGCGCCCGGTTTCCCTTAGCGCACGTCCTCAGTCTGGAGTTGGCTGAATCGGAGGCAGCGCACCACACTTTGACCCAGATTCCCAAAGGGTGACAGGGACGAGCGAGGGCTCCGGAGGCTGATGGACAGCTGGGTGAAGAGGGGCTGAGCCTCACACCTCCATCTGGGAGAGTGACAGTGTCAGCCAGGTCAGCTAGCGCATTGTGGGATCTCCTGGGGTGACCCATGATGTGTCAGAGGACACACCACTTGTCACACTTGGTCCTGTTTTAGAGGGCAGAGCTGAGGCTTGGTATACAGTAGGAGCTTAATCATTGGAGCTGCACTGGTGGCTGTTTCCCCTCCCCTGGGCGAGGTGGGGATAAGGCAGGCAGAGGCAGGACCATCAGTTCCCTCAGTGCAGTGGCCCCCCTTCGCCTGAGACCCTCCCCTGGAGCCCCAGGAAGGCCCCCCTTGCCCAGCCACCCCCGCCCCTAGTGTCCGTCCCCTGGTCTCCTTCAGGTGGGAGAGTGAGCCCGGCAGGTGCTTGCTCTTCCCGTGGGGGCCTCTCAGATCTAATGCACGGTCCCCTGCCTGCCCCTCACGTGCTCTCTGCCTGTCCCTGCTTGTTCAAACCGAAAGTCCCAGGAGTGACCTTGACCCCCGCATCTGAGCCATCATGAGACCCCCTCAGCACCCCCTTCAGAATCTCCCCATAATCGGACACTTCTCACCACCGCCTCTCCCCTCCCCTGGCTGGGCCTCGTCAGTCATTGCCTGGCTCCCGCCCCCAGTCTGTCCCCACAGTGGCCTGACTCAGGGCCCCCGTGCCCAACAGAGGGCCCCGCGGGGTTTTTGGGCAGACAGGGTGGGGGCGGCAGGAACCCACGGGCAGGGCGGAGGGTGACGGAGCCGCCCCTCCACAGAGCAGCAGGCCGCCTCCAGGGCCCAGCGCGAGCAGGAGCTGGCGGCCAACGCCTTCCAGGAGCTGGACGACGACATGGACGGGACGTGAGTGCCCGCGCGGCCGTGGGCCGGGGTCCCTCCTCCCACCCCCCCTTCAGAAGCCAGCCAGAGGACCCTCCTGGCCAGGGGGCCTGAGCTGGTCCCAAGCCCTTCTGAGTGAGCTCGGCTTACTCACGTGTAAGGGGAGGATGTGGGCGAGGTGACAAGCCATCCCACTGCTTTTCCCAAGCTTCCTCTGTGGCCTGGGACACTGGGGAGAAAGCCAGCCCTGGCTTTGAACCCCTCTGTGCCCCTGCACTTGCTGGCTGGCCCCAGGCTCGTGGCTTGGTGGAGGCTGGGCAGGCACCCGGTGGGAGGTGTGGGGTGGTGAGAGCTGAGGGTGCTCAGAGGGACTCGGGGGCAGCATGGGCAGGGCAGGCCATTCCTCAGTTGGCGATGGTGACAGGTAGGGGACAGGATGTGGTGCCCGGGCCACTATGCCTATTTGGGCTTTGCTGGGTGGGGGGGCGCCAGGCAGAGGGCAGTTTCAGTGCATTGGGTTCTAAGGGTGGAAGGAAGTGGGAGTGGGTGGGCGGGAGGAGACGGGATCTTGGGGGACACAGGGAGGGTCCAGGGGTCTCCTGACCCCACCCCTGTCTCTCTCCCTCCTTTGAGCCCCTTCAGGGTTTGTGGAGACCTTGGGAGGGGAGCAGCCGGGCGACTGGGCAGCTGGGACCTGCTCCTCCTGGGGGCGGGGGTCCCCAGAGCCCCCCTTCTCCCACCTTCCTGCCACCAAGTTTTGGGGGGACCCTGGCGGGGGGAGCGGGCGGCTGGCTGGGAGCCAGTGGGCCTCACCCCTCCAGCCTCTGCCTGCTCCCCTGCAGGGTCTCGGCGGCCGAGCTGCAGACCCACCCGGAGCTGGACACGGATGGGGACGGGGCGCTGTCAGAAGGGGAGGCCCAGGTACCCCCCTGCCCCTTGGCCTAAGACTTCTAGAAGGATTGCCCCAGGTGGCCTTGGGGATGGGGGGCAGGGGACAGGCCGGCTGTGGACTGCTACCACGGAAGGCTCCCCGTGGGCCCCAGCCAGGGCTGCTGGGGTGGCTGGCTTCTCCCTGCCGTTTGGGACAGGGTGGGGTCATGCAGGTGCCACAAGTGTCTGGTAAGGACAGAGCCGGGTTTCGCACCCACATTCCTCTTTTGCTCCCCCAAGTGTGTGTCCCCAGTTCACCCTCCTCACCTGCTGGCCTCTGGCTCCTGGGTACCTGCTCCTTGGTCCCTCTGTCCATCCCTCCCTGGCCGTCCTCGGCCTGTCCTCCCTCTGACGGCCTGGCAGCTCTGGTCCTGGGTTCTCCTTCTCCCTCTCTGTCTCTGTCCCTCCAGCCCCACCTCTGTCCTGCAGGCCCATGCTGCCCCCTTCTGGCCACTGTGCCTCACCCGGCCTGGCTGTGGGCCCGCAGGGACGCTGGTGCCTGGCACCTCGGCCTCAGGCTCCTGTCTAGCCAGCCAGGGGCTCAGGGGGCCCGTGGAGGCCCCGCTCCGACACTGCCCTGACCCACACACAGGCCCTCCTCGGGGGAGACGCACCGACGGACTCCACTGCCTTCTACGACCGTGTCTGGGCTGCCATCCGGGACAAGTACCGGTCCGAGGTCAGTGTGGGCCAGGGGACGGGGGTGGGGCCCTGTGCCCCACCCGCCGCACCTCCCAGAGGAGCTGCCTCCAGTTCTGGCACTGGGCCACCCTGGCCAGCTGGGCGCCCCCGGCTCCCTCTGTAGAGGCCCCCCCACCCCCAGCTGTCGGAGCCTCCCTCCCTGCAGTAAGGGGTGGGGACATGGAGGCTGCCCCTTGGGTGATGGGCTCGAGCCCAGGCTGGGGGTGGACCCTGGGTCCACGGCACTGATCCCCCACGTGCCCGTCAGGCACTGTCCACCGAGCCGCCAGTGCCTTCTGCTCCTGACCTGCCGGAGCCCAAGGAGGAGCAGCCCCCTGTGGCCTCACCGCCCTCAGAGGACGAGGAGGAGGAGGAGGAGGAAGAGGAGACGGAAGAGGAGGAGGAGGAGGAGGAAGAGGAGGAGACCCAGGGGCAGGGCGAGCAGCCCAAGGTGCGTGTTTGGAGGAGAAGGGGACGCGCGGTGGGGTGGGGTCCCTCGCTGATGTGCCCCTCCCCCAGGAGCCCCCGCCCCCACTGGTGCCCCCACAGACCGCCAGCCCCGGCGAGGAGGACAAGATGCCACCCTATGATGAGCAGACACAGGCCTTCATCGACGGTGAGGCCCGGCCGGGGAGGGAGCGGACCCTGCCCAGACCCCGGGCCCAAGGAGGGACCCTGAGCGAGCCGGGGGTTTGGGCATCCTGGAGGGGGTGGTGAGGGCCTGGGGAAGCCAGCACCACCCCCCAGCCCCAGGGGCCCTCCCGCCTCCTCACGGGCTGCCACTTGTTTGTGCCACCCCAGCGGGCGGGCCAGGAGCCAGCTGGGCCCTGGGAGCCCTGGGCCCGCTCCCTGGGGAGCTGAGAGCCTGGGCAGCGGGGTGGGGTCTGCCCTGCAGCTGGCAGGGCACCGTCTTTGCCCAGAGCCAGGGGGCCAGGGGGAGCGGGCATGTCCATCTTCCTGGATGGCAGTGGGGGCCCCTCTGACCTGCCCTGCCCCACCCCCCAGCCGCCCAGGAGGCCCGCAACAAGTTCGAGGAGGCCGAGCGGTCCTTGAGGGAGATGGAGGAGTCCATCAGGTAACCTGGCGCCCTGCCCCACCCCGCCTGCTGCTGGCCCCAGAGGAGGCGGCACCCAGGAGTCGCCCAGGCAACGTGGGGAGGTGGCAGTGGCTGCTGCAGGGAGGGTCCCCAGGGGCGAGGAGCCCAGCCTGCACGCGTCCCTCCATCCCTGGCGTGGGTCTTCCCTCGGTGTCCCCAGCCGGGCGGGGGCGTCCCCGGCTCCCCTGACCCGCTCGGCCTCCCCTTCCAGGAACCTGGAGCAGGAGATTTCATTCGATTTTGGCCCTGACGGGGAGTTCGCCTACTTGTACAGCCAGTGCTACGAGCTGGCCACCAACGAGTGCGTCCCTACGGGCAGGCGGGCGGGCGAGCGGGGCGCTGGGGGGGCCTGGGAGGGTGGCAGCTGTGCAGGCAGTCAGTGGAGTTGGAGATACCTGTGAGCCCCCGATGGGTGGGGCCACCCAGGAGGCTGGGGTCCCGTGGCCCCCGCCCACCAGCCCCTTCCCGTGACAGGTACATCTACCGGCTCTGCCCCTTCAAGATGGTGTCACAGAAACCCAAGCTCGGAGGCTCCCCCACCAACCTCGGGTGAGTGGGCTTAGGCCGGGCCCTCTGCCCACAGCACGTCCCCCCCACACACCTTCCTCGCCGGTCCCCCTAAGTCCCCCTCTCCTGCAGCACCTGGGGCTCGTGGGCCGGCCCCGAGCACGACAAGTTCAGCGCCATGAAGTACGAACAGGGCACGGGGTGCTGGCAGGGCCCCAACCGCTCCACCACCGTGAGTGCCTAGCGGGCAGGGGGGCGAGGGGGGACGCCGGTGCCTGCCAGCCCACTGAGCCCCTGGCTGCCCACCGCCCGGCCAGGTGCGCCTGCTGTGCGGGAAGGAGACAGTGGTGACAAGCACCACGGAGCCCAGTCGCTGTGAGTACCTGATGGAGCTGATGACGCCGGCCGCCTGCCCGGAGCCGCCACCCGAAGTACCCGCCGAAGGGGACCACGACGAACTCTAGGCCTGCCCGGCGCAGAGGTGGGCCTGGATGCGGGGTCCTGCCCGGCCGTGGGGGCCCCGCGGAGTCTGAGGCAGGCAGACCCGCCTGTCTCCTCCGTCTCCATCTTTCTCATCTGGTCTTTCCTCGGCCCCAGAACCTCAAAGCGTGGAAGCAGCTCCGGCGGTGCCACCCACCCCTCCGTCCGTGGACCAAGGGCTGTCCCTCTGGGTCTCCTCACCCTCCCCAGGGGCGCAGAAACCGTGGGGGGCTCTGTCCTGCTCTCGGGGGCTGGGGGCACAGAGCCACATTCCCAGGCCCCAGCCGCCTCCAAAGATGAATATAAGGAAGCTCGCCCTCCCTGGGTCCCCACCTTGGTGGCTCCCCCCACCCCACCCCACCCCTGCCCAGGGCATCTGCCTCCCATCCTGTGGGGACAAATCACTTGACCTGTGACCTCAAAACAATAAACATGATCCCCCCCCACTGATCTGTGTCTGCCTTGCCTTGCTCGGGTGTGAAATAGGCCGTGGGTGGGCAGAGGGTGCAACCCAGGGGAGCAGATCCTGTGAGGGCCTCCTCCACCTTCAGGCCGGCTCCACAGGTGGGGCTTCATCAGGCCCCAAGTCACACCTGAGGTGATTCACACCTGGATGGTTCATACCTAAGATGTCTGGCACCAAAGAACAGAGGGACCCTGGACCCCTTCCATCTGGGTTTCCGCCTGCGCCAGCCTCCCACCTTCCTTGAGTCTCGTGTGCTCTGGGGAGACCAAGAGGCTCCAGATGAGACCCAGGGCCAGAGAGGGGCAGTGGCTTGCACACGGCCACACAGCCAGGGCCCATGGCACACCCTCCAACGCTCCCTGCACGCCGGCACAGACACCCAAGGCTGTAAGATTCTGAACTTTTATTTTCTGGCATGAAAAGTACAAATAATTAAACAATTCCATGTAAAAGTCTGTTACCGCGGCCAGGCCTGTAATCCCGGTAATAAATAGTCTAAACGCAACGCAAAGTGTTCTTGTTGGGTTTTGGGTTTGTGTGTGTCTTTTTTTTTTTTTTACAGTTCTTTATCACCTCCAACACGGACTCTGATTTGAAACCTTCCGAATAAATAAGATGAAGGGAGGGCTGGAGGGGCTGAGCCCCCATCCCCACGGCCCCTGCCCCTGCCCCCCAGGGACACGGGAGACCCCAGGCGCCCTCCCCTGGGGTGAGGGGCTGGCCTCCAGGAAGGGGGCCTGGCTGGGCTGAGTTCTGTGTTTTAGAAAAAGAAGTCCCCTCCCAGAGTTGGGGGTGGCAGGGGCCCGGGCCTCAGTGCGAGGGGGAGGGAGTGTGGGGAGGTGTCCCCTCTCCAGAGCCCGGCCCCCCCCCCAGGGTGGGGACAAACCCAGCCCTTATTGCTCACAAACGCCTCCACCGCGCTGCCCACGTGCTCACACGTGTCCCCCGCGCGGAGGGCAGAGGGGAGAGAGCCCAGGGAACAGCAGAGGAGAGGGAAGGACCCCCGGGGAGGGGGGGGGGTCTGCCCTGCTGGAGGGGAGGGGGGATCCGGGAGGACTTAAAAACCACAAGAATAAATAGGTTCGTGTATCAAGAACAAGCTAGGGTTTTCACCAGCTAAATAGGACTGAAAAAATTCTCAAGACAGCAAAAATAATCCCATTGAGACCCCGGAGGGCGCTGGCTGCGCGGGGACCGCCCCGCAGAGCGCATGCGCCCCCGGGTGCCGCTTGGCTACCGTTACTGTTATTAATAATTATTATTACTTTAATGATTCCACTTCCCCTTTTATAAATAAATTAGGCATAATCACGTCTCCGCAAAACTTAAAGAAACAAAGAACATCGTGGTTCCTTAAACTTGCAAACTGGATGGAGGAACAGAAATATACACAAATGTCCTTACAGGGCAACAATAAGAATAAATAGTTAACATAGCAATAAGTTAAAACTACGAGAAGCTAAATTCGGCAAAAAAGTACAAGAAAGTTAACTGGTGCCAGTTTATGTCTTTTTTTTTTCTTTGTTTTTAAATCTCTTCTGTGTGTTTTTTTCTTCCTTTTTTTGTCGCTTTTTTTTTCTCTTCTGTTTGTGTTTTTTTGTCGCTTTTTTGATTTTTTTTTTTTGTTGTTCCTTGCAGCAGAAGCTCCACAGACGGTTAATAACAACACCGGGAGGGGTGGGGGAGAGAGAGCTGGGCAGTCAGACGGGGCCGTGGCCGGACACCAAAATGCAGGGACACCGGAGTGGGGGGCGACCGAAGCTGAGAATTGGGGTTTGCAATTCTCACTTCTGATGGGGCCCGCTGCGGGGGTGGGGGGCTGCGAGGGCTCCCGGGGGCTCCGGCCTTTGGCTTCTGTTGGAATTTTGTTTTTTTTACGAAGAATGAAAACTAGGGGGATGGAAAGTTCCAGACAGAAGCCGGAGCCGGGGCTGGGGATGGGGGCTGCGTCCACTGCCCTCACTGATCTGGAAAGACGGAGAAACCCAACAACTGAAACAGGGGAACAGGTGGACGGGAAGGGGATGTGGGGCGGGGCCCCGGGCCCGTCCACCCTGGGCCTGGCGGGGGTTAGCTGGGGCTTGCTGCTGGGGAGGCCCTGCAGGGGCGAGGCTCAGAGCCGGCCCAGGGAGCCTCAGCCCCGGGGACGGGGTCCTTTGGCCTCAAGTGTTGGGGGGGCTGGCTCCAGCCCACCATGATGCCAAAAATGGAACGAGGTATTGTGTGTCTGGATGCATGGATGCCGAGTTCGCACGCCGGTGTTCGTGGGGAGCAGGGAGCTCTGGTGAGCGAGGTGAGACCTCTGCAGGGAATCAGGGCAGGGGCGAGTGGGGCGAGGGCCGGGGGCGGGGCCTGGCTGGAGGAGGTGGACTTCGCTGGAGTCTGTGCTGCGACCTCTCGCCTGGGCCCCAGGGATGCTATGGGCATGTTTGTGTGTCCCTGGATGTTGTGTCTGTTTCACCAAGCCTGGGTGTCTAGATTTGTGTGTCCAAATGTACCTTCCATGGGTCCACGTGTACACATGGCACTGTTCCCATGGCCACATCCACCTCTGGCCACATCCACCCATGGCCACTTGTGCCCACATCCATCTATGCTGACGTCACCCCATCTTTGGGTCTCCTGTGTGCATCCACGTGTTTATCTACATGTCTGGGTTTGGCCAGTGACCTCCTGACCGTGTCTGGAGCGTGTCTCTGGGTCTCTCTGTGTGTCCTTGTGGTGTGTATGCGTGTGTACGTGCCCCTGCGTGTCTTTGCGTGGCGTGGCTGTGTTTCTCTGTGTAGTCCCCCGGACCCCCAGCCCCCAAGCCTTGCCCCAGTTGGTAAACATAACCTGCCAAAATATTTTTTTTTTTTTGTCTTTTTTTGTGTTTTTTTTTTCAAGTTCAAGAATCCCCAGTAAAAATTCTCCACGAGGTCTTTTTTCTCTTTTTACAAAAATAGAGTTTTTCTTCCCCCCCCCCCCCCCCCCTTTTTTTTCATTTTGTTTCTGTTTCCAGCCCCTCCCCCTGCCCCTCACGCCCCTACCAAGGGGCTCTGGGCCAGGGCTGCCCACACCCCTCCTCACGCTTCGCTTTTTTGGGGATTTTTAAACCTGTTCCCCCCTCCCCTCAGGCTCACCTGGGTGTAGGGGAGGCCTGGGCAAGGGGGCCAGGGGGCCCCCCCAAGCCATCCCACAGGGGGAGGTGGAGGGTGGGGTGGGGGTACGTCTCTGCTTTCTTGTGAGCCGAAAAAAGAAACAAAAACCATCACCATGATCAAAACCAAGACGAGAGAGTGAACAGCCCAGCCTGGGGTGTGGGGGCAAGAGGATGGGGTGGGGGACCCCCAGGCACCCCCCGTTCCCTGCAGACCCTACCCCCCGAGTGCTCACCCTGTGGCTCCCGCCGGGATGCGGGCCCTCGGCCGTCCGTGGTCTGCCTGCGCTGTCTCTCTCGGGCCCCCTCTCTCTCTCTCTCTCTCTCTCTCTCTCTGCTGCCCGGGGAGGGTGGGGAGGCGGCTCAGGCCTTGTGCTGTTTGCTGGTCTTGAAGGACACCTGCAGCACGCGCTCGCCCAGGCGGTAGCCGTTGAGGCTGGCGATGGCCATGGCCGCCTCGTCGTAGTTGGTCATGGTGACGAAGCCGAAGCCCTTACACTTGTTGGTAGTGAAGTCGCGGATGACCTTGACGTTGGTGACCGCCCCGAAGGGCCCGAACAGCTGCCACAACACGCTCTCGTCTGCCTCCGGCGACAGGTTGTACACGAAGATGCACCAGCCGGCGCCCGCCGCGCCCCCTGACAGGCCCACGCCAGCCAGGCCACTCATGCCGTCGATGGCGATGGGCGAGAACCTGGCGATGAGCGACAGGGGACTACTTTGGGGGTCACGCGGGCTCTGCCCTGACCCCCTAGCATGCCCCCGATCCCCCTGCGACCCCGCACACTGTCATGACCTGGGACGGTGCTGTGACCTCGGGACTATGTGACCCCTGTGTTGGCCTGACCCTGCCACCGTCCCGTGACCTTCATCTGTGACCCCCACCTTAAGCCCACCCCGTCTGACTGGCTCAGAGACGCCAGCCCCCCATCTCCATCCTGCCCTGAGCCCCATCTAGACCCTGACCCCATGACCTTTGACCCTACCCGGTCCTTAGCCCTGTTGGCCCACCCCTGGCCACCACCCTTCCCCTTGCCACATCTTCCCACCCAACTCCTGCCCTCGCCCCCACTCTGACCCCACTCTGACCGGGTCCTCGACAACGGGGTCCCCTCCACCCCCTGCCCCTCAACCCCAGAGGCCCACCCTGGAAGCAGAGCGGTGGGAGCCAGGATGTGGGCGTAGCCCTTTAAGTGCCTCCTTCCCACGCCTCAGGTCTTAGCTCCACTGTCACCTCCTCAGGGCGGCCTCCTGTGACCCATCAAGAGGCCAGTGCCTCCCTCTGCACCGCTCGGCTTTTCACCATTCCGATTACACATTTATCCTTGCTCCCTCTTGCCTGCAGGTTCTGCTCCCTGCGCTGCCCCCACCCAGCACAGTCCCAAGCACACAGTAGGCACTCCAGAGGGGTTTGTCGAGTGACTGAATGAATGAAAGGACAGAATTGGCTCCACCCACACTCCTCACCGACTCCTTGCCTTCCTGAGGTTCCACTCGACTGGGGGGACCCCCAGGGTTTGGGCTCTTGGGACTAACTGTTCGCTCCCTCCTCCTGGCCTTTGCACAGGCTGTTCCCACGGCCAGGAACTCTGTGACCTCAGCTGGCTGAGGGGCTCTGCTGGGTCCCCACCTCCCCTTCTCCTGCCCCCTTCCCAGCCGGGGTCACTGCTCCTCTCTGTCTCCTTTCCCACCAGACTGAGATCATTAACAAAAGGGACAAGAAGCATGAGAGTGGCATCCTGTGACCCTCAGCCAAGATGACCAAGAGTGGCCAGTGGAACTCAGAGACCTAACGCGGGAACCAGGGGCACAGCTGTCCCCGGCAACACTGTCACCTTCCACTGGGCCAAGAGGTCACAGACAGGCCCCCTGGACCCACATTTTGTGGCAGCTCTTAGTTTTAGGTATTTACAGGCTTGACAGCCCCCCAGATCTCTGAATGGCTACGCCGCCCAGACAGGGACAGACATGGCGACACTGGCAATCCTACGGGGGGAGCTGGGGATGGGGTCCGTCAGGGAAGGGTCTGAGGGGACAGCAGGGCGGGGGCACTGTTACCTCTTGACTCCGTAGGCCATGTTGAGCAAATTGTCCAGCCTGTGGAGGCAGAAGGGGTGGTCACTGGTGGCCTCGGGCACGCCCCCGGCTGTGATGCCGGCCAGCCAGCCCTCCCAGCCCCCACCCAGCGGGCCAGCAGCGCCAGCCCTGCCCCCACCACTGCCCGCCCGGCTGGACACCGCCTGGCACGGAACCGGGGCCACAGGCACCGCCTCTCGCCTGCCCTGCTGTGCCCGGCCTGCCCCAAGTCCCTTTCCTCCCCCTCCCAGCCGGTCTGCTTGCCTGCCCCCACCCTGCAGGGCTTGGGTCCCCAGAAGGGGTGGTTCGAGTCTCTTCTCCGCCGCGCCTGGACTGAACCAGAGACAACGCCTCCCTGTGCCTCAGGGTCCCGTCCTTCAAATGGGGACAAGACAAGCTCCCTTCTCATCGGGTTGCTGTGCAGAATGAATAAGTGTGTCTGGCACGCAGTCCGCACCCAGGAAATGTGGATGGGGAAACTGAGGCACAGACAGCTGGAGCCACGGGCCTCAGGGAGAGGGACAGTCAGAGCTGGACTCTATCAGGTGACTCTCAAAACTCTGAACGCCCATAATGCCACTCACAGGGCCCTGCACACATTGAGTGCCTGCTGTATACAAAGACCTGCCCTAAGCCCCTGACAGGCCCACACATTTCCCCTCTGCGTGTGGGAGCTGTCCCGTGTCCCTCTGCCTCGCAGGAATGGGGTTCAGGGAGGGGGGCTGCAAGCTTTGGGCCACAGCCTGGGGGCCCCCGGGGCGCCCGGAGCAGGGGGGGCCTCACCGGAAGCGCTGCGTCTGATGGTGCAGGGGGCCCGCGTAGCGCCGGGCGGACGACTGGTAGAGGTGAGTGAGCAGGGCCTGCCCCGTCTTCTGACTCGGGTTGTTGGCGAACTTGACCGTGATGGGCTCAGCCGCGCCCAGCGGCTTCTGCCCGTTCAGTCCCTTGATGGCCTCCTCGGCCTCGATTCTCTTGTCGAAGCGGATGAATCCCACACCCCGAGAGACACCTGCTGGCGCGGGGCGGGGGGAAGGGGGGGCGTCAGGGGACCCCGGCCCTCACTCCTGTGCGACCCCTCGCTCTTCCCTTACTTCTGGCCCTTACTTCTACACCCCGCCCTCTCCATCCTGGTCCTCCCTCGGTGCCTCCGGCGGGCGCCCCCGCGGCCTGACCTGTGACCTGGTCCACCAGGATGCGGGAGGTGATGATGCGGCCGTACTGGGAGAAGAGCTGTTCCATCTCCTTCTGGCTCATGGTCTTGGGGAGCCCGCTGACGTACAGGTTGGCGTCCCGGATGGATGCAGAGCTGGGTCTGGCATAGGACACCTGGGGGAGGAGGTCAGGCGGCCGGGGTGAGGGGAGGACCCACATCGCAGATGGGGAGAGTGAGGCCACACCCAAAGCACCACTGAGGAGCAGAAATGCCTGTGTTCACTCGACAGATCTCTCTTGAGTCGTCGTCACCCTGGGACCCCCGCGGTTTGGGGGGGGAGGGGACATGGACATGGCCGAGACAACATGGCCCTGCTTGCAGAATGATGGGGGATATGCTGCCTGAGGAGGTCAAAGGAGCCGCGCCCCTGGGGTCATGGGTCTCCTTGGGGACCTCAGGGACCGTCGCGTCCCCAGCCAATGGGCTCACGCTGGACATTCCATCAACATCGACACTTTCCCCTCCTTTGCAAAGTGAGCCTGGGATGCTGTCCCCTTCTCTCCCTGACAACACTGGGCCCCTTGGGGTCCCTCAGGTCTTTAGCCAGCAGATCAAGGCTGACAACTCCCAAATGTTGTCCCCAGTGTGGGCCTTGTCCCCGAGTGGCACAGCTGTGTGCCACTGGCCTCCAGGGACCCCATGAGGGATCTCATGGTGGTGGTGGGGGGGTCACACTCAGTGTGGCAGCATTGGGCCCCTGACCGCCCCCCAACTTGCCCCAACTCAGTGATGGCAGGTCAGTCCTCCTGGGTGCTCAGGTCCCCAGCCTCTCTTGTCCTTGACAGCTCTTTCAAATTCACATCCAATCCGCCATCAATCCTGTTGGCTCCACGTTCCTCATTATCCAGAATCCACGCTCTTTTCCTACAGCCACAGCCTGGCCCAGCCCCCACAATGGCTCACCCCCGGACCAGTGCCACTGTCTCCATCCTCCTCCCCCCACAGTCTGTTCCCCCCACAGCAGCCAGAGGGCACCTGTGAGCATCTGAGCCAGGTCACATGCCTCCGCTGCTCAGAACCTTCAGTGGCTCCCACTTTCCTCAGAGTTAACGTCCTTCCCACGGCCCACAAGGCCCTGTATGACCTACCCCATCACCCCTCTGCCCTCATCTCCACCCACTTGCCCCCTCATTCACTCTCTTCCAGCCACACAGACCTCCTCCATGTTCCTCAAACACACAGGCATACTCCAGCCTCAGGGCCTTTGCACTGGCTGTTCCTCCTGCCCGGAACTCTCTTCTTCTCCCTTTCCTCCAGGTCTCAGTTGCAATGTCCTCGCCTACCTCCATGTGGGTCCCTGCCCCTACCCTCCTTACTCTTTCTCCAAGCCCTCTCCCAGTTGGGAGCTAGACACGTTTTATTACAATCATCTGATTGGTGTCATTAATTAGGATCCAGCCCCACAGTAAAACTCTGCAGCTGTTTAAAAAATGGTGGACGTGTAGATTTATTTCCCCGAAACAGTGGGCAGTATTGTGAAGTGGGGGAAGAAAAGTCCATTTACAGAGCAGCAAGGAGTGACCCCATCTCACTGTGTGCTTATCAGTGTCCGGGAAACCCGGGCTGGAGGCCCCCATGCTAAGGGGCCAGCGCCCTCCTCCTTATTTCTGCCCACGTCTATTTTCTTTCCCTTCTAAACTAACCTCTGGGCAGACGGAGGTCATTGTCAAGAGTCTGGTTTTTGTTCGGGGCTGTGCGTTGTAATGGCATCTTATTTCTTTAGAAATAACTGATTAAAAAACTAACAAAATGAATAAAGCGGTGGGGGGGATGGAGGGTGAGGGTGCTCACGGGGTGGGGGTGGCAGATGCTAATGAATGCCATGGTGCACACCTGGGGTCCTCCAGAAAAACAGGCAACCACATCCGCTGCTGTTATTTCTGGAATGATAATAAACATCGAGGTCCCGAACGTGCTGTCTCTTTCCTGTCGCAAGCTCTGAGGTGAGGGCTTGTTGAGAGATCGGGGTTGGGGGTGACAGGAAGGGGGCTCTGAGCTCCTGGGTGGGTGTTTGTCTAGGGCTGGGGGTCATCTGAGACACAGAGAAGGTCTTCAGGAACCTTTCTTGTCCTTCTGTGACCTGGGCTGACCCAGGTCCCTCACCTGTGTCACACTCCCTCACCAGGAGGGGCCTGGCACGTGGCAGGCAGCTGGAAATATTTTAGGCAGAATGTGCTGGAGCATCCAGTCAGGATGGACCACGTGACAGTCACCCAGGCGGACACACGCGCACACACACAAGGCCACGCTGTGCCCCTCACTGCCCAGCCCTGGGGACTACACCAGCGGGGAGGTGACACGGGCCGCTGCCATGTTCACAGCGACTCTGGGGGTCATGCATGATTACAGTAACCACACACCCGTCACACCACCACACAAGCCCACAATGTCACACACGTTCCACCCAGAACCGGGCCCAGATAGACACACCCACACAACTTCACTGTGACACACAAACACCCCGTCACAGCCAGACACACCCACGCAGCCCCATCAGGTCACAGCCAGAGTCACAGTGTGTCACCGAGCGCCTGTCAAATAAACACCACGTGCCCACAGACACACAGTGACACGCCCAAAGTCTATCGTAGCCGGACCCGTGTGACAACAGCCGCTCCCGTAGCCACAGCACCCCACAAACACCATGAGTCCCAGCCCACGGTCACACACGCACACTCGCTGCATCCCACGTGCATGGTGGCCCTCTGGGTCTCCCAGTTTATCACTAGGGCCCACCCTCATGTCCTGGGGCTTCTGGGTCTAGTTGGCCATGGAGGGACCTATCAAGCATCACCTCGTGACCCCCGCATCTGAGAGAGGAAGAAATTCCCGCACCTCTGTTCCCACAGAGAACTGGGGGCCAGATGGGCTCCCCCAACCCCGCCTCCCCCAGGGGCCGGGAGCAGATTTGTGGGGCGGAGCCCAGACACCCCCAGGCGAACCCAGAGAGGGGCGTTTCCATGGCGACACCCCCAGGGAACCCGAGCTCACGGGGTCCCAGCTGCAGCTGCTGAGAGGGGAGGCCGTGGGGGGAGGGGCGTTGCACAAAGATGGGGGAGGGCCCACCCCTAATCCCACCCTCTCAGCCCCTAATTAGGCTCCAGATGGCAGATGGGCCCCCACCCCTCCCCCATTTCCATGACAAAGGCGGGGCCAGGTGGGGGGGGCGCCTGCCCGCTGGACCCTGGTCACTCTCTCCTGCTCCTCCGCTGATGAGGTGGGTGCCTCCCTGAGGTGCCAGAGAATGCGGGGCTGATATTCTCCCCAGTGACGAGTGAGGAGACTGAGGTTCAGAGAGGCAAAGCTGTCGGCCCCTGGGGAGCCCAGCCAGGAAGGCTCGAGGGAGAGATTTGAACCCTGAGTGGTGGTGGGAATGGGTATGTTGGGAGGGTGGGTGGCCGTGGGGCTTGAGTGGCAGCGAAGTGGGTGGTCCAGGTGGACAGTGACGGGGCACTAACCTTGATGGTCTTCGTCTGCAATTTGAGGCCGTTGAGGGTGTTGATGGCTTTGTCTGCATCGTTGGGGTCCGAGTAGTTCACAAACCCATAGCCGAGGCTCTGCCCTGTGGGCAGGACCGGATGGTGAGCTGCCCGGACCTGCCAGTGTCCTCCCAGCCCCCAGCCTGAGAGGCTGGCAGCCCCCCTCAAGGTGATGAGAGTCAAGATGCCACCCGTATCTGTTTCCCCAGAGTCCTGCCTGCCCCTGTCACCCCTGAGCCACCCCACCTAGGGTCCCACCTGTCTCCCCATCACACCTCAGACCCCCAGGGTCCCACCTGCCCCCTCACACCTGCACGCTTGAGGCTATCACCTCTGTCCTCAGCCCCCCCACCCGCCAGCAGCCACACCTGTGATTTTGTCCCGAACCAACTTGCAGGACTCGATGTCGCCAATGCTGCCGAAGAGACTCTTGAACTCGTCCTGAGTCATGTTCTGGGGCAGGTAGTTGACGATGAGGTTGGTCTTGCTGTCGTCAGTGGCTCCGTTTGTACCAAGGAGTGGCCCGTTGGGCAGGGCCGGGCCGGCCGGGCCCCCCGCCACCTGAGACTCCATGGCCCCGAGTATCTGCTGGAGACAACAGGCCACACCCGCTCACGGCCCTGTCCCCGCACTGGGGACCAGCGGGAGTGGTGGGGTGCTGGGTGGCGATGGATCAGGCATGTCTGACATGGGCTTGAATGCGGGGAGGGGACAGTGTGTTAGTCTAATGATCTGTTCCACTCCTTGAGCGCCCAGCAAAGCAAAAGACTTTACTGTGGAGAATTCCATCTATAAATGCCATACATGCCCGATTGCATATACATTTGCCTATTTATCTAACACCAATCTGTGCATTTTCAGAATCATAAAATAAACGCTTTTGTCTTCAGAATAAGAAATATGACATTTTTATTAGCTCTGAAGCCCTCATAAGCCCCTCCCTGACCGTGTACCTCCTTCCTCCCAGGAAAGGTGATTCATACCCCAAATGTGTCAATATTTCTTTCACTTCATGCATAATTTTCCCACTGGGGATTTACCCTCCCCAGTTTCTCCACTGAGCTATTTTGTTTTTTTATGTATGACATAGTAACACCTGCAAATAATGATCATTTCAGTTCTTTGTCTCCAGTCTATACCTGTTATTTATTTTTCTTGTCTTATTGCAGGGGCTACAATGTGACAGTGGCTTCTTTATTCCTGACTTTAAAGGAAATGCTTTAAACATTTCACAGCTAAATGTGATCTCTGCTATAGTTTTTTTGTAGATGGCCTTTACAAGGTTAAGAATGTTTAATTCTAGTGCAAGATATTTTTTAAAAAAATAGATGTATTTTATTGAATGGTTTTTTCTATATCTATTTTTTAAAATTAAGATATAATTGAGGTACAATGTTATATTAGTTTCAGGTGTACAACATAATAATTCGGTATTTGTATATATTGCCAAATGACCTCCACAATAAGTCTAGCTGACATCCATCACCATGTAGTTTTTTATAGTTAATATCTATCCATACATAGTTACAATTTTATCTTATGATGAGAATTTTTAAGATCTACCCTCTTAGCACTTTTCAAATGTATTCTACATCTATTTTACACGTCATGGCCATGTAGAGAAGAATTTTAAAGCCACATCTGGGGTCAGCAGGAAACAGTGCTAGGATTGATTAGTATTGTCTGTCATGGTCATGGGAAGGCAAAACAGTCAGCATTTCCTTAAGTCTCTGCTATAGCATGATTGGCAAATAGGTTGCCCTCACCTGAAAACTCAAATCGATTCGTAGGGTTTTCCTAGAGGGATGAATTTAGAAGGATTTGAAGCCATATCCAGTTTCAGCAGGAAAGGCCACTGTGATTGATTAGCAATGTCTGCTTCCATTGCAGAATTAGAAACAGTCAGCAGGTACACATTATCTCAGCCCTCCCGGACCCAAAATACAATACCATAACTGTTCCCAAATATTGGGTATTGCTGGGTGCCAGGCACAGTGCAAAGTCCTCTAGAGGCAATTTTTCTTTTCTTAGTCACAACGACTGAAAAGAAGAGGGTTTTATTCCTCCTCTTCACAGATACTATGGACTAAAAGCTGTGTCACCCCAAATCCATATGTTGGAATCCTAACTCCCAATGTGATGGTATTTGGAAGTGGGGTTCTTGGGAGGTAATTAGGTCATGAGGGTGGAGCCCTCATGGATGGGATTCATGCCCTTGTGAGAAGGGACTGGAGAGAGGGTGTCTCTCCCCCCACCATGAGAGGACACAGCAAGGAGATGGCCATCTGCAAAGCAGGAAGCAAGCCCTCAGCAGGAACCAAGTCAGCCAGCAGCTGGACTTCCCCGCCTCTGGAACTATGAGAAATAAACGTCTGGTGTTTAAGCCACCCTGTTGATGGTATTCTGTTATGGCAGCCTCAGCTAAGACAACAGAGGAGGAAAGTGAGGTTCAGAAGTGATTGCAAAATGACCAAAGATCATGCAGCCTATAAATGGTGGCACAGGGATTTGCACACGAGCTTTTCTGATCCAGAGTCTGTATTTCCAACTTTCACTGCCAACTACGACCAGTACCAGTTCTAACATTTCCCGGCTCTGTGGCCTCAGGTATGCCACTTAAGGCTTCTGGGCCTCTGCTCCACTTTGCTGCAGACTCCAAATTACTGGCAAATTAGTGGCCTGGGGAAGGATCTCAGACTGCACGTGGGTGCAGCTGGAAAGCATTCTGGCATCAGCTAGCCATGTCTGCTACGTGCACAGTCACGGGAAGCGGCAGCCGGCTTGTCACATCCTCCGTCCCTGCCTCACGATACTGTGATTAATAATTGTCCTGCTCCACTGAGTATGTACCACTTGCGGGGCATCGCGTGAAGCACTTCAAGGAATCATTTCATTTATGTCTCCCAATAATCTTGAAAGACAGTGACACACTCTCCATTTTACACGGAGGAAGCTGAGCTCAGAGCTGTTGGGTGACATAAATGGGGAACGCCATTTCAAACTGGATGTGTTGGACCACAGAGCTGGTTTTGATGACAGTGGCCAAGGCACGGGGGCCTCTCTGCCACTTATAGCTGTGTGTCCTCAGGGATGATCTGAGCTGTTCTTTGGGCCCTCCGCTTCTTTCCCACTCTTTCTTATTAAAAGGATGGCCTGGAGATGCAGATCCCCTGCATTTCCAGTCGGCTGAGAGTGGCTGCCTGGAGGATTATTCTGAAGCCCCATCCAGGCTGAGCAGGAACACACACTAGGTTGAATAGCAATATCTGCCACAGGCGCCTGGGATAAAGCAGTAACCATACCCCACAGATCTGCATCCTGGTCTCGTACCATTTAATACTTTACTAATAACATGGCCAAGTTTGGAGGGCCTGCTATGCGCCAGGGAAATTTTTTTTTTTTCTTTTTTGGCACCTTGGCATGTTAAATATCTGAAGACAAAGGTTTTTTTTTTTTTTTTTTTTTTTTGGTGAGGAAGATTGGCCCTGAGCTAACATCTGTTGCCACTCTTCCTTTTTTCTTTTTCCCTCCCCAAAGCCCCAGCACATAGTTGTATATCCTAGTTGCAGGTCATTCTAGTTCTTCTATGTGGGATGCCACCACAGCATGGCCTTATGAGTGGTGTGTAGGTCCACGCCCAGGATCTGAACCAGCAAACCCTGGGCCACTGAAGCAGAGTGCACAAACTTAACCACTGGGCCATGGGGCCGGCCCCAGAAAGCTCTATATATGAAAATTTCCAGGCAATTCTCCCAACATCGAGGGTTATGGGACTCTTTTCTCCCTTTAATAGATGAGGAAACCAAGTCTCAATGAAAGGGTAGAGATTTGGGCGAGGTTGGGCAGCAGGTAAATGGCAGAGGAAGAATCCAAAGGCGGCGTTTGGACACCAGAGCTCACTTTCCTAATGAAAAAGCCAATAATGGTAAAAACAATAACAGCCAAGGAAGGCCGAGTACCTACTCCACCTCACGCCCCGGCGCCTCTTGATTTAAACCCACTCTGTCGGCCGAGTCTACTTATTCAACTAGACAAATATTTCCTAACTGCCACCACGTGCCATCTGCTGGCTCCACCCTCGTCGCTGTGTGTCTCTGACACTCGCGTTGCCTCTCTGGGCCCCTGTCTCTCCGCTAAAGGTATGTCACCGAAGTCCCCCGTATGGAGATAGATTCTGAATTGCTGCGCAGACTCAGTGAGCTAGAGTTCTGTGATCGATTGATAATGTCTGCTATGGGAGCCCAGTCAGCCGACTGCAGCCACTGTTTCAGGACGGCCGGCCTCGGAGCCCCTCCTGTGTGCCAGGCAGTGAGCATGCGCAACATTCTCTCTGCCGTCCCACAGTCACACTGAAAGCTGGAGATCATCTTATCCATTTCGCAGCTGGAGAAACCGAGGGTCAGAGGGACCTGACTTGCCCAGGGTGACAGGGGCAGGTGGCGGAGATGGAGTCAGGGTTTGACCCCGATCAGATGACCCCAGAGCCTTCAGGGTTACTGACTCTAGCCCCTCCAAAATGCTGTCCTCAACCCGGATGGGGTTTAGAAGGGATTCGGGAGTCCTGCCCAGGATTTTGAGGGCCAGCCTAGTAATCCCGCCACCACCACCCCGTCTCCCTCCCGTCTGTGCCAGAGCTTATCCGGATCACTGTCGCGTTTCCTCCGCGGCTGAGCCGGCTGAGCCGCTAATGGGGATCGGATTGGTGGAGGCCCCACCCGCCCTGCTCTAGCCGGTGGCATATGTGGCCTGGGATGACACGGAGAACACAGGGACCTTCGAGGGCTGTCCCAGGACGGGGACGAGGGCGTGAAGTCAGAGCAGAGGAGGGCAGATCAAGGATGGCGAGGCGGAGGCCAACTGGGAGCATCGAACCTCCCCTCCCACTCTCTCCAGCTCTTCCTCTGGGTCTCTCCCTCTTCCTGTTTCTCTCTCCCTCTTTCCCCCTCTGTGTCTCTCTCCCCTCTGCCCACGTCTCCCTCTGCACCCCTCTCTCTCCCCCTCCCTCTCCCTGTCACTCTTTCTCCAACCCTCTGGCACCACTGCACATACATTTCACATACGGATTTTGCCGTGAACACACCTGTGGTCACTTGACGTGTAGCTCCTCCCGTGTCTAACCCCCTTGGCCCCCAGCTGCGCCCCCTGGCCCTGGTCACAGTGACAGATGCCTGGATACTGGCGACAATAGGGCATTGAGTGGCTATGCATGGTGAGGCTGGGCCACCACGTGGTGCTAGCCAAGCCTCCCACTTCTGGGCCCTTCTCCCTCCATGCAGGGCCCTGACTGTCTCAGTTTATCCCCTCAATTTCTCCCAGCCTGTCGCCATAGTGGGCCTCTGCCTGAGCGCCCTCCGTTGGAGTAACGGAAGGATAAGAGCTTCAAGGCCCCGTGTGACCTCTGACCACACCCTCTCTCTTTGTGCATCAGTTTCCCTTTTTCCACCGAGGGAACAGATCAGAGGAATGGATGCTGGACTGCTGGGGGTGATTCTGAGGGTCCTCAGGAGGCCACACTCACGTTCCTGGACCTGAGTGAGTAGTGTGAGGCCGAGAGGGGAAGGAGCCGGCCCGAGGTCACACAGCAGGGACGTGTGGCCTCCCGGGCCTCATTTCTCAGAGTCAGGTGGGCGGGTCCCAGGGTCCAGGAGAGGAGAGGCCCAGGCCTGCGGGGCGTGCTGAGCATCCCACCACTCACTGCTCGCCACGACTCGAAAAAGAGGCCCAGAAAGAGACACAGTGTACAGAGACGCACACACAGAGACCCGAGAGACAGGAAGAGCCGAAGGGGGAGGCCCGGGCGCCGGGACCAGACAAAGGACGCGCGGCGGCGCGGGGAGCGGAGTCGCGCGGCGGGGGCGGGGGTGGAGCCGGGGTGGGGCTAGGACGGGCCGGCCCCGCCCCCGGGATACGCCCGGGCTGCCGAGTGGAAATCCGAGGGCTCGGGCGAGGCCGGGCCCCCGGGGCCCTAGGGGGCGGGGCATAGATGGGCGGGGCAGGGGCGTGGCCAGGCCGGGCGTGGCCGGGCGTGGCCGCGCGCTCGGGAGCTGACCAGCTCGGTGGCTGCTGAAAGCACCGGGAGCGGGGCGAGAGGCGCGGGCGGGCGGGCGCGCTCAAGGTCACCCCGCGGCCCAGAGCCCTGGAGGGGTGGGGCGCCCGGACCTGGCCTAGGGGGCTTGCCTCGGCCCCTTACCCCATCCCCTGGGGGGCGGGGGCTCAGGAGCCGGGGGGCCCCCCCGCCGTCCCTCCTCTCCCCTCCCCCTCCCCGGAGCCCGAGGCGCCCGCGCGAGGCTACGGCCCGCGAAGAAGCGCCGAGAAACAAAGGGACGCGGCGGCGGCGGCGGCGGGCCCGCGGGGCCTCCGGGCGCGCCCCCTCCTCTCCCCTCCCCGCTTGCCGCAAGGTCGACGGGCTCGAGGACGAGACGCCCGGCTCCCGGGCGCGGCGGAGGCCTGGGGCGCGCGATCCGACGCCACCCGCTTCCCCGGGGCTCTCGGGGACGCCTTGCCGCCTGGTCCTGGCCCAGCACCAGCGACTGGGGCCCTGCGTTAGCCTGGGCGGCTGCGGGGTCCGGGCCCGGATGGAGGAGGCATCCTTCGCCGCCGCGGCCCCTCCCCCATCAGGCCTGCCAGAGGGGGGGGCAATCCCGCCCCCGGGGCGCCGTAGGACGCCCCCCGGATCGCAGCTCGCCTCCCTAAGGCCTCTCGGGCAAGACTCTAAGTGCCCCCAGCACTCTGGGCGCGGCCCTGCCCACTCTCAGGCCCCGAGGCTCGGTCCTACCCCCCCACCCGGGCCTAGCTAGGCCTGGTCCTACCCCCCCTCCATCTCCGCGGAGCCTGTGCCTAACCCCTTACTGACCAGGTTCCCTCTCAGCGACAGGGGAATACCTACAGTGACCATTCTTGTGTGCCCGGCGGGCGCGGTCCGTGCTGAGGGCGGCTCCGGGGGTCGTGCACTCCTTGGGGGGCGCTCGATGCTCACGCCGGGGTCCTGCCCGGGCGGCCTCTGGCGCGGCCGCTGCAGAGGTGTCGGTGAAGGCGGCGGCTCCCTCGAGGGCCGGGAACGGGCCCGAGCCCGGGGACGCGCCCGCGGATAACCGGGCTCCGGAGTGGTCTGCGGGCGGCAGGGGATGGAAGGAGGGAGCGGCAGCGGGATTGAGAACGCCCCCTGCGCGGCCCCGCGGGGCCCGGGGAGGGTGCGCTTCCCGACAGAGATCGCGGCGCCCTGCCTTTCGCCGCCGCCCCTCGGCCCAGCCTGTCCGGTCGCGGGTGCTCAGTCCTCTCCCCTCGCCCGCCCTCCCTCCCACCCTCCGGCCCGCGCTGCGCGCTCCGCGCTCTGGGCCGCGCAGCCGCCGCCCCCAGCCCTTTATAGCGGCAGCTGCCAGCGCCGGCGCCGCCTATTGGCTGCGGCAACCGAGCCCCGCCTCCTCGCGGCGCCCGACGGCGCGGCAGGTGGAAGCGAGCGCGCGCTGGCCGGGACCCTGCACCCCCAGAAAACGCTTCTTCGGGGCTCGGATCGCCAGCTTCGGGCCCTTTTGCCCCCGCAGACCCTGCTTCCTGTCTTGGCGCCCCTTCTTGGGTGGGCTTTCTGGCCGGAAGACTGGGCGGGTGCCCCTCCTCTGTCCAGCACGCAGAGCCGGAGGAGCGAAGAGGGCGAGGATGTATCGACGGCCCGATTGTACGACCTTCTGGAGGTGCTGTCCACCGAGGGGACTAGAAAGAAAGGAGGAACCAAGACTTCAATGGGCAGAGGCTTGGGTCTCCAGATTTGGGGGGGCCAAGGGAGGAAGGTGGGGGTGGCTGAGACCCTAGTCTGCCTGCAGAAGCAACTGAGACCCTGTGGATTTTGAGTGGGTTAGGTGTCTATAGGGTTCAAAAGCTCTGGACTGGCAGCCTACAGTGCAGGAGAACTGGGCACTGCTTCAAAGGGGATTAAGAGGTTTGGGGCTTAGGGTTCCGGGCAAACCTCACTGGCGCCCTCCAGCTCCTGGAAACCACTGGGCCTTCTCGGACCCTATAAACTTCGGGTGGGCGGATCTGCCATGTAAATATCCTGACTTTCCGGGCTCGTGATTGGTCCGCTTGTGGAGTCACGCTTCCTCTCTGCTAGTGGGGACCTGGCCTCTCTCTCAGACGATGGGGGGTGGCGCAGCCTCCTTCGGGGAGCGGGTGGGAGCGCACGTTTCTGTCGGGGCGGCCATCAGGAGCAAGGTGTTCTCACCACGGCAGGGGCGCCTTCGAGTGAGGCTTCAGCACCACAGACAGCGGTCCGACGGCCCGGTAGAGGGCGCTGCGGACGAGAGATCCTGGACCCCCTAACCGGAGAGTCGCAACCCCCACCCCATCCCCGTCCCTACACGTCCTTTTAGGATCCGAGCGTGCCATCCACCCCAGCGAGGAGAGCCTAATTTGGCCAATCAGGGACGGTCCTCGGGAGAACCAATTGCGGGAGGATGCCCTCGAGATTGAGCCAATGAGAGCGGACGCAGCAGAGAGCGCTGCCACGCTGATGGAGAGGGCAGGCCAATCATAGCGGCCCGCGCAATCTGGGCGGTGGTGATGCGGGTCCCGCGGTGGCCCCTCTTGGGTTTGCCGGGGCGACCTAGATGATCCGGGGACCCCAAGCGATGGCTTCTTCCCAACCCGGCGTTCCTCCCGGCTCCTGTCGGACTGGAAGCCGTGCCTGTGCCGGGAGGGGGGCTACTCCTGGGCGCGCAGACCCGGCTGCGGTTCCCATGGAAACTGCTGACTCCGGTTATGCGGGAACAGCGAAGGGGACTGAACCTGCCGGGGGCGGCTCGCGGGGGGCGGGGGGGGCCCAGCGGCCAGACTTGCTCATCCTCGCCCCCTCTTCCGTCCCCGGCTGGGGTAGCCTCGGGTCCGGAGGGTAAAATGAGGCCTGGCTGTGGCCCCGCCCCCACGAGCTGGTGAGGAGCCGGCGGGGCCAATCTGCGCGTGGCGCCACAGGGCTCCCTCGGGCACGTGCCCAGGCTCGCTGCTGCGGTCCCCGGGGTCACGTGTCTGCGGCCACCAGGGCCCACGCGGCTTGCGCGCCACCTGGCGGCCGCGCGGCTTGGTTTGGCTCCCCGCCTCTCTCCCTGGAGGCCCGCAGGAGGAGGAGGAGGAGAAGAGGCGGCCTCAGCATCTTCCTCCGGGAAATGGGGCCAAGGCAGCCGCTTCCCCCCCCCCCCCCCCCCCCGCCGCCAACTCCCGTCCCCCCCGCAGCTTCCTGTTCCAGGAACACGCCGAGCCGGTTCCACCTCGGGACTTTGGCACCAGCAGTTCCTTCGACCTGGGATTTGCCTACCCCAGCTTTCTTCGGGGATGGAATCTTTGTCATTCTGGTCTATTCTCAAATGCCACCTCCTGACCACCGACCTAAACAGCACCCCCCAGAATTAACCAATCACTCTCTTTTCTGCACGGCAGCTATACAAGTCTTATTTAGGGGGTTGCTGAACATCTCCCCACCGGTCCCTGAGCTGAGAATGGGGAATAAGTGGAGGACTGGGAGTGAGCGTCAGGATCGAGTCCTGGGAGATGTCCAGTGGCCTCTCTGGGTCTCCAACCTCCTATCCCTGACCCCGAGAGAGCAGGGAGTGACCGAGGTGGCCCGGCCAGGTAGCCGAGGCAGGGCGCAGGCTGACAGGAAGGGCCCTGCTGGGCACGTAGGGACATCTCCCCACCCCCTCACCGCCCATCCCCCGCCTTGCTCAGGAAGGGACAAGGTTGGAGATAGAGAGGGGCCCGGTCCCCCCAAATCATCCAGGCCTGGGGGAAGGGCATCTCCTTTCTCGCTCTTTAATCTTGCTCTGCTCTCTTGACACAGTTCCAGCAGCGCGGCCCCAGGCGCCAGCTCCGGAGCCGGGCCGGGGCGGGTGGGGGGGGTCTGCCCCGGGGGCCCAGCCCTGGGGCGGGGCAGGGGCGCCTCCTTCCGGCCTGCGGTCCGGGCGACGCCCTCGGCGGTCCGGGCAGGCCCGGGCGTGGTGTCCAAGCGGACGAATAAATAGGGGTGGGCGGTGGTCGGGCGGGTCAAGCGGGCTTGTGGTCGGGGTGGCTCTTGAGCGTGTGGAACTTGACGCTGTCCAGCTTCTCGAAGCGCTTGCCGCAGCGCTCGCACGTGAAGTTGTACTGCACCTCGGCCGTGTGCTTCTTCATGTGCCAGTTGAGCGAAGCGCGCTGTCGGCACTGGTAGCCGCAGATCTCGCACCTGCCGGAGCCACCGGCACCAGCGCTGGTCAGAGGGGGCGTGGCCCAAACACGAGGGCGGGGCCAACCGCGGGGCGTGGCCTAGCAACCGGGACAGGGCCTAAACGCGAGGGCGCGGCCCAACCGCGGGGGCGGGGCCTAACCACGCGGGCAAAGCGTAAACGGCGGGGCCGGGGCCTAGCGGTCGGGGCGGAGCCCAAACGCAAAGGGGCGGGGCCATCTGCGGTGGGAGCGCTCGTGGAACCCAGCGAGGCGACCCGAGGGTGGAGCCCGCCCGCCCGCGGTCCAGCCCAGGGCCCCTCCCTCCAGCCCCCTCGGGAAGCCGCCACTCACTGCAGGGGCGTCTCGCCGGTGTGCGTGCGCCGGTGCACCTCTAGGTGGTTCTTCCTCTTGAAGGACTTGCCGCAGGTTTCGCAGGTGAATTCCCGCACACCTGGGGCAGACGCAGGGCTGAGGACGCCGCTGCGGGTGGGGCCGGGGGCCGTGTCCCCGAGTCTCCCGGGCCTCTGGGCGCAGGGAGAGTAAACCCCACATCCTCCGGGCGCCAGGGCCGATGATAATAATGACAGCGGCTAAGGCGAAGGGCGCCTCACCGCCCCGCATGCGCTCCCAGGCTGCCCAGGCGCGCACCCGGGCACAGCCGGAAGATGGCTCT
The DNA here is from genome assembly GCF_021613505.1 of Equus quagga. Lineage (NCBI taxonomy): Eukaryota > Metazoa > Chordata > Mammalia > Perissodactyla > Equidae > Equus > Equus quagga. The sequence continues at coordinate 87,879,374 of NC_060280.1, read as the reverse complement.
GGTCCCTGAGGGGCAGAGGGTGCAAACGGCCCAGCCCAGATGGGCCTGGACTTGACCCCAATATTTGAACTTCGGGGAGATTTCACAAAAAAATCCAAAGTTCTGGCCTCTTGAAAAATATGAAGATGTACCACCTCTGGTCCCCTGGAACTCCATGGTCACAGGCACCACTGCGTCCACAGCCCATGCTCCGGGTCAAGGAAGCGCTTGGGGCAGAAGACCCACATCTCTGCCACGAGTGGAAACAGGGGCCTTGTCTCAAGCCCACCCCCACCCTGCCGTCCCCCATCAGCCCTGCCCATCTCAGGTGGGTCACTGTCCCCGTCAGCGCTGGAACGGCTTCCACATGAGACCTGCTCATGGGAGAGGGGAGGCCAAGGGGCTGCAAGTTGGGGAAGAGACAGCCAGCCCCTGCCTCATTCCTGGGTATTTATAACAGTCTGTGTCATTGAGACTGTGTAGCTCCAGTTTACTGAGCCCCAGGGAGGGGCCTGGTGGGCACCAGGTTACGCTCTTTACTTTCCCCATCTCACGGCAGCCCAAGTGGAGGACTCGGGGGAGGCTCCGAGACGGGCAGGCCCCTGCCCTGGCTTCTGGCCCAGGCCCCCGTGCCCCGGCCCGTGCGGCTACCCCTGCCCGGGGCCTGACCTGAGTGGATGATCATGTGCCGCCGCAGGTGGTTGGATAAATAGAACTTCTTGCCGCAGCCGGGATGAGGACACACTTTGGTCTTCCCTTTCCGATGCACGAGGTTGACATGGTTCTGGGAGCAAGAGGGGCAGCAGTGGGGCTGTGGGTGCCGTGGGCCCACCTCTGGGGCTCTCCAAGGTGGGGACAGATGAGGGCGGCTGGGAGGCCGGCTGGGGCTGGCCTGCCTGGAGGAGGGAAGAAGGGGGCCCTTGCTCTTGGGAGGGATGCCCAGCTCCGAGCTGGGGCCCAGGGGCACAGCTGGGATCAAACAGCAGCTTTTCTGAGCCCCTGCTACAGCTGGGCTCTGTGCTGGCGCATCACTCTGAAGGAGCTGGACTGCGAGCCCAGCTTATGGGCTGCTCCCAGGGCCTGGAGCAGGCAGCCCCCGGCCCTTCATCCTTTAACTCATGAGAAGGGCTGCGGCTTCAGTGCCCGGCCCCAGGCCTGGCACCCAGCAGGTGCTCAGTACGAGCTTAATGAGAACATGACTCGGCAAATTCGAAGGCCCACTGGTGCCGCCTCCTGTGCCAGGAGTGGGGATGTGACAAGACCCTGTCTCTGCCCTCGGGGCAGCCCATCCCGACTCCAGGGGCCCTGGGGGACTAGGGTGGGCTTCCCGGTGGAGGGGCGTGCTGAGCTGAGCCTGGAGAGGAGGCATCCCCAGCCAACAGGGGGGCCTGGACCAGGGTAGGAGGAGTTCAGAAGGGCTGGAAGAGGGGGAGTGTGTGGGGAAGCAGCAGGTCCGGACCAGGCAGCCACTGGGCTGTGCAGAGAGGCCAGGGCTGGCTGAGGCATGCTGGGTGGGCTGGAGAGTGGGAAGGGAGGACACAGAGGTGACACCTGCCTCTCTGAGGCCGGGTGGGTGCATGGGAGCCAGGCTAGTGGCACCCAGCAGAGCCAGGTGGGTCCTCCACGAGCCACACGGCCCAGACGCCAGCGCCCAGGCAGCCGGACACAGCAGCAGGCCCCGCCGCCCGCTCGGGTGGTGGCCTCACCTGGAAGCTGCTGAGGGCCACGTAGACCTGGCTACAGCCCTCATAGGGGCAGTGGAACATCTCCAGCAGGCCGTCGGCGTCCATCACCCGCGCCCGCTTGCTCCGCCGCCTCCTGGAGAAGAAGGGGCCCATGGCGTCGGGGCTCCCACACCGGGCAGGCGGAGGGCCCACGGGCCGCTCCTCGCCCCTGCCCCGCCCGCCCCAGCACTCACTTCTCGGGCTCCTTGGGGATCTCGTAGATGATGGCCGACATGTCGCTGCCGTCCAGCTCTTCCCCGTCTGCCTCGGCCTCGGGCTCAGTGCTCTCAGGCACAGTTGCCGCCAGCTTGGCCAGCTCCGGGGCCACTGGCTCCTCCTTCTCCTCTTTCTTGAGCATGTACAGGTCCTCCTTCTCTACGGGGGTGGACACGGGGCGGGTAGCTGTGGGGACTAAGGCTGTCAGGCTCGGGGTCCCTCCTCACCCTCCCCCTCCCAGGCCCCACCGCAGCCCTTGACCAGAGCAGCCCCCAGACCTTTCTTGGTCTCAATGTCTGCCACGGCGGTGGGGTCCAGGGTGCTGGGCTGGCTGCCCTCGGGCTCTGTCTGCGTGTAGGCTGCCACACCCTCCATCATGGCGCAGGGCACCTCGTCGCCCAGGCTCCCACCAGCGGTACTGCTGCCTGCGGCCACGTTGAGATGGATGCCCTCAGCTGTGAGGGCGTCATAGCCGGGGCCCGCGATGATGATCACCTGCGAGCCGGGCACCATGCCCGGCATGGGACAGCTGGCCACCACCTCGCCCAGTGCCTCCTGGGGCATGTTCTCGAACAGGGTGCCGGGGCCCGGGCCCACCTGCACGGGCACCGGCACACACACCACCGTCTCCAGGGCTTCGGGCCCACTGCCCGCCGGGTTGGGGCACAGCGGGGTGCCCTGCTCGGCCAGGCTCTCCACGTGGTGGACGTCGAAGGGGATGTGCATGCCCTCCTGCGTGATGAGCCCGCTGCTGCCCGCGGGGCTGGTCGGGGTGACTGCCGCTGCTGCCGCTGTCACCTTGGCTGGCTGACCCTCAGGGGGCTCCTCGGAGTCGGAGCCCGAGCTGGAGCCGGATAAGTCAGAGCTGCCGGCTGCCAGGCCATTGCCCACTGCGGTGACAGAGGAGAGGGGTGGTTACAGTCGTGGCCGCGGCAGCTGGTGGTGCTGACGGCTCATGAGGGCTGGGCGCTGTGAGGTCCCCGCTGCCATGACAGTGCTCGGGTCTCAGTCCCCATCCTCCCCATGCGCCCCTGCTCCTTGGAGATGGTCGCCTCCATCGGCCTCCAGACACATCTGCACTCTGGTTTCCTGGCCCCTTCAAGGCGGCTCCCTTTCAGCCTCTTTTGTTCTTACGGCTCTGGAAGGCTCAGGCCAGGCCTCTCCTCAGACCCTACACCCGGGGGCTCGGCCAGGTGTTAAATACTGTCCGACAATTCACCCCAGTTCTGACACTAGCTGCCTGGAGAGCGCGGCAGACCCCATACGTGAAATGGCTCAGGCCTGCAAGGCTGCCCCGGCTTCGGATGCCTGCTGCAAGTCCCGGGCCACCGTCCTTCTGGCTGTAAGTTGGGGGTCCCATGACCCCCTCCTCAGGTCCAATAATTTGCTAGAAAGACTCACAGAACTCAGGAAAGTGCTCTGCTTCCAACTACAGTTTTATGGTAAAGGATACAACTCAGCAAGAGCCAGATGGAAGAGATGGTAAGGTGGAGGGCAAGGCATGGGGGGAGCCCGGAGCTGCCAGGCCCTCGCCCAGCGTGCCACCCTCCAGTACCTTGAGGTGGTCACCAACCCAGAAGCTCCCGGAGCCTCGCTGTTCAAGAGTTTTTATACCCCAGTCTCCAGCCCCCTCTGCTCCCTGGGGACTGGGGGTGGGGCTGAGGCTTTCCACCCTCCATTACCTGTTTGTTCTTTCTGGTAATCAGTCCCCACCCTAAAGCTGTCTAGGGGCCCCACAGCTCCCGCCTGGACCCCCCCATGGAGCTGGGACTCTTCCGTCCCACTGCCCCCTCCGCTGCCCCCCCCGGGGGGTCTCACAGGCATCTCAGACTCCGCCCAGCAATGCTGGGCTCTGAATGCCCCTCAGAGAAAGCCCGTGCCGCTCCCAGGCGTCCCCACCTCCGTGATGGCAGCTCTGTCCTTCCAGTTGCTCCAGCCAAAGTCCCGGGGCTCCCTCCGACTTCTCTCTCTCCCACACCCACTTCCAATCCATCAGCACAAGCTGCCGGCGCTGTATCCAGAATTCACCCCACCTGCCCTGGGAGCCCTGGCTGCAGCATCTCCCTGCCGGGACCATGAAGTCTCTTCTCCCTGGTCCCCCGGCTCCCACCCTCACCCCACAGTCAGTCCTCCTCACAGCGGCCAGAGAGCCTGTGAGCACCTTCTCAGCTCAGTCCCTCTTCTACCAACAACCGGCTCATCACTTCCTGGGCTCATCACTTCCTGTGCAAGACACAAGACCAGCAAACCCCCTCTCTTCCTCCTGGCACCCAGTGGACTACATTTCCCAGCAGCCCTTGCAGATGGGTGTGACCACAGAGCTGAGTCCCCATGGGGGCTGAGTGGAAAGGAGCTCCCAGCCACCAGCTTCCACATCTCTGTCCCCACCAGCCAGCCAGGACTCAGAAGGAGGCTGGAGCCACAGGACATAAAGAACCTGGGACTCGGGATGGAAAAAACCCTGCGGGTGGGGAGCACGGGACTTTGTGTCCCATGGGAACCGAACCACTACGCTAGGTCATAAGAGCTGGGGCGTGTCTGTTTCAGCAGCTGGCTTTACCGCACTTAACATCTTTCCCAACTCACTTGGCATAGCAGCCAAAGCCCTCACCATGGCCACACAACCCGCATGTCTGCCCCCCAACCAGTCACCTCCAGCCCCTCCTCCCCTCCAGCCCCACTAGCCTCCCTCCTGTGCCTAGGGACACGAGGCAGGTTCCTGCCTCAGGGCCTTTGCACTTGCCATTGGCTCTGCCTGAACTCTCTTCTCTCAGACACCTGCATGGGCTCCCTCCCTCATCTCCATCACGCCTTTCATCAAATGGTATTTTTCAGAGAGCACCCCTCTGACCACCTTGTCTCAAACTGCATCCTTGTTTCTCCTTTATGTTGCCCCCAAATACTTTCCACCTTCCACGGGACTCTAAATTTTACTTATCTTGTTTACTGTCTGCTTCCCCTCGGGACCATAAACTCCACAAGGACGGGGGTCCCTGTGTGCAGGCCCTGGTGCCCAGAATGCTGCCTGGTACAGCCCACCTTTGCCGAAATGAATACATCTCGGACGAAGGGGGTCCAGAGGACACACATCTGCCTGGGTGTTGGTGCTAACGTCCAGGGAGAAACTGGGGACAGGAAAAGTGAAGGCCTGACCCTTATGTCACATGCTCATGCAAGCTGGGGCGCACTGGCTGGGGAGGAGGGTCCCATGCCCCCAGAGGGCCATATGGAGGGCACCCAGGGGAATTCTGGTGCCCACTCTTGCAGCTGTGCGCATGCGGGCCCCTTATGTAACCTCTCTGGGCCCGGGGACAACTTGGCACCTGCCTCAGGAGTATTTAATGAGTAAATACACATAAAGGGTTTAACACAGTACCAAGCTCAGAGAGAGCCCCGTCAACGTTTCCGTTATCATTAGCATCCTAATGTCCCACCCCCGACTCACCGCCCTGGGGTGGCAGCAGGGATGGGGTGGGGGGATCAGCCCCTCCTCCTAACACCCTGTAATCTACAGGGGGCCAAGAGTGCCTGGCTCCAGCCTGAAGGTGGGGCGGCCACTGGTGAGTTGGGGGCACGGCCAGGGCGTGCGGCTGGGCCCGGCTGTTAAGGCCAACCCTGGACTTCTCCCTGGATGATAATACCCTAACCACAGAAATGGCCGAGCACGCCTGGTGGGAGGTCCCTGTACTGAGTGAGAGGGGCAGGGCCACCCAGGCACAGAGCTGATAAGGATGCTGCTGGGGGAACGGCCATGCCCCATGGCCCCCCAGGGTCCACAGCAGACCTGGTCATTGGATCCCAGCTTTCATTCCCGAGAGCCCAGATCTGGCAGCCATGAGTGTCAAAGTGGGCTGGGGTCCCAGGGGGCATCTCTGGGTGCCACCCCATCCCAGCCTGACCCAGCACCAGTGGGGCCCGTTACGTTACTCCCGGGCCTCAGTCTCCTTGACTGCAAAGTGGGGCTGGTGACGTGGCTGTGGGGAGAAGTCAGCATGGTTTGGGGTGGGCCTGGCACAGGGGCCGGACAGGATGGCCAAGGGGCAGGCCGCACACGGGGAGCCTGGCTGAAGCACAGCGGGACAGCCATTGGCCAGGGTGCCCGCCCGGAACACCTCTCGCCCACAGCTTCCCCTCGGCCAGCTGGGACGCCACCTGCTCCGAGACGCCTGCCAGCAAGGGTTCAGCCCTGGTGACTGGCCACACCCTCGGGCCTGGCAGGGCGCCTGGCAGCAGGCCCCATGCTCCTCTCAGCTGATGCCAAGCCCCTGAGGCAGACGGGCAGCCCCTCGCCACCCCCAGCGTCCCATCTGCTCCCTCATCAGGACCACTGTGGCCTTCGGACCTGAGTCGCAGCCCGTCCTCAGCAGGCAGGTAGCCCATGCATGTGACCACTGGGGGATTGCAGGAGAGGTGCAGGGAGAGACACGGAGGGGTGAGGAGTAAGGAGGACAACAGGCTGGAGAGAGAAAGAGGATGAGACTGGAAGAGACAGACCCAGAAGTGGGACAGATCTGGAAAAGATAAGGCGGAGGAAGAGGCCGGGAGAGCAGTGCCACCCTGGTGGGTCTGAGGCCCAGCGCCCGCCCCTCCCTGGGCCCCAGCCCAGTCTGCTGGCACCTGGCCTCAGCTGTCCCTCTGTAAACTGGGGACCACCTTTGGGGCTCCGTGAGGACTCAAAGATGGCAAGTCCATCCCACATTACTGCCCTTCCAGCTGCTGTGATGTTTGCGAGGCTGGCGAGACCCAGGAGGGCCGCGAGCCCAGGGTGCCCCCCCGAGGGGCTGCAGAGCCCCCAGACACCGGGGGCTCTGGCCCCAGAGACCCACCTTGGTCGCTGTCGGGGTCCGAGTCGCTGAGCGGCTTCAGGGGCGAGTGCAGGTCCTGGAAGTAGCGGTGGCCGGCCTCACACTGCCACACGGCCGTGGTGTACAGGCCAAAGGTGGGGTCCAGCTCGGCCAGGTGCGGCTCGTAGGGGCAGCGGTGCTTGTGGTCCTCGTACCAGATCACCACGTTCTTCAGACAATTCACGTTGCGCCGCCGCCCTGCGCACACGGGGCCGGGTGTGAGGGGCGGTGCGCGGCCCTGGCACCAACCTCCCGGAGCCTTGTCTCCCCAGGCCTGTCCCCAGGGGAGAGGTGAAGAAACAGGCTCGGAGAGGTGAGACCCACCCTGGAGATAAGAGACTCGCCAGAGACCGTCTTCACTGGCTGAGTCACAGATCATACAGGCCTGGCGCACAGTGGGTGTGCAGGAATGATCAGCTGCTTGTTACTGTCATAATCACCCTCATCAAGTCACCCGCTCCAGCCTGGACCAGCTCAGTCCCTCGGCCCTGGCCTCCAGGCTCCCACCTTTGCCCCCTCTACAGTCTGTTCCCCCCGCAGCCACCAGAGGGCCCCCGTGGACATTTGAGTCTGGTCTTGTCCCTCCTCTGCTCAGAATCCACCAGGGGTCCCACCTCACTGGGAGTCAACACCAAAGTCCTCCCTGAGGTCCACAAGGCCCTGCATGTTCTTCCCTGTCACCTCCTCCCACTCTTCCCTTCATCACTCTACTCCAGCCACATGGCCTCCTGCCTGTTCCTCAAATGAGCCTGCTGTGGTCCTGCCTCAGGGCCTCTGCACAGGCTGTGTCTGCTTCCTCCAGGTAACTGCCTTGCCCCCTTTACTCAGGTGTCTCCCTCAGGCTAACAGCCCCTCCCTGCTGTCCTTTCTCTCCAGGCAGCACCGAGACACCCTCTGTGGGTTTTGGTTCTATGTTACTGTCTGTCTGTCTCCTCTGCGAGACCATCAGCTCCCCAAGGGCGGGGCATTTATCTCTGCTGTTTCTCCTGCATCCTCAGTGCTTACACAGGGCCTGGCACACAGTAGGGGCTGCCGGATGAGAGGATGCTGCGAGGGCGTGGGCACAGTGGAGCCAGACCACCGGGGTTCAAATCCCGGCTCTGCCACTTCCTGGCTGGGTGGCTCCAGGAAACGGACTTGGCTTCTCTGGATCTCAGTCACCCGCTCTGGGCCAGGAGGGAATAAGGGTCCCCATTCCCTGAGGGCTGCTGGGGCGGAGGTCAGGGAGTGAAGACGTCGACAGGGCACAGAACAGTGCGGCGCACGCTGGCAGTGCCCAAGAAATGGCACCTATGCTGTGTGTGCTGGTACTGTGTCGCCGCTGAAGGGGAGGAAGGGGCGCCCTCAACCCTCCGGGCTGGGAGATGAGGAGGGGCCAAGAAAGGTCCATGGGCCTAGGGAGGGTGCTGGGGGGCTCCACCCACGGACGGCCAGGCCAGGAGGGCACACCCGGCCACCTCCTCTGCCAGCGCTCGTCTCCGATCTCACTCCCCAGCCCTCTGGGATTTGGGCGTCATGGCTCAGCTCGTCCCTGCTCTGAGAACTGTGAGAAGGGGAGGGGCTCGTTGCCACCAGAAGGCTGGCCCTCCCCGTCCTGGACATGGCCAGAGAGCCACAGCCCGGGGCTCGGAGGTCATGGCTGGGGCGACAGGCTCCAGGCCTCCCGTCGAGTCTGGCACACGACATGCCCTGTAGGGCTTGGCACAGCTGTTCCCTCTGCTCTCCCTGCCCTCCCCGGACCACCTCCCATGCGCTGGGCTGGAGCACGGAGGAGCTAAGGGCACCCCTGGGGCGACACCGGACTCGGCTCTGCCGCTGGCCCTGCCACTTTCCTGCTGTACAGCCTGGGGCAGTGACTCAGCCTTTCTGGCTGAGCCGGGAAGCTGAGAGCACCCCGGCCAGGCCCTGCCCAGCCTGTCTTGTCCCACGTGGCTAATGGTCCCCGAGAGAAGGACCCGAAGGAGCAGTGAGGGCAGGAGCATCAGAGCCCCTGGCTCCCACCGCCCCACCCCTCCTGACTTGGCCCAACTTACTTTTCTTCCGCTTTGGCTTTTTGGGGACTTGTTCCCAAGGCTTCCTGTAACAGAGAGGCAGGGGAGGTGAGCGCAGGGCCTGACTGGTGACAGCGACAGCAACTCTGGCTACTGCTCCTGCTGCTCCGGGGCAGAATTTTCACTGGTTTCCCAGCCTGTTCCATTTCTTGCAGCCCTTCCCCCGGGCTCACAACACCGTCAACACCAGCCCTTGGAGGGGTTGCCTAGGAGCATCACCCTCCTCACAAATGGGAAACTGAGGCTCAGAGGGGTGAGGCCGCCTGCCCGGGGTGCCATGGCCAGGGAGCAGAGAAGTCCGAAAAGGGGTCCAGGAGGTCGGTGTGGTGTGCAGAATCCTAAGCCGGCCCCACGATTCGCACCCCCTGGGGCACACGCCCTGGATAATCCTCTCCCCATGAGTTGGGCAGGCCTGTGAATATGAGGGATACCACTCCCTGGCCAGGTGACGTTGAATTCATCAAGAGGGAGCTAATGGAGGTGGGCCTGGCCTAATCAGGGGAGCCTTTAAAAGGGCCCTGTTGATGTCAGAAACTGAGGCTGAGAATGTGAGGCAGCCTATGAGGGGCTACATGGCAAGGACCTGACAGTGGCCTCCAGGAGCTGAGAGCAGTCCTGGCCAGCAGCCAGCAAGCCCGCAGGGACATCAGTCCTCCAACCACGAGGACACGATTCTGCCAATGCTGAGGCAGCCTGGAAGAGGATCTTTTCCTGGCTGAGCCTCGAGGTGAAGATGCAGCTGGCTGACACCTGGATTTCCGCCGTGTGAGACCCTGAGCTGAGGACCCAGCTAAAAGGCGCTGGACCCCTGACGCACAAAAACGTGAGATGGTAAACATGTGTGGTTTTAAGCCACCGTCTGCTCGTTGGTGACACAGCAACAGCACCAGCACTGCCCCATCCAGGGTCCTGCCCCGGAGGCTGCCCAAGAGCCCTGGGGAGGTGGTCGGACCCAGCCTGGAGGGCTAGTGCTGCGGAGGGTCCCCCACCCCGACCCTATGTGTCTGCTCTATGAGGACCCCAGCCCCAGGCGCTGACCCTCACCCCCAGCAGTCCCGCCCCTGCAGCCAGCTCAACCCGGCTATGAGGCCCACCTGCCTCCGAGGCCATCCCCCTCTGGCTGGGGCCCAGCACCCAGCAAGCCAGGGCCTCAGGGAGCACAGGGCAGGGCCGAGCCTGAAGACCAGGGGCCCCCATGGCCTCTCACACCAGGACAGCCATCAGATCTGCCAGGCGGGCTACTGACCTGACTCAGGCCACCTGGCTGTGGCTTAGCACCGGCTCCACAGAGACTGAGGGCAGGTGCTTTGGGGCCATCTCTCTCTCGGACCGGCTTCCTGCCACCATGCTTCTGGGTGTGTCCACCTCACTCTGGCTGTCTCCTTGTTCCTCCTTTCCTGCGCCGTAGCAGCAAGCTCTGCGGCCCCAGGGGAGGGAGCTTGCCTCCCTGTGCCTCAGTTTCCCCTTCTGTTGCGTGGCATCACAATGTGCCTTCCTCACGGAGTCGGCATGAGTTCTGTGCTATCTAAAGAGCTTGGTGGAGGCCCTGGCAGTCCGTCATCACTCAGCAAAGGGCAGCAATGCTCCTGGTGACGGTCAACGTTACCACGAGCCAGAGACGGCCCTGGAACACCGGCCTCTTCGCTGGGGCCCTGGCCACGTTCTCGCCGCAAATATCCCGACAGCTAGTCCTGGGCCTCTTGTCAGCTCCACTGTCCACCCCGCCTGACCCCCCAGCCTGACAACAATTCTCAGCCCCTACACCCCAAGTCTAGTCCCAGGACGGCCACTTGGGGCGCCTCTGCCCCGTACCCGGGGCTCCGCGCCCCCTCGCTCCATCTCTGGACCTCCATCCCCTCCTCCACAAGGGGCCAGACTGGCTGTCCAGACCCTCACCCAAACTCAAGTCCAAACGCCCCCAGCCGCCTCCCCCGACTCTCGGTGTCACCGCGGCTGGGGTGCTGGGAAGGCCGCTTCCTGGTGGGGCAGGCTTGATGTCCATCAGATCCCAGTTCAAGTCTCGTTTCTGCTATAGACTGGCTGTGTGACCTCAAGCAGGCCGCATCCCCTCTGAGCCTCAGTTTCATTATCTGTGAAGTGGAGTTCACAGCAGTGCGCCCCACACAGAGTCACGTTGGGACCAAACGAGGTCAGGCCACGTCCTGACCCTAACGCGGCACTTTCTCCCTCCAACTGCCTCCCGCCCCTGCCCGCTGCTCCTCCGTTCAGCCCCCTCGGCAGCCACCTGCGCTTGAGGACAGCAGTTGCCGGGGCTTCTCCAGGGCCTGGCCATGTTTTCCACTAGGTGGCCAGCCTCCAAGTGGGGCCCCGGCACCCCTCCTCTGCCCTCCTCCGCCCTTCCTTCACTCTGGACCCCAACATCCCGCCTGCATCCCAACACACCAGCATCTTCCATCGTGGACTAAAATGATCGTGAGCCCCTTCCTGGCCAACTTCTGCCCCCTCCTTTTGCTGCTCTGCCCAAGTTGTCTACACTCACGGTCCCCATGCCCTCTCCTCCATCTCTCTTGAACCCCTCTAGTCAGGAATTTTCTCCACCATGCCACAAACTGTTACGGCCACCAGGGACGGCCGCCTGGCTCAGCACAGATCTCGATGCTTCCCGCAGCCTCAGGGAGGCAGCCCCTGCCTGCTTCTCCTCCGGCCTCAGACCCGGGTGCTCAGTCTACACAGATCCCCTCGGCAATCCCCACCACCATACATACCATCCCCACCCTGTGGCTCCCACATTCGCATCTCCCGCCTGGCCCTCTCCCCACCACACCACCACCACCCTGACATCCTCTCTGACCCCCCATGTAGGGGTCTCATGCCACCTGTCATCTTGCCCCTCAACCTGTCCCTTCTCAGTTAACAGCACCTGCAGCTTCCCAGGTGCTCAGGCTCAAACCTGGGGCATCTCTGTCCACGCCCACCAGCGAACCCTGTTGGCAGGAACTTCACCCACTTCCTCCCAGCCGGGCCCAGGTCTGCCCATCATTGCTCACACGGACCAGCGCAGGCACCCGCTTCCTCGTCTCCCAGCTCCCACTCTCCACTCCCCAGTCTCCACATGGGAGTCAGTATGATTCTTTTCATTTCCTGGAAATCCAAACCCACACCAAGCTAGAGAGAAGAGTAAAGAGACCCTCCTTGAACCCATTGCCGGCTTCAATGACTGTCAACTCTTGGCCAACCTTGTTTCAACCCATACCCCGCCCATTCCTCCTGCCACACATACACTGGAGAGCACAGCTTTTAAAATCTAAGCCAGATGTATGACTTTTCTGTCCAAAATCCTGCGTTTAAGAAAAGCAAAAAATTGGAGCCACCCAGTGGCATAGCGGTTAAGTCCTGTGCTCTGCTTCCACAGCCCAGGATTTGCGGGTTCAGATCCCAGGCACGGATCTACACACTGCTCATCAAGCCATGCTGTGGTGGCGTCTCACATATGAAATAAAGGAAGACTGGCACAGATGTCAGCTCAGGGACAATCTTCCTCACCAAAAAAAGAAAAGAAAAAATTCCTACCAGGGCTCCCAATTTACTGGGAGAAAAAACCAGAGTCCTCCCTGCAGCTCACAAGGCCCCGTCACCTCCCTGACCTCGTCTTCTCCCATTCCTCTCCCTCATTCATTGTGCTCCAGCCACACAGGCCTCCTCACTGTCTCAGGTACAACACCAGGCAGGGTCCTGCCTCAGGGCCCTTGCACCTGCTCTTCCTTCTTCCTTGAACACTCTTCCCCCAGATATCTGTATGGCTGTCCCTGGCTTCCTTCAGGCCTTTCTCAAATGCTATCTTATCAGTGTGGCCCACCCTGACACCCTATTTAAACCTCCAGCTCACACTCCTGATTCGTCTTTCTCTATTTCACTTTTGATTTTTCCACAGTCTCTATCACTTTCTCACATACTACACACTTTATTAGGTTTCTTGTCCACAGTAAACAAGACTTTGCAAAATAGACAAGCGTCTGCTCTCCGCCCTTTAAAACGGCAGGTCCATGAGGTAAATGAATGAAAGGACACTGGAAATTCCACTACTGACCATTGTCTCCCTTTTACCACTGGCTGCTAGGAAGCTCTGAGGCAAATTCCTGGCCCATTTGCCACTGCCATCTCTTCACGTCTCTCGAACCCCTCTGGTCAGGTTTTCACCTCACCATGCCACAAAACTGCCCTTGTCATGTCCCCTGTGACTTCTCCCTTAATCCAGCATCACTGACCCTGGCCCCACTGTTTCTCTCGTCCTTTCTCTTTTCACTCTGCTTTCATTTCTGCCTTCTTATCCATGTTTTACAGCCCTTGAATTGAAATCCTTCCAGGTACAAGACAAGTTATAAATAACTGGACAACTGAAGTAACAGACTCCCATCTCTGGTCACGTCCACTAGCTGCAAGAGACCCCTCCCTCACTCAGGCTAGTGTATTTCCCGACCACCCATGTGCCCCAGGGCCAGGTTTTCGCCACGTGCAGTCTGAGGCGTCTCAATGTCCCCGCCCCCATCCTGCAGGCCCTCGGAGCTCCAGGTTGGCCAAACTAAGCTTCTGCAAATACCGCCTTCAGCTTAGAGACCTCCAGGGCTCCCTCTGGCCAGTGGTTCTCAACTCCACCTGCATATCAGCTCTCTCTAGAAGCTTTGCAAGGAAAAAATACAGGATCTGCAACTCCACCAGACTAACTGAATCAGAAGATCCCATAGTGGGACAGCGGCTTGAGGTTTTAAGCGCCCAGTGTTTCCTGCTCTGCTCTCGGGCATATAAACGGGCCTGCCACCCTGGGGAGGGGCTGGGTACAATTCAGCAGGTTCTGGTTGATTCTTGACCCTCAGAATCTCCGCCCAGAGAAACATGCGAACGTGTTTCCGAGCAAGGGTTTCGTGGCGGCACTGCTTGCCCTAGGCAACGGACAGCATCCTAACAGCTGGAACCCGGAGCGCTCACCATGTGCCTGGAACAGTTCTCCGCCCTTTGCTGTACTGTCATGCATTCAGTCATCACATCAGCCCACAAAGCAGGATGGGAAAAATTCCATCACACTGCTCATCCTCAACACTGAGACTCTCAGAAGCCTCTGCCCCCCACCTGAGCAGCTAACTCGGGGCTTCCTCTTCACCTGGTCTCCCCGGGCAGAGGTGCTCCCCAGGAGCCAGAGTTTTAGGGGCATGCGACCTGGATTGTGAGGGGTCCTCCGGGTGTGCGCGGCCTAGAGTTGTGGCAAGGGGGCCACACGCAGTCCCAAGTGGGGCACCAGAACCTCATGAGAGTCAGGGCTGGATGGCCCGGGATGTCCAGTTCCACTTCCAGACTACACTGGCGGCTTCAGGGGGATGAGGCCCGGGAGATCCCAGGGGCCCGCAGGGACGTCGGGCCATTGCGGCTTCGGGGGGCGGGGCCGCCCCTGCAGGGACTGGGCAGTTACAAAGCTTGGAGGCGGGCCCCGTCCCGGGATTGGGCAGCCGGAGCTCCAGTGGCGGGGCCGAGCCCCGGGGGCGGGCCGAGAGGCTGGGCGCATCCTGGGATTGGGCGGCCGGAACGCGGGGAGGCGGGGCCGCGAGCCAGGCGCGCCCCAGGACCGGCAGGAGGAGACCCAGGCCGGCAGCCCGGCCGCTGGGCGGGGCTCGCAGGTGCCGGGGGCGGGGCCTGGGCGGAGGGGCGGGGCCGGGCTCAGCGGGGGATGGGGGCGTCTCCTCCCTCTCCCTCCCGCCCTGGGGCAGGGCCCCCTCACCCGTGGCGGCCGCTCCGCTGGCCGCGCTCCAGCGAGATGAGGTAGGCGGCGAGCTTGGCGTCGCTCCAGCCGCTGCGGCGCCGCAGGTCCACCCAGGGCCCGTGCGCCTCGCCCAGGTACACGCGCCGCACGTCGTACTTCTTCCGGGACTCGAGCCGCCGCCGGGCCCGGTCCGACTCCGTGAGCCGCGGCCGGCCCCGCGCCTTGCGACCCGCCGCGCCCTCCTCGGCCGCCGCCTCCCCGCCTGCGCCCGCCTCAGCCTCCGCCTCCGCCTCGGGCTCGGGCGCCCGCTCCGCCATCCCCCCCTCCCTGGTTACCAGCCTCCCCCGTTGTTAGGAGCCCGACCGGAAGTGGCGCGCATGTTACGCGCCGCCGGGAAATTTCTCATGGACTCTCACTGCCCCGCGGCGCCAAAAGGGGACTGAGCGCGAAGGCTGCGCATGCGCGCAAAAGCGCGTGCAACAACCCACGCTCCTCTTACTCCTTTTGTCTCTTTAAACTTTCTAACTTCGCAGAGACGGAGGGAGGGCCTGAAGGTTTGAGGCCAGGGCCGGGAAGAAGGAGCCCGAAGAGCCTGCAGATCGTGGGGACCACGCAGGGACTTCTCCCTCCACGCCTTTATCCTGAAAGCACCCTGGGAATAAGGGAAGGGCGGGAGTTGTCAGGTGGAGGCCGAGGGAAGGCCCGGGTCCCACCCACCGGTCCTGGATGCTGGAGTGCTACAGGCACTAAAGGGCAGGGAGGCCACACTGCAGAGAGGAGGGGAGGCAGCCCCGAGCCCGAAAACTTTTATTTGCTGTACACTCAAAGGTCATCTCATGCTTTCACACCAGTCCGCAGCCCGTGCCCCTGCGACAGCTCAGGCTCAGCTCTGGCCCTGCTGCTGTCGCTGCTGCTGACTGTCTTCTTCGTCTTCCTGGCCCTCGGGTGGTGGCGGGGACGGCTCCTCCAGCCCTGAGGAGGGCGCCAGGAGCTCCCCGGTGGACCCTGCCAGACGGAAGACCACGGGGATCTCGGCCAGGGCTGGGTTGGTCTCCTGCAGGCCCTGGATCCACTTGGCCAGTGTGGCCTGGTCGTGGGCACCCGCCATGCATATGGCGAAGACTGGGCCTTCCTCCACTGTTGGCAGAGACGGCCCTCAGTTTGTGCAGTGGGGGCTGGAGCAGCGCCCCCATTCCCCACACCCCTTGGAGGCCACGGGCGGGGACTTTAAGATAGCCCTCTCCCCAGACTGCCGGCCCCACACTTCGCCTGAGTGATGTTGCCTGGTTCTTCAAGATTCCTGACCCCCATCTGAGGCTGGGTTGTTGCTCCTCCCCTGAGGCCCCAAGAATGTTACTTGCCTGGTCCCCTATTGGCCCCAACTGCCCAAGGGCAGGAACAGGGCCTGTCCTGGTCACACCCAGTGGCCAGCACAGAGGCGCTCCATAAATGTATGAAGGAGGAAATGACAGGGCTGACAGGCCTGGAGCCCCTGGGGCATGTGAAGGGTGGGTGTGTGAGTACCTGGGCCCCACCCCTGGACCCCAGAGGCCGCACCTCTTCCTGTGCGGTGTTTGGAGTCCTGCCCATCCCAGTTCTACCTTCATCGATGTCAAACTCATAGTCATCCCAGCCGCTCCTCCCATAGTCCAGGTCCAGCTGCATCGGGTAATAGAGGTTCCACTCCTCCGGGGTCTCCTCCACTTCCTACCCCGGGAGGGGGGTTTGGGCAGAGTCTCAGGCCCAGGAGCTGGCAGCCACCTGCTGCCTCCCTGCCCCCACAGGAACTGTCCCCTTTCCCCATCCTGCACCTCTGAGCCCTCCCATGACCCCTCGGGGCGGTGCCAACCACCCCCCCCCCCCCCCAACTCGCGTTGGGCTCTCACCCTCTCCTCGGGGGGCAGCAAGTCAGCTCGGAGGATGTGGTAATAGACACATTTGTCGCGAAGCCACAGGGAGAAGGGGCCCTCGACGAAGATAGGCCGGGCTGGGTTGTGGCGGGCCAGGGCGGCCTGCTGATCGGGACTCTGGATTCCTGGTGTGGAGACACACATACCCGGGGGCCCTGGCTGAGAGGCTCTGCCCAGAGGCCCAGGGAGCCCACCCAGCAGAACCCCTGCACAGGGCCTTACCTACGATGTGCGGCTCAGCGGGGTCTGCCACACCTGTCGAGTCTTTGGACGAAGGCATCTGCAAGGAAGAGCAGGGTGGAAGCTTCTGGCCCCCAGTCCCTACAGAGGAGCCGAGTGGGGAGAAATGGGGGAGGGAGATCCTAGCAAAGTCAGAGCGCCTCTTGGGCCCATCTCCTGGGCCTCCTACATGTCACTCCAGTCCACCCCTCCTCACTTCTATCCGATTCAGCAATAGGTGCCAGCATTGAAGATGCTCACACGGAGCCAGCCCTGATGGCCTAGTGGTTAAAGTTCATCAAGCTCCGCTTTGGCAGCCTGGGTGTGGTTCCCAGGCACGGAACCAAACCACTTGCCTGTCAGTAGCCATGCTGTGGTGGTGGCTCACATAGAAGAACTAACAACAAGAATATACAGCTATGTACTGGGGCTTTGGAGAGGGAAAAAAAACAAGAGGAAGATTGGCAACAGATGTGAGTTCAGGGCCAATCTTTCCTAGCAAAAAAAAAAAAGAATTCACACGCCCAGAATATTCCAAGAAGGAGTGACAAGAAGCAAATCTCAGCGTGTGCCTCTGTGGAGAACCGGGGGGAAGGGACACCCTTGTGTATCTTTTTGATTTTACACTCTGAACTTGGTTCAAAAACCTAAATGAATTTTTTTTGTTAAATGCACATACTCTTTGACCGAAAAGTCTGGGATTGGACAATTATTGAAACACATAGCATCCATGTTTTCAAGTCAAAAACAATTGAGGCGGATCAATGGATATGGACATAGAATGGGCTCCCAGCCACAACAAAAGGCAAGTGGATAATGCTCTGCCATTGGAGAAACCTTTATAAAAGTATATATTTGGGGCCAGTCCTGGTGACCTAGTAGTTAAGTTCAGTGCTCTCTGCTTTGGCAGCCTGCGTTCAGTTCCCGGGTGTGGACCTACACAACTCATCTGTCAGTGGCCATGCTGTGGTGGTGGCTCACATACAAAAAGAGGAAGATTAGCAACAGATGTTAGCTCAGGGCAAATCTTCCTCAGCAAAAAAAAAAGGAAAAGAAGTATTTTGGGGGGGGAGGGGAAGTGTATGTTTTGCTCCTGGGCCCTTTTACTGGACAAGGTATTTATGTTGATTTTTCATTGCAACACTATGGAGTTTTCTAAACATTTTGATAGTATATTAATTATCTTTTTCCCTCACGCTAAAAATCTTGGTTCCTGTCAGCAGCAATACATTTACTTATTTGACTTATCCATCAATATACATAAATAGTGTCGATATTACTACTAACCATAACACGTGGGGTTAAGTTCAGGATTTCTCTGCAGACCTTGTTTGTTCTTCAAATACCTGCCACTAAGGATGGGCAGTTGATTGACAGTGACTCAGAATAACGTTTTTCTCTCACTGGTTATGTTGTCAGTTAAATATTATCCACATCCATTTGTTTTCTTTTGGTTTCAGTTTTCGTAGGATTTTCCCCTCTTTTTTTTTTTAAGATTTTATTTTTTTCCTTTTTCTCCCCAAAGCCCCCCAGTACATAATTGTATATTCTTTGTTGTGGGTCCTTCTAGTTCTGGCATGTGGGACGCTGCCTCAGCGTGGTTTGATGAGCAGTGCCATGTCCACACCCAGGATTCGAACCAACGAAACACTGGGCCGCCTGCAGCAGAGCGTGTGAACTTAACCACTTGGCCATGGGGCCAGCCCCATCCCCTCTTTGTTGATTTTATTTTTTTTTAGTACCCTAAACATTCACATCTTTTAAAAGCCAGCCCATATCAAATAGATGTCTCTCTTCCGTCCCTGTTCTGTCTACCCATCTCCTCCACCTGCCCAGAGATAATCGTTTCTACCCGTCTCTGATTTATCTGTGCCTTCTTTATTTTTGTGAAAATAGGCGAAGAGGTATCCTCACTCTGATTTGCCTCAGTCCTCTGCACCCTCCCATCCAACACCATCCACACGGCCGCCAGGGGGCGCTTTCAAAATCGCAAATCCTTCCAGAAGCAAGACTCCCACTCTTAAACCCTCCCCGTGGCTCTCTCCCCAACCAGGTTCAAAACCAAGTCCTTTAAGCCCGTGCCCTCCATGCCTCTTCTCCCCGACCCCGACGCCCGGCACCGGCCACAGGGGGCCTTTCTGTATCCTCAGTGGCTCCGGGCCCTGGCCTACACTGCTCCCTCGGCCTGGAATGCTCCTCGCCTCTCCTGTCCTGCCTGAGCCCAGTTCCCCCTCACCTCCTCCAGGAAGCTCTCCCTGCCCCCTGCCCCTTCTGGGGTCCCACAGCCCCCAGGGCTTCTCCATCTCAGAAGCAGCAGCTCTGAGAGAAACCGTGTCATCGGGGGTCAGCCTCCAGGACCAGATGACAGTGCTGCGAGGGGTTCTCTTTGGATGTCCTATGTGGCCGGGCATGAGTGGGGCCCCAAGGACATGGAACTGGGGGAGCCAGTCTGGAATATTTCATTCAGTCATTCAACAAACAAATGCTGAGTGTCAGCCTTGTGCCACACCCTTGCTGGGCCTTGGGGGACACAGGGGAAACTGAGTCACAGTGAATGAGCAACCAAGCTCAGCACAGGGACGGGGTGGTGCCTCAGCCAGGGTGGTCAGGAAGGGGATCCTGAGGAAGGGACAGTGGAGCTGAGACCCGAAGAGCAAGAAATCCCCAGGGAAGGGTGTTCCTGGCAGAGGGAACAGCCAGTGCCAAGGCCTGAGGAGGGACCTGGCACGGAATGCTCAAGGAACAGAAAGGAAGAGTGTGGAAAAGGGGTAGGAGCAGAGGTCAGAGGTCAAGCTGTGGCAAGGAGGGCTCAGCCTGGGCACACGGCCTGTGTCACGGTAATCACTCGGGGTAGTGACGGGGGGCCCAGCCCCGGCGGCAGCCGGCGGTGTGGCTGGGGTGGATACCTGGTAGATGGTGACCCTGGCGCTGAGGTCAGGCTCCATGTGCCGCAGGCCCAGCCTGGCGAGCTCCACGGGGTCCTGCGGCAGGTCCCGGGGCACGGGGAAGGGGTTGATGTTCTTGAAGCGGGAGAACCACAGTTTCATGCGCACGAACTTGAGCATGGGGTAGCTTTTGCGTCCAAATATTTGAAGCAGCAGGAACTCCGTCTCCTTGTTGGGCATCACCCCTGTGCCGGGGGCGCAGGCAGAGCCTCAGGGTGGAACCGAGAGGGAAGGGAAGACGGGACACACAGAGCAGCAGAGGGGCCGGGAGCAAGGGGTGATCAGGGAACTGATGACAGGGAGGGAGAGCGGAATCTGAGAGAATTTAAAGGAAAAGTCAGAGGGAGAAGAGAGATGAGAGACAGAAAGAGAGACTGAGAGAAAGAGAGGGAGAGAGCGAGACAGAGAAGAGCTGTGCAGCAACGGGAGGGCGGGAGCCCCCGCGAGCAAGGCGGCGCCCCCAGCCCCACCCCCACCCCCACCGGCCCCCTGGCCTCACCGTGGTTCTCCATCTGCTCCAGGACGGCGATCCCGCACTCCTGCTGCCGAGGGTAGTGGATGAAGATGCTGTGGAGGACGCTGCGAGGCCGGAAGACCTCCTTGGGGAAGACGTCGAGCAGCAGGTTGTAGACGGCCAGGTCGCGCTCGACACCGTACTCCCGCATCTTGCGCAGGGCTAGGTAGATGAAGTCCACGTGGCCCCGCCTGTGCACGTTGTGCTGCCCGAACTTCTGTACGGCCTGCACGAAGCTCGCCTTGTCCCGCGCGCCATCCGGCGCCTGCCTGAATAGCTCCTCGTGGAGCGCCAGGGCCTTGGCGGGCCTCCGCGGGGGCTCCGGTGGGCGTGGGACCAGGGATGAGTCGGAGTGGTGGGCGGCTGTGCTGCAGTGGAGGCCCCGCGGGGCCTGCGGGGGGACCTGGGGACGGAGAGCCGCTGCTGGAACCTGGCACGTCCTGGTGCCCCCGGGGACTGCCGGCTAGCTCCTCCCTGGGCAAGGCGCCAACGGGCATCCGGACGGGCCTCCGAGGAAATGCGGCAGTGTGGTTACAATCCCAAGATCAGACACCGTTACAAAGTGTGGGAAGACAGTGGTAACCTCCCCACGGAGGCAATTCGGCAACATTCACGCATCCTCTGAGGCAGCAGTCCTGCATCTGGCATTTAAATCCGACAGCCATAAACACACCTGCGCCAAATGACTTTCCTGCATCCGCTGCATCCATGGAAGCAGCCCAAATGTGCATCAGCAGGGAAATAATTAAGCAAATGGCCGTGAACCTGGACAGGGAGCATCTGCAGCTGTAAGACCCCCTGAGAAGGTCTCGTGTCACCCGGAATGAGCTCCAGGGTATATTATTAAACAAAGAAAAGCAAGGTGTGAAACAGTGTGTAGAGTAGGTTCCCATTTGTGTAAACAAACAAAAAAAACCAACCCAACTTCTATGCAGTGGATCCTCATTATTTGTGGATTCTGTATTTGCAAATTTGCCTACTCGATAAAATGTATTTGCAATCCCCAAGTCACTACTCCCGGGGCTTTCCCGCTCATTCGCGGACACACGCGGTGTGGTGCCCCCAACACCTACGTTCCAGCTGAGATGGAACAAGGTGACGTCCTGCCTTCTTGTGTCATCTCTCATACTGTCAACGAGCCTCCTTTCAGAGGTTAATTTAGTGCACATTTTTCGCATCTTTTTGTTGGTGATCAGCTGTTGAAACGGACCCCAGCGGAGTGCGGCCGGCTGTCTAGTGTGTTCCTGCGTGCAAGAAGGCTCTGCCATTGCTCACAGAAACTACGCGTGGTAGAAATGCCTCGTTCAGGCATGCGTGACAGTGCTGTTGGCCGTGAGTTCCATGTTAGAGTCAACCATATACTTTAAATAAGATGTCTTTAAACAGAAACACACATACAACAAGGTTATGCTGACGGGTGGATGAGAAGCTGTGACCAGGGGCTCCCAGGAACCCTACCCCATATTCCCCGCGGGAGCAGTGGTTCCATATTTGCTAATTCAGTGGATGTGGTGACTTTATAGCATGCAATTGCTGCGAATAATGGGAACTGACTGTATTTTTTGCTTCTGTGAAATATCTCCGGGAGGAAATACAAGAAGCAGGTAATATCTCTTGCCTCTAGAGAGGGTGCTAACTGGTGGCCCAGCAAGAGAGGGACAGACCCTTGTCATGGTGTAGCTTGGAATTTTGAACTGTAAGGCCCAGTGGAACTAATTGTATTACCTATTCAAAAGATACATTTCCAGGGCCAGCCCTGGTAGCCTAGTGGTTAAAGTTCATGCACTCTGCTTCAGTGGCCCGAGTTCGGTTCCTGGGCACGAACCGATACTGTTCTGTTAGCAGCCATGCTGTGCTGGTGGGCCACAAACTAAAAAGTAGAGGAAGACTGGCATGGATATTAGCTCAGGGTGAATCTTCCTCAGCAAATAAATAAATAAAATTTTAAAAATTTTAAAAAGGGACCAGCCCACTGGTGCAGTGGTTAAGCTCATGCACTCTGCTTTGGCGGCCCAGGGATCACCAGTTTGGATGCCGGGTGTGGACCTACACACCGCTCATCAAGCCATGCTGTGGCAGCATCTGACATACAAAATAGGAAGATTGGCTCAAGGCCAACCCCCCCCACCAAAAAAAGGATAAATTTCAAAAACTCAGTTAAAAAAGGAAAATGCAGATTTTGGGGTCAGCAGGAATCTTGGCTTGACTGGCCTCCACCAGGTGATGCCCACATCCCACTTTACTGCTCAGGCCTCAGTTTCCCCATCTGCTCTGACGGCATCTCCCTTGGGTCAAGGAGATCTTGTTCCGCAGAGTGGGCTGCTGGGAGCAGGCCAGATCTCTCTAGAACAGAAGTTAGCAAAGCCCAGCCCTTGGGGCAAACCCAGCTGCCTGCATTTGTCAATAAAGTTTTATTGGAACACAGCCATGCTCACTCATTGTCTGGCCAGGGGCTGCTGTGTGCCACAGTGGCAGAGTGGGGAAGTTGTGGCAGGAGATCGTGTGGCTTGCAAAGCCAAAAATATTTACTATCTGACCCGTTATGAAAAGGTTTGCCGACCTTTTCATTGCCTGCTCTAGATGGTATACAAACAAATTTCTTATTTTAATTTAAACTGAATTTTTAAATTAGAATGGTCATAGATGAGTTATCTTTAAAACTATATAGTTAATAAAAGCTAATATTTACCGAATATTCTCATGTTTCAGGCATTGTTGGGCATTTTGAGTATGAGTCTCATTTCATCTTTCCAGCTGCCCATTGAGGGAGTGCTCTTAGTGTGCCCATTTTACAGATGAGGAGACTGAGGTCCAGAGAGGGAAAGTGGGATGCCTGGTGTCACACAGCTACAAACCAGCAGAGCTGAGATCAGAATTCTTGCCCTCAGTCCCTCTGCTCTGCTGCCTGCAAGAGCCACCCCAATGTCCAGCTTAGAGAACGTGATGTTTTTTTTAAAAAAAAGGTGGGGTTCATTTTAAGTGAAATTGTAGGCAGCTAATACTATAGGTGGCAGGTGCATTGGGAAAAAATCCAGAAGCTCTCCCCATGGAAGGGGAGACACCACAAAGGAGATAATGTAAATGAAATGCATTACATAGGCCTGGCACAGAGAAAGTACTCAATAAGGAATGGTCATCGCCACCATCAGCGTCCTTGGTATCCACGGCCGCTGACGGGCTTGGGCCCCCTGGCCACTTCGGGTAAGGGATGGAAGTTCCATTTTCTGCCCCCATCTTTACAGTGAATGTAGGAGTTGCCCACGTTCCCCACCCAGATCCATTAGCGCATACATCCTTATTTTCAAATTCAACCCCCTCACCCACAGGGGCACCGGCACTTCTTAAAATGAATGAGGCACGTTCAGTGGGCCCTCAGAGCAGACTGGCCAGCCAGACCAGGAGCTGGCTCCACCAGGTAGAATCTGGAGGGGCTGGGAGCACATCCAGGGCCTGCCCGCCTCCCTCCACCCCGATGACTGTTCTGCTGGTGGTTACCTGAGAGAAGGGGGCTCCGGTGAGGGCGGCCCCGCAGATGCCTCCCCAGCCCCGGCACAGGCCCCGGGCCAGGAGGCTGGCTTGGGCCCAGCTCATGCCTCTGCTTGTCGGACAACCGCCTGGCCAAGAGAGAAGAGACAGCATCAGCCTGGCGTCCCACCTGCCAACAGAGACGAGCCCCCTCTCTTGGGCAGAGGCCAAATTCCAGACGGCGTGGCTCACCTGCCAGCGCCACTGGTTTCCTCATCCACGAGATGGGGCTTAGTCGACTGTTAGTCAAGGGTCTCTGTTCCACTGGGCCAAACCCTTCACTATCTCGAGGGATTTGCTCCTGCAGTGGCCCCTTCCCTACAGGATACAGGTGACCAGATGATTCTTTTTATTTTTAATTGTAATTTTTATTGAGATAATTTTTTTTTTTAATTTTGAGGAAGATTAGCCCTGAGCTAACATCTGCTGCCAATCCTCCTCTTTTTGCTGAGGAAGACTGGCCCTGAGCTAACATCTATGCCCATCTTCCTCTACTTTATATGTGGGACTCCTACCACAGCATGGCTTGACAAGCGGTGCCATGTCTGCACCTGGGATCCGAACTGGTGAACCCCGGGCCGCCAAAGCGGAATGTGCGCTCTTAACTGCTACGCCACCGGGCCGCCTGGATGATTCTTTTTCTTTTTTTTTTTAACAGCTTTATTTGCATACCATACAGTTCACCCTTTGAAAGTGTAAAATTCAATGTTTTTTTTTTTTTAGCATATTCACAGAGTTGTGCCATCCACCACTACAATCTAATTTTAGAACATTTTTGTCACTCCCAAAAAGAAAACCTATACCCATTAGCAGCCACTCTCCATGTCCCCTTAGGCAACCACTAATCTACTGTCTCTATAAATTTGCCTACTCTGGGTATTTCACATAAATGGAATCATGATACATGCTCTTTTGTAACTAGTTTCTTTCACATAGCATGTTTTCAAGGTTCATCCATGTTGTAGCATGTATCAGAACTTCATTCCTTTTAATTGCCCCCAAGGGGGCTGGCCCCGTGGCCGAGTGGTTAAGTTCTCACGCTCCGCTGCAGGTGGCCCAGTGTTTCATTGGTTCGAATCCTTCAAACCACGCTGAGGCAGCATCCCACATGCCACAACTAGAAGGACCCACAATGAAGAATATATAGCTACATACCGGGGGGCTTTGGGGAGAAAAAGGAAAAAAAATAAAATCTTTAATTGCCCCCAAAACCCTCCATTGTATGGCTATAACCACATTTATCCATTCATCGATTGATGGCCATTTTGGGCTGCTTCCACTTTTTGACTGTTATGGCTAATGCTGCCATGAACACTCATGTAGAAGTTTTTGCATAAACACAGTTACACTGTCCTTCTGCAAACACTTAGGAGTCAAGTTGCTGGGACATACAAGAACTCTCTGCTTAACATTTTGAGGAACTGCCAAACTGCTTTCCAAAGTGGCTGCACCATTTTACATTCCCACCAACAATGGGTAAGGGTTCCAATTTCTCCACATCCTTGCCAACACTTATTATTGTCTGTCTTTGATTATAGACATCTTGTGAGTGTGAGGTGCTATCTCCCTGTGGTTTTGATTTGCATTTCCCTAATGATTAATGATGCTGAGCATCTTTTCATGTGCTTATTGGCCACTGTGTATCTTTTCTGGAGAAATGTCTATTTAGATCCTTTGTCCATGTTCAAAATTGGGTTAGCCTCTTTTTATTACCGAGTTGTAAGAGTTCTTTGTATATTCCTTTTTTTTTAAAGACTTTATCTTTTTCCTTTTTCTCCCCAAAGCCCCCAGTACATAGTTGTGTATTCTTAGTTGTGGGTCCTTCTAGTTCTGGCATGTGGGACGCTGCCTCAGCGTGGTTTGATGAGCAGTGCCATGTTCACGCCCAGGATTCGAACCAAGAAAACACTGGGCCGCCTGCAGCAGAGCGCGAGAACTTAACCACTCGGCCACGGGGCCAGCCCCTCTTTGTATATTCTGGATACGAGACCCTAATGATCTACAAACACTTTCTCCCACTCTTTGCATTGTCTTTTCATTTCCTTGTTATCATTTGCAGCACAAGTTTTTAACTCTAATGAAGTCCAACTTATCTGTTTTTCTTTTATAGCTGTGCTTTGGATGTTGTCTTTAAAAAACCTACTGCCAAGCTCAAGGTCATGAAGATTTACTCCTATGTTTTCTTCTAAGAGTTTTACAGTTTTAGCTCTTACATTTAGGTCTATGATTCACTTTGAATTCATTTTCATGTATGGTGTGAGGCAGGGGTTCACTTCATGTGGCTATCTAGTTGTGCTAGTAATATTTGGTGAA
Organism: Equus quagga; assembly: GCF_021613505.1. NCBI lineage: Eukaryota > Metazoa > Chordata > Mammalia > Perissodactyla > Equidae > Equus > Equus quagga. Next base: position 87,853,424 of record NC_060280.1, on the reverse strand, counting down.
AAGATTATTCTTTCCCCATTTTATTGTCTTGGCATTCTTGCTGAAAATCAATTGGCCATAAACATAAGGGTTTATTTCTGGGCTCTCAATCCTATTCCATTGATCTACATGTTAAGCCTTAGACCTGTACTACAGTTTTGATTATTGTAGCTTTGTAAGTTTTAAAATCAGGGAGTGTAAGTCCTCCTCCTTTGTTCTTCTTTTACATTATTTGGCTATTCTGGGTCCCTCACAATTACATATAAATTTTAGAATCAGCTGTCAATTTCTGCAAAAAGCCAGAGGGATTCTGATAGGGATTGTGTTGAATCTGTCGATCAGTTTGGGGAATTGGTATCTTAATAATAAGTCTTTTGATCCATGAACATGGGATACCGCTCCATTTATTTAGATCTTCTTTAATTTCTCTCAACAATGTTTTATAGTTTTCAGTGTATGAGTCTTTTATTTCTTTTGTTAGGTTTATTTGCATTTCACTCTTTATGAAGCTATTGTATATGGGATAATTTTCTTAATTTCACTTCCACATTATTCATTGCTAGTGTTTAGAAATATAATTTATTTTTATATGTTGATCTTCTATGCTGCAACCTTGTTGAACTCACTTATTAGTCGCTTGTTTGTTTGCTTTTGAGGAAGATTAGCCCTGAACTAACATCTGCTGCCAATCCTCCTCTTTTTGCTGAGGAAGACTGGCCCTGAGCTAACATCCATGCCCATCTTCCTCTGCTTTATATGTGGGACTCCTACCACAGCATGGCTTGCTGAGCAGTGCCATGTCCGCACCCAGGAGCCTAACCAACAAACCCCAGGCCACCGAAGCAGAATGTGTGAACTTAACTGCTGCGCCACTGGGCCAGCCCCTCACTTATTAGTTTTAATTGCTTTTTATTGGATTCCTTAGGATTTTCTATATATAAGATCATGTGATCTGCAAGCAGAGATAGTTTCACCTCTTCTTTTCGAATCTAGATGCCTTTTCTTTCTTTTTCTTGCCCAACTGCCCTTGCTGAAACCTCCAGTACAGTGTTGAATAGAAGTGGCAAGAACAGACATCCCTGTCTTGCTCCTGATCGTAGGGGCCAAGCAAAGCATCCAGTCTTTCATCATGAAGTATGTGAGCTGTGGGCTTTTCAAAGACACCCTTTATCAGGTTGAGGAAATTCCCTTCTATACTGGATGTTAAGTGTTTTTATCAGAAAGGGTATTAGATTTTGTCAAATGCTTTTTGTTGCATCTATTGAAATAGTCATGTGGGTTCTGTCCTATGTTCTATGAACGTGGTGTATTACATTAATTGATTTTCAGATTTTAAAGTAACCTTGCATTTCTGGGCTAAATTCCACTTGGTCACAGTGTATAATCCTTTTTATATGTTGCTAAAATTTGGTTTGCTAGTATTTTGTTGAGGAATTTTGTGTCCATATTCATAAGAGATACTGGTCTGTAGTTTTGGTGTCTGTTGGATTTGGTATCAGGGTAACGCTGGCCTCATAAAATCAGTGGGAAGCGTCTGGATCATTCTTATCACCATTGAAACTTTTTCTAGCATCTCCCCTCTTGGCCTGAAGTCCTCGTCCAGCCTCCGCCCCACTCTCTGCTCCCTTTACAGCAAAGCTTCTCCTGAGAGATGTCTACACACTATCGTCCTTCCTCACTCTCTCCAACTTAGCTGCTGCCCCCACCACTCCACTGACGTCCCTTGTAAGGGCCCCACGTGAGTTCTACATTCACCAAAGCCAGTGAGTACTTCTCAGGCCTCATTTTGCTCAATTTCTCAGAAGCATGCGGCATGGGTGGGGCCCTCCTTAAACCTTCTCAGCCAATCAGCAGGACCTGATTCCTTCTCTAAAGTCTGCGACGTCTACAGACATGAATGTGCAGACGAATCAGCTGGGATCTTGTTAAAATGCAGATTCTGATTCAGCAGGTCTGGCGGGAAGTCAGAGACTCTGCACATGTAGTCAGCTTCCAAGTGAGGCTGAGGCTGCTGGTCTGGAGACCACACTTTGTGTAAAAAGGCTGCAAAGAATTCCACATTCTGGATTTGTCTGTCTGCTACCCTGGGCGTCATTCAACTCGTTCCTCTCTTCTCTGTAGTCCTATAAGCAGCTCTAATGGTTTCAAACCTTGTTCCTATTAGAATCATCTGAGGAGCTTTAAAAAATCCCCACACCCAGGCCATACCCCAGACATATAAATCAGAATATCGAGAGGTAGGGCCGAGGCATCAGCACTTTAAAGCACAACCATGACGCTAATGTGCAGCTAAGACTAAGACCTTAATCGAAACCTTTGCTACTCAAAGTGCATTCCAGGGGACCAACTGCATCAGCAGCAGCATCTGGGAGCTTATTAGAAACACAAATCTCAGTCCTAATCCAGACCTACGGAATCAGAATTTGCATTTTAACAAGAGTCCAGGAGCCCAGGTGTCTCCTATGTGTGCGCAAGTCTGAGAAGCAATAACATGGGTGCTTATGGCTCCCAAATGCTTATGGCCAGCTCTGAGCTCCAGCCTCCAGACCTGACTGCCACTTGGGCGTACACGCAGCCATCTCAAACTGAATTTGCTCCCAACTGACAACCCTACTTAAACCTCTTCCTCCCCATCCTAGCCAATGACACCACCATTCCTCGTCATTCAGGTCACAAACAGAGGATGTCCCTCCTTCCCCCATTCAATCCATCAACTCGTCCTGATGACTACTTCAAAATCCATTTCAAATGCATCCAGTCCATGACCTCTTTCCTGAATACCCACCCAGCCTCCCACTTCTTTCCTTACCCGCCTCCTCCAGTCACTTCTCCCCACGGTTTAGTTTGAATGCAAACTAAATTCAGCGTTCTCTGCCTAAAATCACTAATAGTCTATCACACTTAATATCAGACAGGGCTTCCCCCTCCAAACTCAACTGAACACCAGCAGCTCCAGCTACACTGTTCCTTAAACAAGCTAAGTTTATTGTAGCCTCAGGGACTTTGCACCTGCTTTCCCTCTGGAAATTTCTCCCCCCCACATCAATCCATAGCTGTCTCTGTTTATTCAGGTCTCTATTCAAATGACAGGCCTTTCCTGACCACCGCCCCACTCCCAATCTACAGCCCCCATCACCCTGATGAATGCATTTTTAGCAATTCCTAGTAGCTGAAATCACCTGTTTCATTTATTTCTGATTTGTTCAATGTCTGGCTCCCCCAGGAAATGGGGATTTTTGTCTGTCTTCCTCATTGCTGTGTCTCCAGCACCCGGGACAGTGCCTGGTATCAGCTGAATAGGAAGAAGAACGAAATTTCTAAAAAACTTCTATAAATCGCAACCCCCAGGCAGGGTGTACCTAACAGCAGCCCTGAGGCTGGCTGCCGGGATTCCGGGTCCCTTAGGAAAACAGGCAGACGCGGGTTCGAACTCCCGCCTAGAAGCCCTCTTGCAGCGTGGCCTCAGGACAAGGCCTTAAACTCTCTGAGCCTCAGCTGTTTCATCTGCACAGCGGGAGATGAGGGACGTCAGAAGGCGGGTACCCGGAGGGCGGCCTTTCCCTGCACGTCCCCGCCCTGCACTCCCAAAGGTCACCGTGCCCTGACCCTGCAGCCGGGTCCCTCTGGGGCCACCCTCCCGCCCTGCCAGCCCAAAATGGGCCGCCCCAGGACCCAGCGGTTCCCGCTCGCCTCCCGACACGCGACCTACCTACTCAAACGGCCGTCCGCGGACTCCGGACTGGTTCTGTCTTACCGCTGGGCGCCGCCATTTTGCCCGAAGAACTTCCGGGTCACGGGCCACCAGGGAGCTAGCCAATCGCGAGCGCCGCTTTAGAGGGGTACCCCCCCCATAGGGAGAAGGACCAATAGGAAGGAGGAAAGGCCTTGGTCCCTCCTCATAACGAGCTAGGCCCCGCCCCTAATGAGGCAAAGCCCCACCCCTGACCTGGGAATTGAGTAGTCTGGCCCCGGATGGAGCCGCAGGACCGTTCCCGGCTGGGAGGCTGCATGTGGGGGGTCCGTGAATACAGCTGGCGGCCCCAGTTTTTCCGCCTGAAATGGAATGAAGTATTAAAGGTAGGAGTGACGGGATTCCTTCATTTGTTCAACAAACATTTATTGGGCGCTTACTGTGTGCTAAATGCGCTGAGGATATGGCGTTGACATTAGCGAAGGAGACAGGCTCTGCTAATCTAGCTTCGTGATTCTGGGCTGGTGCTTAACCCATCTGTACCTTGATTGTCTCGCCCCCGAAATAGGCCAATTATAATAACCTCATGGGGTTTTTTGAGGTTTAGTTAAGTTAATCTACGCAGAACAGCCATACAAATGTTTGCTATTATTATTATGGGGGATTCACCCTAACACCTCGCTCCGCCTCCCTCCCTGGGACGGCATGGAATCTAGTTTGACACCTTGGACCCCCTTGCTGAGGGCTGACGGTCCTGTGAGGCTGGGTGTGTGTTCATGATTGTGTCCTGTGGCCGCGGTGTGTGTGTAACTGTGATGTGGGGTGACAGTTGGGGTTTTTTCATGCGTTTTTGTAGTATCTCAAAACTCGAGCAAAGGTGTCTAGCTGTATGTGTGGCTGTGTGAGTGTGGTTCAGGGGTGGTCCCTGTGTGTGTGTCAGTGTGAGCCAGGCCAGTCTGGGAATTGGTGTGTGTGGGTTCTTGTGTGTCAGTAGTTACATGGGCACCTGTAATTGTACAGCTTCTGGGCGTCTGATTCTGTGTCTGTGTGCAGAGGGTGTGTAGAATTTGTCCCACAACCCTGAGGGGCTGGCAGTAGGTGTGTCAACATTTCTGTGATGATTTGCATGACTTAATGTGTGTGTGACTGTGTGTCTGAACACTGGTGGGTCGAGGACTGTGTCCGTGATCCCTCTTGTGTCCCCAACTTGTAGATGAATGATTGTGTCCCACTGTCGAGACACATGTGACTATGTGTGACACCCCATATCTGTCTCTCTGTGTGCGATTGTGTCTGACTACCAGCGTGTGTCTGTGACTGTATGAGCCTCTGATTCCATGTGTGTGGGACTGTGCTCATGACACCCTGTGTGTCTGTCTCTGACACTGTGGGACTCTATGTATGTATGTGTTTGTAACACCCTCTGTGTCTCTGACTTGTATGGGTGTCCCCCACCATCTATGTGTCAGTGACACTATGTGACACCGTATGTGTCTGTGATTGTGCCTCAACATGGGTCGATTCTGGAACTGTGTGTGGTTGTGTCTGTGTCTCTTTGCCTCTCTGCATATGACCGTACACCCAACCGTAGTAAGCGCTGTCGCTGTGTTTGTAGCACCCCGTGTGTATCTCTGTGTGTGGCTGTGCGTCCGATGCCCAGGGTCTACCCACGGCTGGCTGTCCCCCTAAGTGTGCGTGAGAGATGCAGCGTCTGGGTCCCTGGATTTGTATTTCTCCTCCCCTGTGTGCAGCAGGCCTGTGATCGTCGACAATCTTCTTGCCTCAGGGCACAGCGACATTGGAGATGGTGCAGCTGGCATCCGGGTCGCTGGCTGTAGGGGCTGGGCAGTCGGGCAGAGGAGGGACCTGGGCCGTGGACGCGGCCACAGCGCAATAACCACCCCTGCACGTCCCTGTGGCTCCCTTTGCGGTTCAGCCTTCTGATTTCGTCTCGCGCCAAAAGAGCTCCCGGGCGCTCAGGAGCTCCGCAGCCTGTGGCAGGCCTGAGAGCGCCTTGGGCTCATGCAAACACCTCCAATGGGCTGCTAGGTGGGGCGGGGCCTGGAGGGGCGGGGCCATGCGAGGAGATGGGCGGGGCCTAACGTCCGTATTTCCGCCCCAGGTGTATATCATCCTCCTGTCCCTGGCGATCGGCGTTGTTAGCCGGCCCAACCTACTCTCCGTGGAGACAATCAACACCAACCTCACTCTGTAAGAGGCAGCTGGGCCCGGGTGGACGTTTTCCACTTCACTCCCTCCCCAACCCCGCGCTCCTGTCGGGGTGGGGAGCCGGCAGCATGGTCGGGGGGCGGTGGACACTGCTGAGGGTGTCTAGGTAAGGAAGAGACCCCTCCAGGGAGGTTCTCAGAGTGAGACTGGCTCAGCTAAGGAGCCTCATAGGCCAGCCCGCAGTCTCTCTTGACCCCAGCGCAGGCAGAGGTTGACCCACGGCCTTGACCCCTCCATGCCAGGTCCAGCGCCATCCAGAGTAGGGCGTCGGTGGGCTCCCAGCTCCCCTCATCCCACGGATTGTATGTAGCTGATGCCTCTGATTACCTGCTCCGTGGTAGACGGGATCCAACTGGGTGAGACCTGGGGTCACCTTGACTCAATCCTCTGCCCATTTCTGACTCCTGCCCCCTCCAGACCTGGTGGTGATTCTCCGAAGCTGGGATCGCATGTTCCCATGTCACCACGCAGTTTCTCTCTTCCGCGTCTACCGCCTGGTGTAGAGACCCCTGGAGACACTACCTCTCCCCACGTTCACGCCCCGCATATATTGAACATCTCCTGTGAAAATTTTACAACTATTTGCAGCTTGAAAAAATTAAGTGCAATTTCAAAACTGTTTAGGATATTATTTCATTTATAGTCTTGTTAACCTTAATCTATTTTGAACTTGGAACATGTTACTTTTTGAAATGAATAGCAATTTTTTAGTCCCTTTTTGCTTGTGCGTAGAGGTTGATTCTCTGTGTTCTGTGTATTAATTTAGATATGTAGATTGATGTCTTCTATCCTTCTGCCATCTCAAAAGATCATAATACATTCATTAATTCAACAAATATTTATACGCATTTTAAAACAAATACTTGTTGTGTGCTAAAGCCAGAAGGAAATATAAAATTAACTCGAAAGAGGAAAAGAAATTTAAGTTCTCCAAGTGCTTAGAGTTTTTTCCCCAAGAAAGGGCGTATTTTCATGAAGTAAAAATGTAAGATGCTACATGTGACTAACAAAATGGTTGATATTAACAAATAGATTAAGAATTAAATATATATATGTTATAGCTTGAGCTGCATGGCAATTACACAGGTGTATATGTATGTAAAAATTCATTGAGCTCTGCATTAAGATTTGTGCATTTAAGTAATATCTCAACTTAAAAGTTTTAAAGTGATCATGGATTAACTAATCTATCATTTGTACACTTTTCTATATGTATGATATACTTTCAAAGTCTATTTAAATACTTCACATCCATTAGGATGGCCATTATCAAAAAAATAGAATCTAACAATTGTTAGTGAGAATGTGAAGAAAGTGGACCCTGGACACTTCTGATGGGAATGTAAACTGGTTTAGCCACTACGGAAAGCAGTTGGCGTTCCCCAAAAATTAAAAATGAAGTTACTGTATGATTCAGCAATTCCACTTCTGGGTAGATACCCAATAGAATTAAAAGCAGGGCCTCGAACAGATACTTACACACCATGTTCATAGCAGTCTGATTCACAATAGCCAAGGCGACTCAAGTGTCTGTCAATAGATGAATGGATAAGCCAAATGTGGTGTATACATTACAACTGAGTATTATTCAGCCTTAAAGAGGAAGGAATTTCTGATACAGGCTACAACATGGATGAACTTTGAGGACATTATGCTAAATGAAATAAACCAGTCACAAAAGAACAAATACCATATGATTCCATTTGTATGAGGTACCAAGAGTAGTCACATCCATAGAGAGAAAGTAGAAGGTGGGTACCAGGAGCTGGGGGAGCGGGATGGGGAGTTAGTGTTTAATGGGGACAGACTTTCAGTCTTGGAAGACAAAAAGTTCTGAAGATGGGGGCTGGCCCCGTGGCCGAGTGGTTAAGTTCGCGCGCTCTGCTGCAGGCGGCCCAGTGTTTCGTTGGTTCGAATCCTGGGCGCAGACATGGCACTGCTCATCAAACCATGCTGAAGCAGCATCCCACATGCCACAACTAGAAGGACCCACAACGAAGAATATACAACTATGTGCCGGGGGACTTTGGGGAGAAAAAGGAAAAATAAAATCTTAAAAAAAAAGAAAAGTTCTGAAGATGGATGGTGGCGATGGTTGCATGGCAACGTGAATGTACTTAATATCACAGAACTGGTCAATTTTATGTTATATATTTTACCACAATATTTTAAAAAGTCTACTTCAAAAAAGGTAAGTGGGGCCCGGCCCACGGCCGAGTGATTAAGTTCGAGCGCTCCGCTTGGGCGGCCCAGGGTTTTTGCTGGTTCGGATCCCAGGAGCGGACATGATACCGCTCATCAGGCCATGCTGAGGCGGCGTCCCACATGCCACAACTAGAGACACTCACAACTAGAATATAAAACTATGTACTGAGGGGCTTTGGGAAGAAGAGGAAGAAGAAGAAAAAAAAGATTGGCAACAGATATTAGCTCAGGTGCCAATCTAAAACAACAACAAAAAAAGCTAAGTGATAGAGAAGTGAAGCAGAGAAAGGGAGAAGGTACAAGAGGGCTTTGCAGTTTGAAGTCGGCTGTTCAGGGAAGGCCTGGCAGAGTAGGTGACATTTGTGTAGAACAGGTGAGTGAATCATCTGGAAGTTTGGGGAACACTCTGGACACAAGGAGCGACCTAAAAGGCCCTGTGTGGCTGGAGTGGGATGAAGTGAGGGTAATGTGATAAGACATTAGGTCACAGTGGAAGAGGGGGGTTCATGGGCTCCCCCAGAAAGCCCCAGTTTTAGGCTGTTAATAACCTAAGTGGATTAGAACATAAAACAGGTGCTTGGCATAGCAGAGGCTCCAGGCGAGGATGGTTATTCACCTCCATAAAGTCTTTTCTGCAGCCTTTGGCATCCACGACGCAGGACGCCGGCATGGGTATAGAAGGATAGACGCGGCTACCCTTAGGACGCCTCAACGGCTCTGCGCAGCCGCAGCACATTTGCCTCCTCAAGATCCCTGTGATTGGCCGATCTGAGAGGCGCCGCAGCCAATCAACTGCCGGTCCAGGAAGGCGTGCGCACCCCCCCTCTCGCACATTGACAGCAGCGAGGGCAGCGGCTGGGCGCACTACTGCCCCCTGCCGGGCGTGCCTAGCTACGCGCAGGCGCATTTCGCGCTGCTCAGCTAGGGCGTGTGTGGGCGGTGGTGGGGGTCCCTGACCTGCCTGCCACCTTCAGCGTCCCCAGTATCCCCTCTTGGGGACAGTCACAGCTCCTATTTTCTGATTTATCCTTCCAGAAGTAGTGGATTCAAACACAGGCATTTACATGTTTTTTGTTTGTTTAACAGAACAGAAAAGTATGTGTGAAGCCCCAGTGTAGAATTTTTACCTGTAGTCCTCCAAACAACCCTAGGAAAAAGAGCAGCTGCACAGTGGAGGACACTGGCAGATACCACCTCAACCAAGGGACCAAGGTTAACATCACCAGCAATGAGTCATAGTGCCATCACAGTGACGTCATAAGCCCCTGGTATGAGAAGGGCACGTCATCTTTCTGGTATCCTTCCCAGGGACGGGAAAACCTCAGTCTAACCAAAACAAACCAAACTGAGAGACAGTGGACAAAATTACCAACCAGTACTCTTCAAAAACGTCAAGGTCATGAAAGACTGAGGGGCTGTCACAGACTGGAGGAGTAAGGAGCTATGTCAACTAAGGAGCTATGTCAACTAAAGAGCTACGTCAGCTAGATGCAGCTAGAAATCTTGGACTGGGCCCTGCGACAGAAAAAGGCACGAGTAGAAAAGCTGGAGAAATCCAGATCCAGTCTGTAGTTTATTAATAGTAGTGTCCCCAGGTTGATTTCTTACTTTTGATAAATGTACTACAGTTACGTAAGATGTTTTCAGTAGGGGCAGCAGGGTGAAGGGCATATGGGAACTCTGTGCTATTTTTGCAAATTTTCTGTAAGTCTAAAGTATCTCAAAATGAAAAGTTAAAAACAGAGAAACCTGAGAAGCAGGCACTATTAATATGCCCATTTTCCCAGAGGAAGAAACTGAGGCACAGAGAGGTTAAGACACCTGTCCCAGGTCACAGAGCCAGGAAGCACCATGGCATATTCTTACAGAATATGGACCCAGAGACCCTGCTCTCAACCACAGCACTGAAGTGCCTTTCTTTAATTGAAACGAAGTGTGGCATATTCTGCCTTTATCCTTGTCTATCTCATGTGTTACTGTTGATGGATCTACAGGTGACTTGTTATTAAATGGCCACTGCAATCAATATTCTTGTACATGTCATTCTCCAGACTTACGCTTGTACTTCTTAGGAATATTCTAAAAAAGAGATTTGCTGATTCAGAAGATGTATTAGATAGATAGGGTTCTCCAGAGAAATGGAACCAATAGAATACATATAGAGAGAGACAAAGACAGAGATTAATTTATTGTAAGGAACTGGCTCACGGGATTATGGAGGCTGAGAAGTCCAGGACCTATAGTTGGCAAGTTGGAGACCCAGGAGGGCAGCTGATGTCGTTCCAGTTGGAGTCCAAAGGCCTGAGAACCAGGAAGAGCCAATGGTGTAAGTTCCCATCCAAGAGCTGGCAGGCTGGAGACCCAGGCACAGCTGTTGTTTCAGTTCCAGGCTGAAGGCAGGAAAAGACTGATGTCCCAGCTCCGGGCGGTCACGCAGGCAGGAATTCCCTCTTACTCCAGGGAGCATCAGCCTTTCTGTTCTCTTCAGGCCTTCAACTGATTGAATGAGACCCACCCACACTGGGGAGGGCAATCTGTTTTACTCAGTCTACCCACTAAACGTTAATCTCATTCAAAAACACCCTCGCAGACACACCCAGAATAATTGACCAAATATCGGGGCACCCCGTGGCCCAATCAAGTTAACACACAAAATTAAGAAAAGGTAGGGACGCTTGTCGTTTCAAAAGCTGTGGACAAATTGCCCACGCCCATCGACAGTGCTCCCACAACACTGTGTTGTCAGGTGTTCTGATTTTTGCCCATCTGTCCACTTTTTTCAAAAGCTCTCTTGTTCAACCAGATGTTTTTCCTATAAGACACCTCCTTGCAAAGCTCAAGGCCAGACAAGGGAGTGGGCAGCTGTGGAATGGCCTGGAATAACCCCAGCCACAGCCCATGACCCAGTGCCCTCTCCGAACTCCAGTTGGTCCTCTGGGGAGGGTGGGGATGGAAATGCAAGGGGGAACCCCAGCTCAACATTCCTCAGTCCAGGAGGGGCTGGGAAATAATGTGCTTCCTTTGCACATGGTTAAGCGCCAACATTTCAGACAGATGTGGGTTCGAGTCCTGGATTACCCACTTTAATTCCATTTCTCAGCACTTTGTGAGTGCCTGCTGTGTGCAGGCACTGTACTGGGCAGTGGCGATAGAGCAGTGACCCAGACAGGCTAAGCCCTGCCCCCGTGGAGTTTCTGTTCTTGAAGGATGACACAGATAATAGGCAAAAAGGAGACGATAAGGAAAAGAAAGGGAAAGGAGATAGAGAGCAGTGGGGGCTTTCTAAAATGAAAGTTTTCATGGAGGTAGACAGACCCATTGTCAGGTGCGAACTCTTAAGTGAATAGCTCCCTCATGCCCATCCTCCCACAGTCTGGGGTGGAGGGTGCTGTTATTTGAACAGAGGAAGTGAGGGAGAGGCCAGACAGGCATCTTTCAGGAATGTGTCCTGGCAGAAGGGACTGCCAGTGCAAAGGTCCTGAGGTAGGAGCTTGCTTGAGCACTCATGAAACATGTGGAAGGATCTGGAAGCAGCTGGAGCAGCGTCACCCTGGGAGAGTGTCCCTCTCTGAAACTTGTTTCCTTATCTATAAAATGGGCCTACGAGTTTCCGCCCCCCCCGAGAGTTGTAGTGAGGATTAAATGAGATTGTGCCTGGCACAGTGCCTGGCATGGAGAGAGCCTTCCAGAAACAACTTTGAAAGCTTTATGAACAAGTCTCTGCCTGTTTTCCGGAGGCAAAAGCTAGGTGAGGAGGGGGCTGGCCAGGCAGGGCTGCCAAAACAGGCAGGTGCGGTGGCGGACGGGGCCGGGACTGTCTCACGGGGACACACCGGTACAGAATTGTGTGTGTCTGTGGGTGTGTTAGGAGACTCAGTAAGGTTTTAGGGGTCTCCCAAGGTTGAGGAGAGGCTGGGTTTTCCTTTCATGACCATCAGTCCTGGACTCTCCAGGAATCTCCGTTCCTTACAAGCTCCCACCCTTTCCTTTAGATGGGAAACTGAGGCACCGACGGGCTGGAGCCTGGGAAACGCCAGACAGGAGCTGAGGAGGGGACTGCACACCAGGCAGCCAGAGATGGGGGAGTCCCCTGGGGTTGGGCCCTCGATGGCATTAGCCCCCTCTCTCCGCATCTACCCCCATCTGCCAGACAGGGACACAGAGAGAGGCGGAGACAATACAGAGACAGCGAGAGAGAAAAATGGTGACCCAGAGACGTGGACCAGAAACAGAGACACAGAGATGGAGAGATAACGAAGAGAGGAAACCTGGGGACAAAGAGAGACAGTGAGACACGCAGATTCAGAGACACAGAGAGAGACAAAGTCTAGGCGACGCCAAGGCACGGACAGAGAACGACCTAGAAACAGAGCCAGAGATGCAGAGTCACACATCAGAGAGGGCTGCCCTCCAGGGAGACCCCGGGCTGCCCCGATGGGGGCGCGCCGACTGCCCCCCCGCCCCCGTCGTGCCTGGGCCGTGACTTCAGAGCCCGCGCGGATGCTATAAATGGCCAGGCGGCCGCGCCGGGGGCGGGGCGAGTGAGTCAGCGCGTGACGTCACCGCCGCCGGGTCCCGCCAGGCCCTGCCCCTCCCGGCCGCCAGGGGGCGCCGGCCGCGAGCTGGGCCGAGGCGCCGGTCCTCGCATGCGCAGTCGCGACCTTGGGCGGCCGAGGCCGCTGGGCGCGGACCGGAGACGGAGTCCGCGCGTTCGAATCCTGGTTCCGGCACCGGCGTGCTGTGTGACTTTGGGCAACCGGCTTCGCCTCTCAGTGCCTCATCTCGACCCCACTTCATAAGGCGGTTGTGAGGAATGAGTTAACAGAGCCAAAGCGCTTAGTACGTAGCAGGAGCCAACTGTTGGCTCATTTTATGTATTTTAGTGTATCTTCAGCATATCGTTTCACACCATCAACTTGTCCTAAGTTGCCTTGTTCTCAAATGGGGACGATCTGCCCTCCTTCGCACCCCACCCCCCGCCCTCAGGAACCCTTTGCAATGTCTGGTGATATTTCCGTTTGTCAAGACTAGGTAGAGGCTGAGGATGCTGCTCAAAGGCCTACAATGCCGACGACAGCGCCCCCCACCCCCACCACGAAGAATTATCCAACCCTGACGTCAGCAGCGCCAGGGGCAAGAAACCCTGCCTTAGCCTCAGAGCATTAGGGGCAGGGGCCTGGGTGCCAATTCTGCTCTGCCGCTGGCAAGCTGTGTGGCACTGGGAAAGTAATCCACAGCCCTGTGCCTCAGTTTCCCCATCTGTAAAGTGCATATTAACTGCGTCCACCTCGGAGGGTGTTGTGAAGACTGGGTTGATACATGTAGTGCCCGGATCGGGGCCCGACATGGGGCTGCTGTCATATTAGCATATCATAGCTGTGCCCTTCGCACGTGGCCCGCAAACTGCAGGTCCTTAACCTATGAGTGTGTGGCAGGTTGCTGCCATGCCATCCAAGCATCACTAATGCCGTATGCACGTGACTTGGGCATGGCATCCGCCCTGTGCTCCAGGGTGAGATCTGGCCTGGTGGGGCTGCTCAGGTTGGGACAGGGACAAATGGGGGTGTCCACGGCCTGGAACCTGCTAACACAGTCACATGGTAACTCAGGCAACCCACAGGTGGACAGAGAGGGCGAGATGCAGCATCTCTGCTCCCCCAGGTCCTTAGGACGGGCTGGAGGGGACAGAAGTGGGTGCCAGATTCTCAGCCGCAATACTGCTATTTCCTGCGCCCTTCTCTGTGCCAGGCACTGGGCATGTCGGAGGCATTATTTCTTCTGACCCTCGTGACACCCCCAGGAGGCAGGCAGCATCACGAGTCCATTTTACAGACGTGCCAGCCGAGGCTCAGAGAGGGGAAGGGACTGTTGGTGTCTGGGGTTAGACCTACAGAGGTGCTGGCCAGTCTACCATGGGTGGCGGTCCTGCGGCAAGCCTGGAGAGAGATGACCTCAGAGATACGGAGAGATGGCCTCAGAGAGAGACATCGAGACGTGGAGACCCTGCCAGAGGCCCAGTGAACAGCGGGGGGTGGGGGCGCGTGGGGAAAGGTTGCTCTCTGTCTGGCCAAGACCCCCCCCCCAAAAAGAATAACCCAGGCCGCCCCCCTAGGTGGAAACAATGACACAATCAGCTCCCAATACCAAGGGCCTGACATCAGAGGTGGGGGTGGCCGCGCTGGGGGGGCGCCCCGCCCCCTGGCAGGCCCCTGCGGCCAATGGGACGGCCTTGGAAGAGGCCCGGGCCGCCTCCGGAGCTTCAAAAACTTGTGAGGAGGGAAGAGGGTGCAGACGGAGCCCCAGCCGCTGCCTAGGTCCTCAGCGCCCCCGCCACCGCTGCCCACCACAGGCCGGCATGTCCTCTGCCCACTTCAACCGAGGTCCCGCCTACGGGCTGTCCGCGGAGGTCAAGAACAAGGTAGGGCTGGGGCCACATGCCCTGCTCTGGGGCTTCCCTGGACCCCCTCCTGCCTGTCCCATGTGGCTTGGAACCTGAGAGGGAAGAGGGATGAGGATGGGGCCGGGGCTGCCTTCCTCCCCCTGTGAGCATCCCAGAGCCCTCAGCTACTGTTGGGGAGTGAAATGCCGTGGCGCGCGGCAGCCACAGGTAAACTGAGATGGTCGGTCCACTTGACCAGCCCCTTTAACCCTTTGTGTTCCTTGGGGGCTGGAGAGGGACTTGAACCCCTCCCCCAAGCCTGACAAAGAAATTGGGGAGCGCTGGAGAGCTGGGGCTCCTGGAGGTGAGGCTCAGAAAGTGTGGGAGATCGCGAAGGGAGAGGGAGACAGTTGCGGGGGGGGGGGGCAGAGAGCCGGATTTGACAGGGCTCTCCTAACTTTGGAGCTGGGAAGACACAGGGACTCCACCTCCATGCTGAGGATGGGTAAACTGAGGTTCAGAGAGGGGAGGCAAGTAGCGAGGGTCCCACATAAGGGAGGGGCAGAGCGGGACCCTGGACTCTCCCCCCTGCACCAGAAACGGGTCAGCTTCTCCAGGACAGCCAACTTGAAGTCCCCAAGCCACCGGAACGCTCCCATGAGCGGGACCAGGGGAGGAGCGCCAGCCCCATTTGACAGAGGGGAACGCTGAGGCGCAGGGTGGCTTTTCCCAGGGTCCCACAGCGAGGAGGTGGGGAGCTGGGATGAGAAGCTGAGTCGGGGGCTCCTCGGAGCTGGTGGAGGGGGCAGGTGGGGGGCGGCTGCTCGGGCCCGGAGACAGATCGCAGCGCCACCCCCCTTTCCCCCCCAGCGCCGGCCCCAGAGCCGAGCGGAGCCGCCGCGCCATATAAGGCGGCCTCGGGGAGCCCGGCCCGCGGGGCCGCGCTATATAAGGGCCGGTTTGCTTTATAAAGCCGGGCTGGTCAGGAGGGGGGCGGCAGGGCCGGGGCCAGGTGAGGGGGCCGCCCCCTCCCACCTCTCCCTCCCCTGGAGAAGGGGCAGCCGGGTCCCCCAGGGGCTGGGAGCCTGTCTGGGCTTGGGGGGAGTGTTCTGGAGAAAGGGAGAGGGGCAAAGTGGGGAGGGGGAAGAGGGGAGAGACGCAGACAGATTCTGGGAGCCTGTGACAGGAGAGAGACGGATGGGGGAGGGCGAGCCAGGAGCCAGATAAGGCTGAGACAGGGATGGAGAGGCCGAGAGGGGGGACACACGGGCCCCACCCCCACCAGAGGCAGAGGACCTGGAGTCGGACACAGATGGAGACCTACGGAGGCAGAGATGGACGAGCCCTGAGCCCCACCCCCAGCCGGACGTGCAGAGATGGGGACGGAAGACAGGGCCAAGGAAAGACAGACAGAGCTGGGGTGGGGTGGGGGAGGCAGATGGAGAAATGCAGATGCACACGGTCCAGGAGTCAGACAAGGACAAGCCCCCACCCCCAGCTGGAGCTGGAGCCCCGGAGATGAGGACCTGGAGAGACACTGAGACAGACAGAGATGCAAGACAGAGCAGTCCCCTGCAAGGCGACATTCCGGGGCACCTCCTTAGATCTCCTCCCCTGCCTGAGGCGCCTGGCTGTCCTGCAAGGGGGGGGAGGGGGGCAGGGCCAGGCCAAGCTGAGCCCCAAGTTTGGCCTGGAGGGGGAACCAGGAGGCCAGGCACCACCTCCCAGCTCTGAGGCTCTCACTCTCCACCCCCCGTGTCCTCATTCTCTGGTGCCAAACCTCAGAATGCCCGGAATGGCCCCCTGGGCAGGTGCCACCTCAGCCCTGGCCCTCTGCCCCCCCCACCCCCTGTGGACGCTGGGGCAGAATTGCCTTAGTTGGGAAGGGACAAGGATCAGGCCCAGGGAGCCTCAGATTGGGCCCGGGGAGCCAAGCTGTTCCCCACTGCAGCCTCACCACCCTCTCTGTGCCCCCCTCCCCCTCAGCTGGCCCAGAAGTATGACCATCAGCGGGAGCAGGAGCTTCGAGAGTGGATCGAGGGGGTGACAGGACGCCGCATCGGCAACAACTTCATGGACGGCCTCAAAGATGGCATCATTCTTTGCGAGTGAGTGGGGCAGACTGCCCTGGGCTGCCCCCCAACCCGGGTCTCAGCTCTACCCCCTCAACCCCTCCAACGACCAGGAGCTCGGAGCTGGGTTGGGCACTTTATCTCTGAGACCTCGAAACAGTCCTCTGGGGCGGCAAATAAGCATTGTGCCCATTTCACAGGAACGAAAACTGAGGCCCAGCTAGGTAAAACACATTGCCCAAAGTCCCGTGAAATGACTCCAGATCCAGAGTCTGAACCACCATGTAGACAGGACAGGCCCATTTGTGGCCTCCAGGGTCAAGAGAAAGAGAGGTCACGGCTACAAAGCCACAGGTGACAGTGGCTGGCTGTCGCTGGCTTGGTGACGTGAGGGCTGTGCTGTGGACATTGAAGCAGGTCCCGACTTTCCAGTCCTCTCAGAACTTAAACCACGGAGGAGAGCAAACCCTCACAGCTCGGAAGCCCTGATTCCAGACTCACTGCAGCTCCAGCCGGAGTCCCGTCTGCATCTGAGTCTGACCCAGGGCAAGGTGACCTGCGGGCCGCAGTGTGCCCTGGGAAGCCTCCCGAAGGCAGGTGGGGCCTGGCCAACAGCTAGGTGCTGGACAGCTGGAGGGAGAGCGGGGATATCTTATTCTGCCACAGCCCCTGGGAACAAGGAGCAGGGGACGTCCTGGTGCCCCAGCTCAGACAGCGCCGCCCAG
Organism: Equus quagga; assembly: GCF_021613505.1. Taxonomy (NCBI): domain Eukaryota; kingdom Metazoa; phylum Chordata; class Mammalia; order Perissodactyla; family Equidae; genus Equus; species Equus quagga. The sequence goes on along the minus strand of NC_060280.1, from coordinate 87,836,144 downwards.
GCCTTGAAGAGCACAGAGCCCCCGCTCGCTCAGTCCTTCATGCAACAAGCACTGACGCAGCTCCTGTGGTGTGCCAGGGGTGGGCACTGGGGACAGTGACCAAAACAGACTGACTCGGAGCCCACACACGGCTTTAGTCCTCGTGGGCGGATGGATCAGATAATTGATGAGACGGTCACATACTTGCCTGCAGCGGGAAGTGCCATGGAGAAGAATCAAGCTGGGAAGGATGGGAGGGCCGGGTGGGGAGAAGGGTGGCTGCTTGTACAAAATGGTCTGGAGGTAACATTTGGGCAGAATCTTGGATGAAGTGGGGGAGAGAGCCAGGAGGGCATCAGAGGGAAGAGTGGACCAGGCACAGGGGACAGCCATGCAAAGGCCCTGAGGTGGGCACGTGCCTGGCATATTCAAGGGACAGTAAGGAGGCTAGTGTGCTGGCACCAAGTTAGGGGCCATGGGGGGAGTTAGCTGGGGGCCTTTTAATCATGCTAAGGACTAGGATTTTATTCTGAACCCAATGGGAAACCATGCGAGAGTTTGAACCACAAGGTTACTTGAGTTGCTTTGAAAGGCCATTTTAGCTGCAAGATGAAGAAGCGTTTGTAGAGGACGAGACGGAAGCCGGGAACCCCCAGGGAGCCCACTGCGAGAGCCCAGGAGAGAGCCGCTGGGGGCTCAGAGCAGGCTGGAGATGGCGAGGAGCCAGCCGTGGGCTTCTGGAAGTCTTCAGGAGGCAGAGCCAGAGGACTCGCTGAGGGACTGGGTGTGGGGGTGCGAGAAAGGGAGGGGAGCATCAGGAGCCAGTCTGAGAACTTGCCCTGAGCACCTGGAAGGCCTGTGGGTTTCCTGAGCCGGGGGATGGGGGGGGCCTCGGGGGGGGGGGGGGGGTGCGCTGGATCTGAGACACGCTTGGAGGGAGCTGGCTGGAGAGTGGGAGGTCTGGGCTGCTGGGGCCACTGGCGGATCAATGGCATTTAAAGTCAAGAGACTGGACAAGGTCAAGGGCATGAATGCGGCACAGAAGTCTGAGGCCTGAGCTGCAGGCTCTCCAGGGCGCAGAGGTCCAAGGGGGAGAAGGAGGCTGAGCTGTGGTCACCAGTGACGCGGGGGCATGTGGGAGACCCCGCACGCCTGGGATAGAGACTTTGGGACCCAAGGCCTGAGTCTGGCTCCAGGGGTTGGTTTCCCATCTCGGTGGGTCCTGCCTGTGTGTCTGGGTGGATCAGCGGGGCTGCAGCCGGGAGCTGACGCCCGTGGGCAACAGCACAATGGGTGTCACCTGTCTGTCATCCTGATCCCTGGTCCCACCGGGCTGAGCCTGGGAAGGGGGTGGCAGGGTCACCTTTCCCACTCCCCTCCCCCACTCCTCGTAGGTTCATCAATAAACTGCAGCCGGGCTCCGTGAAGAAGGTCAACGAGTCGACCCAGAATTGGCACCAGGTGAGCCCGGGCTCTTTTTTAACTCAACGCCTGGCCCTCAGCCCCTCAGCCCTCCATCTTCCCTCTCCCCCTCCCACCACTGACGCCGCCTTCTCCCCTCCAGCTGGAGAACATCGGCAACTTTATCAAGGCCATCACCAAGTACGGGGTGAAGCCCCACGACATCTTCGAGGCCAATGACCTGTTCGAGAACACCAACCACACCCAGGTGCAGTCTACGCTCCTGGCCCTGGCCAGCATGGTGAGTGGGGGAAGGGTGGGCAGGGGCCAGGGGGGCTGTGGGTGGTCTGGGCGTGGATGCCAGTGTGGCTGCTCCCAGCGTGGGTGGGAGGGGGAGTGCAGCTGCTGCAAGGGGTCTCCGAGGGGACAACGCGGTCCAGAGGCTCCCTCAGTCCCTGCCCTCTCGCCCTGCCCAGGCCAAGACGAAAGGGAACAAGGTGAACGTGGGCGTCAAGTATGCCGAGAAGCAGGAGCGGAAATTTGAGCCCGAGAAGCTCAGAGAAGGGCGGAACATCATCGGGCTGCAGGTACTGCCCCTTCCTCTCCTGGCTCTGGCTCTCGATGCTGAGCTGGGAGGAGGTGGGGGAGGTCGAGGAGGCTGGGAGGGCACTCTGGTCCCCGCGGGCTGTGGGGGACAGGCTATTTGGCATTAACTGAATGATATGCCAGGCACTGTGCGCAGCATTTTCCAACAGTTCTGCGGGGGGAGGGACTGTCAGCATCCTACCCTTTACACAGATGAGGAAACCGAGGCGTGCAGAAGCTAGCTCACTTGCGAGGATCGCCCAGGTGACGAGTGGCCAGGCTGGGCCTTGAACCTGGCAGTGAGGCCCTGGTGCTCGGAGCCACTTACTGGGGGTGTGACACACACTCTCTGGGCTGGTTTCCAGTCTGTAGCCTGAGGGTGCACAGAGGGCTGTGTAAGGGTCCCCGGACATCATCTCGTGACCTTCGGTGGTTCTCCTTCTGGCTCCCTAGATGGGCACCAACAAGTTTGCCAGCCAGCAGGGCATGACAGCCTACGGCACCCGGCGCCACCTCTATGACCCCAAGCTGGGGACTGACCAGCCCCTGGACCAGGCCACCATCAGCCTGCAGATGGGCACCAACAAGGGAGCCAGCCAGGTGTGTGGGGGCTGTGGGGCGGGCTGGCAGGGCCTGTGCCCATGGCTGTCCCCGCGGCCTGACCGTGTTGCCCTTTGCAGGCGGGCATGACCGCGCCGGGGACCAAGCGGCAGATCTTCGAGCCGGGGCTGGGCATGGAGCACTGTGACACGCTCAACGTCAGCCTGCAGATGGGCAGCAACAAGGGGGCCTCACAGCGGGGCATGACGGTGTACGGGCTGCCACGCCAGGTCTACGACCCCAAGTACTGCCTGACGCCCGAGTACCCGGAGCTGGGCGAGCCGGCTCACAACCACCACCTGCACAACTACTATAACTCTGCCTAGGGCCCTGGCTGAGCCCTCCCCCAGGAGGCTGGCTGCTGCTCGGGGCTGGGCCCGGCCCGGCCCCGCCACCCCCTCCCCCTGCATGGCGTCCTCCAGGGGTAGTGTTTGGGGGGAGCAGCCTGGGGGCCTGTGTGCGGAAAGGGGGCCCCCTCCCTGGAGCGCCGCGGGGCCCACCATCGAGCCGGGTGTCCCCAACAGCACTCAAAGGACGCACTGAGCAAAGCTACTCCGGCTGTCCCCCCACGCCCCCACAGGTGGGTCCCCCAGGACGAGAAGCCCCCCAGCGAAGCCCCCAGCGCCCAGGCTCGGCCTGCCCCCACCCCATTCCCGCCGTGGGAGCAAACTGCATGCCCAGAGACCCAGCGGCCACACGCGGTTTGGTTTCAGCGACTGGCGTACGTGGATGTGACAGCGGCGTTTGTGACGCGAGCACTTTCTTTTTCTATTTCACTGGAGCACAATAAACAGCTGTAAAATCATCCGAGGACCCGGGGCCGCTCTGTCCCAGGAGCCTGCGTGACTCTTGCACACGTGCAAATACGCTCCATCTCACACACACACACACACACTCACACGCACCCAGACACGCACTCGGGGCTCACAGCCACTCGCTGGACCCAGGATAGGCACTCACTCCCACCCAAATCTGCACACGTGCACCACTGTGTTTGAAGGGCGTGCACACGCTCTCTGCAGCCTTAGGCACATGCACCCTCCCCTTTCATACACAGGCAGTGCACACTCACACCCATGACATAAAAACACACACCCTCGCACACGTACACTACGTCTACACACACACGCTCGGCACCCACGTCCCTTTCCAGGAGGCTGTGGGTTGTGGTGAGATGGCCCGGGCTAGCGGGTTGTGAATCAGTCTCGCTGCTCGCTATCCAGGTGACCTTGGGCAAGTCACTTCCCTTCCTGGGCCTGTTATCCCATCAGGAAAATGGGGACAGCTGAGCGTTACAGGGTCTTACGGAAGCTTAAATGGAACGACTCCTTCAGGCAGGGGAATGACATTTGGCCCTGACCAATGTGAATGGACAACAAGCTGGGTCCTGGAGCCTCTGTGGGTGGGGGGACCCTTTAGCCCTGCAGTGGACTGTGGCAAGATTGAAGGGGACAGGGCAGTGGGGGAGTGGGCACTGTGGTGGGCGTACAGCGACAGCCCTTTACTGACTGCAGGGTGCTGCTGCCCTGTGGGCCCGGCGCACTGTCTCCCCTCTCCTTAAGGCTGGTCCCCGAGTCTGGCCTGCCAGCCCAGCACCCTAGAAGTCTGTGGATGGGGCTCCAACCTCCCCACGTTTCAGAGGGGACTCTGTCCTCCCCGGAATGTGGGCCCCAGCTCTCCTGCCTGGAAGCCACCACTGTCAGGGTTCCCAGGAGAGGAGGCAGCTGTGCGGGGCTCACAGAGCAAGCAGGCTTCTCCCCTTCCCTCCCCAGGCCAGGGGACAAGGCTGGAACGTGGGGACCTACAGAGACACACACCAGAAGACCTGAACGCACAGCCGCACGCAGCCCCTGGGGCCTCGTAAACGGATTCCAGGCGCTCTTGGCCAGGCTACCAGCCGAGTCCTGCTCCCCCAGGGCCAGTGCAGGAAGCCATACTGAGGAGGACCCAAGCCTGGCCCGGGGCCCTGGCTCCTGGGGAAAACAGCACCATATTAGCACTCGGCCTGTGAGAGCGGGCTGGGCGGGCCCTGGATGCCAGAGGGACGAGCCCCCTTTGTGCTGGACCCCAGAGGGCACCCCGCCACCCAGGCGCCTGTCCACTGCTCTGCCCATGTCCCCTGGCTCCTACTGGGCCAGGGGACCTTACCTGGAGCCTCGGAGGGAGAGGTGGGGGCACCAGGGAGGGGCATGTCAGGGCAGAGGGGCCTCGGGGGGCACATGCCAGACCCAGTGGCTGGGCCTGGTGGCCAGGGTTTCCAGCCAGCTCAGCACCTTTGCTGTTCACGCCCCTCACTGCCCTGGGTGGGTCGCAAACTACGCCAGGCACAGGGCTGGGCGCCTCCATTCTCAGCACAGCCCAGGGAGGAAGGTTCCATCATCCTTCCCACTGTACTGGCAAGGAATCCGAAGCAAGGTCACCTGCTGCCCGGGCTCCTGAGACCAGGGGGACGAGCTGGAGCTGCCCCAGGCTGCTGAGCATCAGGGCCTCTGTCACCCACGACAGCCTCTGGGGCCACCATGCTGTAGGTGGGTGCTCACCATCAGCCACGTTCTGGTGTGTGTCTTCCCACCACCACCAAACAATGAACTCACTTCTGACACCGTCTACCTGGAGATGCCATCAGATGCCACAGGTTAAGGGCTCAGTCCCACAGGACTGCCCCCCCCAAGCCAATCACAAGTCCAGGTTGTCACCTGTGCCTCTGACGCACGACCCCCTGCTCGGGTTCCATCAATCTGCTAGGGCGGCTCACAGAACTCTGATACCTTTCACTTACGAGATGATGGGTTGATTCTAAATGGATGTAACTCAGGGACAGCCAGATGGACGGTGTGTGGGAAGGGGCGCCCCTCTCCCAGCACCGCCCCGTGCTCCCCAAGCCGGAAGCTCGTCAGATCTTGTCCAACTTTCTACAGAGTTTCAGCTGCAGCCCCTGTCCCTCCCAGGGCTCGGTGGGCATGGCTGTTCACACTCAGTAATCATTTTCCGCGGGGACCAGCCACATCCTGAGACCATCTAGGGCCTCACCCTAAATCACCTTATTAGCATATGCTTGGTGTGATCAAAGGGGCTTCTTATGAACCACAAAAGACACCATCACTCAGGAAATGCCAGGGTTTGAGGAGCTCTGCCAGGAGGCAGGACAGAGACCAGTTAACGTCTCACTGCACCACACATGCGCACTGAGCCGCACCCTCGGACAAAGGCAAGGTCCCTGCTGTGGACCCTTACTTTTCTCCAAAGGGAGAAGGCTTCCCCAGAGCCCCAGCCACGAGCTGCTCCCTCATCCTGGACCCTGGACTCAGGGGGAAGTAAGCCCCCAGGGCTGCGAAGTAGGGCCCCCCTGCTGTCGGACCTTGGTCAGTGATCTCCCCTTTGGCCTCAGTTTCCTCATCCGAGAACCTGGGGCCTCTGCTTCCTAGGTGGCTGTCAGGACACGGGGGTAGGGCAGGGAAGCCTGGGAGCAGTGTCTGGCACACGGTGGCCCGAGTGTTATTGCTGTCAGGCTGTCCCCAGGAAGCTCCACCCCATGCCCTTGTCCCCGTTCTGCCCCAGCTCCCCGGTTGCTGGGCTCCACTCTTTGTTGTGACTAGAAACGCCTGGCCTGATGTTTGTGGGTTCATCCATGTCCCCTGCGTCCAGCACTGCCCCCATTTCACCCTGAATGCTTGTCGAGTGGATAAAACGTTGGACAGTTTGAAGGACTGACCCAAACCCACTTCCATGGGCCGCCCGGCTGCCTCTGAGCGCCTCAATCTCCCCTTCCATCCCCGTCTCTTGCTGAGCCTCTGGGACTGACCCAGAACGCAGGAAATCAGAGCCAGGAGTCTGTATCTCTGCTTTATTTAACAGCCCGTGACTGACAGCTGTCCCCGACCAGCCCCTCCCGCCTCTACAAAAGCAACTAAAAATGAGCCGGGGCTGCCCTGCAGGGGACCTGAGGGACTGTGGCTTCAAATCCCAGGCCACCGGCCTTGGAAGGCAGGGAAGGAGGGCAGGCAGCACAGCTCAAACCAGGAGCGGGGGAGGAGGCTGGAGAGTCCCGGGGCAGCCTCTCCTGGGCTTGCCCTGGCGCCAGACGCCAGGATGCTGGCCTGGGGGAGCCAGGCCGGCCACCCGGGGCCGGAGGAGGGAGCGAGTCAAAGCCTTTCAGAGTCAAGGGAGGCGGTCAGGCCCCTGGGGCCCAGTAGCGCGCCCTCAACTCCACCCCACGCTCACAAGCACACCCCCACAGCCACCCGTGCAGCCACACACACTCACACCCACACCAACGTCACACACACAGTGGGCTGCAAAGGCCCTGGACCCACCCCCTGGACCCTGGAATGTCTCTGGATTGGTACCCAGTAGGCGGGCCCACGGCAGGCGGGGCTGCCACGGGGGTGGGTCCTCTGTGTTGCTACTGATTGGCTGCCTCGCAGGCATCTATCCAATCGCTGTACACGTCCACCGGTTCTGACAGATCTGAGCCGCTGAGGTCAAGGGCCACGGGTGGCATTGGACCCCTTCCCCGTTCACCCCTCTGTGGCTCACAGACCCCTGCCCTGCACCCCATCACCCCATTTAAGTCAGCAGGCAGCAATAGTTCCTCTGGGCGGCCACAGCCCTGCACCAAGGCACACGGTGGGGCCAGAGGAGCAGGCGCTGGCCTCCAGCCCCCTCACCCTTGGCCAGGTGCCCTTGAGCAGCCCACCCTGGGCACCCTGCCCCCTCCCCTGGAAAAAGCCAGGCTTCTGAAGGATACATGTGATGGGTGTCTGGAACTCCTCTAGGCACACGGTACACGAGATGACTCCAGTGTTGCGGGCACGGTCCCTAGAACAGGAGGAGGTGGAGGGACTGGTGAGCCAGGACGCCTGTGTCTATGGGTGATGGTCCCCCTAACCGGAAGGCCCAGGGCAGACCAGAGGACGGTGACGGACACAGGAGAGGTCCCATGAGGCAGGATCCCTGGCCCCCGTCCCCACTCACATTTTCACGTCACAAGACTTCTCGTGGTTGCAGAAGGGGCAGGTGAACTGGGTCTCTAGGGTGCCTGTCATCTTCTTCTTGGGGGGCGGCTTCCGTTTGGACTTTCTGCGCCCCATGTCTGCAGGACGGCGAACCTGGGGGAGGGAGGCAGAAGTCAGCGACTCAGGGGACCCACGGTGAAGGGGGACTTGGACAATGGTGCCCTCTGGGGCAGGCGGACAACACCAGAGCACTCTGGGTGGAGGAGGTGGGAGCAGGCTCTGGGGCCAGGTGGCCTGGGTTCTAACCCTGGCTCCCCATCACTGTGTGACCCCGAGCAGGTTACTTAAGCTCTCTGTGCCTCAGTTTCCTGCCTATAACATAGAGACAGGCCTACTATCTCAGAGGGGTCTTGTGGGGCTGACACGACAAACGGTCAGTGAAGTGCACACGCAGGGCCTGACACCTCCACTGTGGCCCCTGCACAGGAAGCCACTGTTCCTGGTGAGGATGACACGACAGATTCTGCGACAGGCCATTGCGCGGGGCTGTGCAGAACCTAAGTGCTCAAAAGCCACTGATTTTCGGAGCAGCTGTTCCTCTTGTCAAGGGGAGATGCAAGTGCCACCCAGGAGGAATGACACCCAGGGCATTTGACAGTCTCCGGATGGGCCCCCTGGATGCCTCTCTGCAAACAAGGGGCTGTTGAGCAGAGAAGTAGGGACAAGCATTTTGAGCAGAGAAACACCACGTGCAAAGGCTCTGGGGCAGTTGTCTGAGGGTCCCGGGCAGCATTTGGGGCCCGCATAGGTGGGGGAGAGGGGCAGGCTGAAGAGGGCGCAGGGACAGGCGGGAGGGGTTTGGGTGGATCCTGGAGGCCACGGGAGGGAAAGGACGAAATAGCTTTGTGTTTCGAAGGGACTGAGGAGTAGCGGTCAAAAGCCGGGATAAGATGCAGTCAGACCAGGACAGGGCTGTTCGGGGTGACAGACATCGAGGAGACGAGTCAGCAGAGGGAACGAGAGAAGGGCAGCCCCAGGATGACTCCTCAGGTTGTGGTCGGGGACAGAGCAGCAGGCGGTGGAGAAGGTGACATCATTCTCCGATGTCTAATAGGAAGAGCAAGGTGTTGGGGAAAATAATGGCAGCAGGTGCCAGAGGGACGTCTAGGGACAGGTGTCTCACAGGCAGGGGCTGCCACTGAGTGTACTGCCCACGCCAGGCACTCGGCTCAGGGCTCTGCATTCGCCATCCCTGAACCTCCCAAGGCACTCCTCGCCCACTACCACCACACGCACGTGCACACACACTCACTCCACCGCTGGTTCCAGCATCAATCCTGCACAACAGGGGAGGGGAGCCGCCTGCCAGAACAAAGCCCAGGGTTTCATTCATATTTGGCGCTAGCCCTCTATGTAACATCCTCATTCTTGGCTGAGGGGGCTTCCAACACACTGAGAGGCAGCAACATCCACAAGCCCATAGGCCCGCCTGCTCCGCCTTCCCTCCTTCACTATGGAAGAACGTCCACGCTCACCACAAAAACCATATGTTACCACGTGCCTGGATCCCAACATCGCATTGTCTGTCTCTCCTGCATCAACAGACACACTGTGATCACCTCTTGCATTGTGAAAAACAACAAACCCTTCGTTCTCCGTGGGCATTTTCTCCCCTCCCATTCTCTCTCCAGCCCCTGCCCCTGCTCCCCATCCCAAGCGGCAGTCCGCGCTCCTCAGGGCACTAGACACACCGGCTCCTCTTGCCAGCCTTCCCGTGGGGCTCTCAGGACCAGCACTGTTCCCTCCCTGCCTCAATGGCGGCTTCTTTCAGGCTCTGCAGCTTCTTTCAGGCTCTGCGCTGCTGCTAAGCCCCTCCCCAATTCAGTAATGATAGGTGAGCCCCCAGGCTCCATCCTTGAGCCCCTCCCCTCTCTGGGTACACTCGTGTCCACGGAGACCTCGCCCAGTCTCTCCCTCCACCCTCCTGTCCCACGTGGACTGCAGACTCTCCCGTCTACCTGCCTCGGCCACACTTTCTCCTGATGCTAACAAACATTTAAACATCACCTATCCAAAACGGAGCTCCTGGCACCTCAACCTGCTCTCCGGCAGTCTTCCCCATCTCAGAAGACAGCGAGTCTCTTCTCAGAACCTTGGACTCATCAATTCCTTTCTCACACCGACTACCTGATACCAATCCAGCTGGTCTACCTCGAAAACAGTCAAGCGTCACATAACGACGTTTCAGTCAATGATGAACCGCGTATACGACGGTGGTCCCATAGGATTAGTACCAGAGAGTCCAGCTGTGTAGTAGGCTGTACCATCTAGGTTTGTGCACGTACACTCTCTGTTGTTCACACAACGACGAAATCGTCTAACGACGCATCTTTCAGAACATGACCCTGTCATTCTGCACTGCATGACTGGACATCCAGAATGTGACCACTTCTCACCATCCCCAGAGCCAGCTCCATGGTCTGAGTCCCCGAGTCCTGGTCATCTCTGGCCTGGATGATCACAACAGCCTCGTTGGTCTCCCAGCATCTCCGACGCGGTCCCCCACCCTCCAAATGTAAATTCCCTGAGGGCAGGAATTTTTGTCTGGTCTTTGTATCCCCAGAGCCTAGAACGGCCCCTGGCACAGAGCTGGCGCTCAGCAAATATTTACTGAATGAATGAATGAATGAATGCACCCAGGCCAGGCCCTCCGCTAAACTGCAGCAATGCTGCCAGGAAGGCAGGCAAGGCATCTGCTCTTGTGAAACTTACATTCGGGTGGAGGAAGACAGACCGGCAAGGTAACTAACAAGCGAAATCATTCAAATACTGGTAAGCACGATGAGGTTAATAAAACGGGGCTGGGTGGACACTTCCAGAACCAGATAAGGGTGGGGGGGGAGGACCCTGGGTAAGGGTCATTTAAGCCGAGGCCTGATTGAGAAGAAAAGGCAACCATGAGAGGGAGTCCAGGCAGAGGGAACAGCACCTGCAAAGGCTCCGAGGCAGATGCCGCTGTTCTGGAGAAAGAAGACTAGTGCGGCTGAAGCCCCGTGAGCAATGAGGAGGGTATGAGATGCGACAGAAAGGCAGCAGCAGACCCCACAAGACCCTGCAGGCTTCAGTAAGGTGTAGCCCATGCTCTCACCGGCAGGGGCAGTGTTTTTTTCTTTTTTTCCCCCAAAGCACGCCCGGAGTACCACCTGCAACAGAATCACCTGAGGGTACTCCAAAAAAATGCAGATTTCTGAAGCCCCTCCCAGATCTCCCCCCTGCTAGACTGTCAGGTCCGCAAGGCGGGGGGAGCATGAGTTGCCCACTGCTGAATCCCCAACATGCGTAGAGCCTGGTAGGTATTAGGCGCTCAATAACTACTTGTTGAATGAATAAATCATTTGTCCCCTGAATCAGAAGCTACAGATGTGCCCCAGAATCTCATTTTACCCGGTGTCTACAGCAGCACCCCAAACCCCACCCCAGAAAAAGGGACGGGCCTGCATCCAAGGCTCCAGAGGCCCTGGCCTGGCCTTCTGTGGCCACCGAAGGCCAAGCGCGCCAAGAAGGGGCTGGAAGAGGGCTCGGCCCTCGGCCCTGCTGCGACTCAGGAGGCGGCCGGGGGCGGCCCCTCCAGGCTCCCCGAGGCTCCGGCGTCGCCTCCCGCCGGCCTCCCGCGGGAGCCAGGACTCCGAGCAGGGGGCCGGGGAGGGAAGCTCCCCGCTGGGCCGCCCCCCAAGCCCGGGGCCTTTAGGGACCCCTCCAGGACCCCGTAAGCGCCCCGGGGTGGAGCAGCGCCTCATCCCGCCCGGCCCCAACGCCCGCCCGCGCGACCGCCACCTGCGCTCAACTTCGCTCGTTGCGACCGGCCTCGTTCACCCGGGAGACAGGGACTTCCGGCCCTCGGCGGAAGCGGAACCCCTCTACTCCCCTCACGTCCCGCCCACCCACGGCCGGGACCGCCCCGCGAGCGGGCCCCGCCTCCTCCAGTGCGCACGCGTACCCGCCTTCAGGGCCCGGCGGCGGGCTCGCTCTGCGCCTGCGCGAGGGCTCGAGAGCTTTTGGCTGTAGCATAGCGCACGGCCGCTAATTATGGTGAGTTCCCAGCGGTGGCCTTTCCAGCGTTTCCGGGCCGCTGGGCCGGGCCATACCAGCGCTGGAAAGGCAGCCTCGGCCTTGGCCGCCGCATCTTCACTTGTCTTCTCTCCCAGTTCAAGCTTCAGCCCCTCGCAGCCCACCTAGGTCTCCCCAACTTCGGACACATTCAGATATCCCAGTGCTAAGGCATTGCGGGTGTCCGTATGGCTGAATCGGGGTGAGGGCGAAGCTTGTAAGATGCTGTTCTCAAACTTTAGCAAGAACCTGCCGATCTTAAAATTCAGGTTCTGATTCGTTAGGTCACGTGGGGTCTCAAAAGTCTGCATTTCTAACTAGCTCCGTGTTGACGTCCGTGCTACTGGTCGGCGGAGCACACTTTGAGTGCCAGAGGTTATAGTAGCGGAGGTTGGATAGGCGGGCAGGGGCCAGATCACTCCACAAATCCGACAATTTGGTGAAGAGGCTGGACAGAAAAGATCGATGACCACACAAGGAGAGTGTGTGGATCTCTAAGAGCCTATGGTGGTGGAGGTGGTTGCCAAACTGGTCTGAGAAGTGAGGGAAGGCTGATGCTCGGGTTGCAACCTGAAGCCCGAGTAGGAGTTACACAAAAGTAACACCCACAGAACTGATGATGGGGTGAAGGAGAGAGAGGAGTCAAGGATGGCTCCTATTGTCTGGAGCCCCCCTGGGTGCTGCCTCTTACTCAGCTGAGGAAGGCTCGGGGGAGGTGATTCGGAGAAGTCAAAGGTTGTGTTTTGGCCGTAATAAGTTTGAGACAAGCAAGGGGAGGTATGAAGCAAGCCCCTGGAAGTGGAGTCTGGAGCTCAGAAGAAAGACCTGGATGTGATTTTGAGAGCCTTCGAATATGGAAGTTATTTGAAGTCTTGGAGCCAGAGGAGGTCACCTGGTTTCCTGAGCAAAATGCGAAGTGTAGCAAAAGAAGAGGGCTAAGAGGGAGACCAGGGCCCCCCCAACCTTAGAGGTCAGGGGGAGGGACCAGCAAGAGACAGGGAGGGCCAGTCAGGTAGGAGGAGAAAGAGGTGGGTGTCCCCTCCCAGAAGCCTCCAGAAGAGGGTATTTCAAGATGGGGAGAGTGGTCAGCTATGTCACATGTGGCTGAGAGTTTGATAAGATGAGGAAAGAGAATTGACTGTTGTCTTTGACAAGTGGTTGGTCACATGTGTCCTTGATAAGAGCTGTTTTCATTGGAGTGTTCAGGCAAATAACTTGTAATGAGATGCGTTTCAAATAGGCTTATCTCCAACATGTCCGTGAGGGGGCAGTGTGATCCTTGGAACCGCCAAGTGCAACCCTTGGAAGTGCCTCCCTGGAGGACCCCCCTCAGTGCTGGTGCAAACCTGGACACACACAGATGAGATCTTACTGTACACGTTACCTCACAACCTGTGTGTGTGTTGACTTAATGGTCAACACACACACAGGAAACTCTTGTTTTAGTAGCTACACAATTCACATTGTGGCTCTGTCATAGTATATATGGACAATCCCGTATTTGCTTGTGATTGCTAAGTTAGTTTTTTCTTCCTTCCTTCTCTTTCTCTCTCTCCATCTCTCTCCCTTTCTCCTTTCCTTCCCTTCTTCTTTCCCAGCTTTATTGGGATATAATTGACAGACAATAAAATGCACATACTTAACCTATGAAATTCCATGTCTTGACATACGTGTTCACCCATGAAACCGTCACCACAATCAAGATAGTGGATGTCTCCACCACCCCGAGGAGTTTCCTCGTCCCTCTTTGTAGTCAGTTCCTTCCGCTCTTCCCAGCCCCTGACATCAACGGATCTGTTTTCAGTTCCTATAGTTTTGTGTTTTTTCAGGAAGTCACATAAACCAAATTATTCAATATGTAGCCTTTTGAGTTTGTCTCCTTTGACTCAGTTTACCATGTTCAGGATTCGTCCATGTTCTATCAGTCTTTTTTTAAATTTTTATCACTGAGTTGTAATCCATTGTATGGATGGACCACAGTTTGTGTATCCATTCACCCATTGATGGACATTTGGGTCGTTTCCAGTTTGGGGCAATTATGAATAAAGCGACTATGAACCTCTCATTCAGATCTTTGTGTGGTTGTTCGTTTTCATCCGCTACTGTGTTTGCTTTCTATACAAAAATGTGTGATTCCTCTGGAACTCATTTTTGTATATGATCTGAAGTCGAGTTCAGGCTTTGTCTTCTTCTGGGCAAGTCGACAAGGCAAATAACACCTTTCTGCGAAGTTGCAACACCACCTTCAGCCTACATCACGTTCTCGTGTGTTCTTTGAATTTGTTTTCTGGGATTCGCGCTGGATGTTTGCCCTGAGCCCATGTCATCTTGTTTTGATGACAGCCGTGTTTTGCTGTGTCATGAGGCAGGACTCTCCCCTTCTTATTCATGATTCTTGGCCTTGGAGGTTGTTGAGGAGGTGGGTGTGGCCTGACTCTCTGGTGACAACCTCCTGGCTGTGTGAGGATGCTGGTACCTGTCCGAGTAGCTGGTGTGAGGCGTGGGGAGATAATAATATCCGTGATGCTTGAATCAGACGCAGTTGCTTGGCAAGAGTAAAAAGAGATGGAGATGGGACCCTGGGACTGGCCTTGAGGAAATCCGCCATCTTGTTCTTTGCAGTTTAAAGCCATCTTTCTAACAATGGCCATGTGCCAGCTGGCGTTGTCCCCAAGCTGGATGGACGCCCTCTGAGGGCAATGTCCACCCTGCCTTATTCCTTTTGGTGCTCCTTGGGTCCCCAGCTGCCTGGCACAGGACTTAGTCCTTGGTACTTGGTAGAAGTACTTGGTTGTTGTGGCAGAGAGGGCCAACCCCCCTTCCTGCCACTCATTCCCTGTGTCAGCTTGAATGTGTCACTTCTCCTTTCCACACTCTGGGCCCTGTGAACGGGGACATTGGCCTAATTCCACCCTCCAGGCCCTGCAAAAAGGGACATTGGGCTGACCACTGATTCAGACCCTGCCTGCCCGGAGTCTCTGAGTCAGTGGGAAGCGACAGGGTGGCTTTGAGCAGCCTGGATGGTCCTGGTTAAGACTGAGGGTCTCCCACTTCCTGGGCATGACCTTGGGCACTTTGCCTATAATCTGTCGGATTTCCGTCATGTCCTCCGAGAAGCGAGGATGCTTCTGGCCCTTGCCTCGTGGGTCACGATTAGGAGAGAGGGTGTGTGTTAGGCAGAGAGCTTGATTGATAGTAATGCCAGCCAGGTAAACGTCAGCTGGCAGGGACTCAGGGCTGGCATTTCCATAGAGCTTTGCCTCATTTTAAGAGTAACACGTGCGCCGTGTCACAAATTCAGCAGTATCGACATTTATAAAGTAGCAAGTGAAGATACCGCTTCCAGCAAGTTCCTCTCCCCAGAAGTAACTTGTTACATTTTGTCCAGGTTGTTATTTCATGTCACCCAACTGGGCTGGCAGCTGCAGCCAAACAGATGGGTCCCTGCCCTGTAGCAGCTGAAGTGACAGTTGAAGGCGGGCCCAGGGAGCAGTTTCTGCCACTTGCCTTGAGCTGCGTGGCTCAGGCTGTAGGTGGGTGGGTGTTACTCAACTCTCCCACAGGGGAACTAGGCTTCTCTGCAGCTTCCCGCTCACGAGGAGCATTCTGCTTCCAACATCTGTCGTAAAAAACAAGCTCTGAAATAATTCTGCTTCTGGAAGTTTTCCTACATACATACCTGCACAGATGTACAAAAGCACGAGGCCAGGGGTGTCCATGGTGCCTCTGTTGGTAAGAGAGAAAGACTGAAATTGATCTCAACGGGCCCCAGCAAGGAGCCGGTGACATAGGCGGAAGCTCCCTGGCTGTCAAAAAGAAGGGCCACCCTCTTTTGGGAATGCCTCTTGTTTATCCTACATACATACTGCACACGTGGGAAACAAATGTACAGGGTCATTAATTGCAGCAGTGTTTGAGGAGGGCAAAATTATTGGAAGCAATCCAGGCCACCCTCTGTAGATGGCTGGTTAGATAGACGGTGGGTCAGGCACGCAGTGGGGCCTCTGTGGCCTCAGAAAGAGCTAGAAGCTCTCCCTGAGAGCTGATGGGCAGATGGCCAGGTGTAACAGGCAGAAACAGCAAAGTACACAGAGAACCTTTTGGGGTGTGGGAAATGCTTCTATCTTGCTTGTGATCATGGGTTTGTGGGTGTGCGCCTGTGTCAGAACTTCCCGACATGCACCCTGCAAATGTGTCAATTACACCTCCATCAAGTTGCTTTGATAAATCAAAAAATGGCACAGAGAAAGACTGGAAGGGAACACAAAGCCTTTATAAAAAGTTCTTTCTTTTTCGGAGAGGGGGAGGGAAGGGCAGGGAGGGGCGTAAGATACTTCTGCTTTCTATAAATTTGAGATTTTCAAGCCATGTCAATGTGTCACCGATTCATGTTGAAATGAACAAAAATGAAGGTTCTGTTGTGAGCAGTCCAGCTGTGGTTAACTAGAAAGAGCACAGGCAGAACTGTGTGTATCTCATGCTGGTTTGTGTAAAAAAAGAGGGATGTTTTTGTTATGGAGGCATCGATTGAGGAAGGAAAGACAAGGATGATGGTGGATGCCCCTGGGGAGGTGGGCACAGGGAAGAAGGCTTGCTTTTTGTGGTACCTTCCTTCTGCAAGGTTTTCACTTAAAATCTCATCCATGTAGGAGGCCAGTTGGTTGCAAATGGGGCTAAGAGATGGAGGCACAGAGTCGGGGAACCCCAACGCTCTCAATCCCAGGTGGTACAACTGGCCAGTGAGGTGAGGCAAGAGATGCTCATGGCACACGTTCAGCCTTTGCAACTATTCTTTTATTGAACATTCGGCAGTGACAGAAGGATGCTGAATCCAGGAGAAAATTTCCCTCCCTGCCCCCCATTGCCCAGATGTCAGCCTGGGCGAGCTGGGCCACAGGGCATGGCACTCTGGCCGGTGTCCATGCTGCTTTCACATCCGTGGGCATCCTCGCCACAAGGGCCACGTGGCCCCTGAGAAAGCCTGCCCACCCGCTGGCAGGGAGGCCCCTCCGGCTCAGGCTGCAGGATGGAGCCTTCGTGGGTGTGCATGCCTTGCTCTCCTGGGCAGCCTGGTCTTGAACAGGGACTTGCCCGAAGCTTCGATGTAAGTGACGGTCATCTCTTTGGGGCTGATCTCCACGTAGGCAAAGCCACCCATGGAGGTGTTGGTCCCGTGGTGGAAGCGCAGGTAGCCATTGGGGACCTTGCGTGCGTGCTTCGTCGAGGGGTCCATGAAGTTCCCAGCGCCGCTTAGCACAAAGCCTATGCCGTTCTCGTCTTGAAGGTACTGTGGGTGGGAGATGCAGGGTGAGGGGAGCCCCCAGCTCCTCAAGGAGGCTAACCATGGGCTTTGCGCCTTCCTGCCGTGAGTCCAGCTGTGACCACAGAGTCACCTTGGGCAAGGAACATAACCCCTTCGGGCTTCAGTTTCCCCACCTGTAGGAATGGGTTGATCCTACTCCACAGGCAGAACACTGGGGAAGCCGTTGGCAATGGGTAGCTATTATGATGGCTTTGGGGGAACTTTGGACTGTTTTCCCGGTTAGAGCATAGAGCTTGAGGGAGAGTGACGTTTGTGAGACCCCCAAACACCAGGAAGGTCCCAATGTGCCATGTGCCACCTTGGCCAGGCTGGGGACCCCTGACCTGGCCCCCTACCCCTGCCACAGGCCCCTCACCTGCAGGTTGTGGTCGTGGCCACACAGGTAGGCGGTGACCTTGTGCATGGCCAGCAGTGGCAGCAGCTGCTTGACGAGGCAGTGGGTGGGCCCGTGCTCCGCGATGGACCATATTGGGTAGTGGCCAGCCACCAGCACGTAGTCCTCCTTGGCCGCGGCCAGCTGCTTCTTGAGCCAGGACAGCTGCGTGCGGGCCAGTGCCAGGTCTCGGGGCCTCTCGGGCTGCTGGCTGGTGAAGTCGTTCGAGTTGCCGCACAGCGTCACTGTGTCCAGCATGAAGATGGCCACGGACACGTTGGACCGTGGGACCTTGAAGCGCAGGCGGTAGAAAGGGCTGGGGAAGTTCCTGTGGAGGGGATGCAGGTGGTGGGCACCCGGACTGGCCCAGGGTCAGCTCAGGCTAATGGGTCTCTTTGTCCACTTGAGCAAGGCTCAGGGGATGGACGGGGCAGGGGGCAGACTCACCAGCGTTTTGAGATGCTGGAGTAGGCGATCTGGGCTGAGACGTTTCCCAGGTGGTCGTGGTTGCCAGCCAGCACGTACCAGGGCACGTTGCGGAGGGACGAGGCAGAGAACACATCCTCGAATGTCTCCTGCAACAGACAGCGAGGGCACCCCCCCAGCCCAGGGTCAAGCAACTCCCCCAACGCTCCCAGCAAGTCAAGGGCTGGGGCCCAGGGAGACAGTGAACGCTCCAGGTGCCCAAAGTGTCAGCTTCCCTCTGCCCTCTCCAGAGTCAAAAGCTCGAGTGGCTTCGCCACATACCCCCCAACCCCCACTCCAGTGGCACACACCTGGAACCGCTTGTCATTGGCATTCTGCACGCCATTGAAGTAGAAATTGTCCCCCAGAGAGAGGATAAAGTCTGTGCCCAGGATCTGCACGGTCTTGGCAATCTCCTTGGCGGTGGCCGTTTCCCGGGCTGTGTAGAACGGGGCATTGGGGACTCCGCCCCAGTCACCCACGGCCACAAAGCGCAGGACGGGGGTGGCCCTGTTGGCCAGGGAGAGCACCAGCGAGGCTTGTAGGAAGAGCAGCACCATCCATGTGTCCATCTGGGAGGCAAGAGACGAGCGTCTGGGGACCCGAGGCTGAGACGTGGGCAGCAGACCCTGGAAACCCCCACTTGATGCTCTGAGAGAGGGGGAGCCACTCCCTGCAGGGCTGGCCTGCCGGGAACCCCTGGGTTGTGCCCTGGTTCCCAGGACTTAGGGCAAAAGCTGGCTGGGAGGATCAGAGGGTGGGCGGGGTCCGGCCAGCGCTGGGAAGGGTGGCCATGCTCGCCCACGCGCCCTCCCTCACCGCGGGCCCGCACTCACCCTGGGAGAGGCACAGGCCGGTTAGCAGGGGGCTCAGAGAGGCAGGTGAGCTCCCGGGGCAGAACTGGCCAGTCACCGAGCCTTTATTCCCTGGGGCGGAAACGGATCATTAGTGAGGGTGATGCAGTTTCTCCGCAGACTGTTCCAGAAGCCCTCCCCTTGGGTCATGTGGGCCTTGGACTTCCCCAGTGCTGGACACGGGATTCGGGGTGGGGGTCTGGCCCACGAGTTCAGCCTCTGTGTCTGCCCGCCTGAGTTTGTTTGTGTCGCTGCCCGAGGCGCCCCCATATCTGAGTGTCTGTGCTGTGTGTGCGGCCGTATTTGTGCGCCCCAGCCCGACATGTTGTGTGTGTCCGTGTTCTCTGAGGACGTGTTTGTCTGCCTGTGTCTGGGTGTGTCTGAGCTGTTTCCTGTGTGTAGCCAAGCGTGCCTGCCTGGGTCACTTGTCTGCTGTGCGCCTGGGAGTCCTGTGTCCCTCCTGATGGGTACGCCGAGGGGGCAGCCAGGCCTGGGTGGCCGCCTGTGACGTGCGCCTGAGTTCTCAAGTGGGACTGTGTGGGGCCGCGATGGGGGCGTCCCTGTTTTGTGCCGGAGCCTAGTTGTGTGTCTGTGTTGTGTGTCTAACTGAGGTGTGTTTGACAACATCTGAGTGTGTGTCCCACGGTCACCCCCGCCCCCAGACAGCAGGGTCTCCCTTTTCCAGGAAGTCCTGGCCACACCTTCCCCTCCTCCCCACCCCCATTCCTGCAGGAGGAAGCGAGGCAGGAGGCAGCTGGTGACACGCCATGTGACCACTGACTTTGGACTCTCACACCCTCAGCAGCTCCCCCGGGGCCCCCCAAGTCACCGCAGCCCCCCAAGGGGAGGCAGGGGCACTTGGGCAGTGGGGCCCCTGCCCTTGTGGCCTGTCTGACCCACCCCTCACCTCCCTCCCTCCTCCGCCACGCACACTCACGATAGGTCCCTATAGGCCCTTGCGAAGGTGGAGGGGGCCCCTCATTCAACACCAAGGTCACAGGCTCCGCGAGGGTCGGTGACCTGACCTGGGTCACCCAGCGCGGGCTGGCTGTTTGTCCCTCCCGTCCCCGCAGCCGAGACAAACAGGAAGTGGGTCACGAGGGCAGGCGAAGACCCCTCCCCCGGGGACACCTGCGGGCTGGGCTGGTCTCACCTGCGGTCGGCAGGGCCCGGGGTCAAAGGCGGGTGCCGTCCCTGAAGCCGAGCTGCAGGAGCGCGCGGGGCGCTTGCCATCGGGGCCACTCAGCGTTGAGGAGGCGCCGTCATGCCCGTGGTCCCCGGCAAGCCCAGGTGATGCCCCGCGGGGAGGGCGGACGCCTCGGCCTTCACGGCCCCGCGCTTCCTCCAGGCCCGGCCGGGCCGCGCCCCAAATCCTGCTCGGCCACCCAGCGCGCCACGCCTCCGGGGCGCAGGCGGCGCGTCTGTGAATGGGGTAACGCACCCCAGGGGGCGGCTCGGGACCGATTTCCTGCCCATGGCCACCTGCCTTCACAGCCCCAGATGGCAGCTCTGGGTGCCGCCTCCCCTTCCGCAGGGCCACCCTCTAGAGAGGAAATCTCATCTTCAGTCTCAGTTTCCTGGTCTTTAAAATGGGTGTGAAGGCAGAAGAGTCAACTCTTCCTTAGAAAGAATTCCAAATAAGTTGAAATGCCCCTCCAGGGGCCCACCCGCTCTCCCACTCCTTTTGAGTGTGGGCCAGACGCAAAATTTGAGTTAGTGACTCTCATCTGAAGAATGAAGTATGGAAAAGCAAAAGATAAGAGCTTTACTGTGGACACACCTGGCAGACATCACCTTGACCAAATGATCCAGGCCAACATCCTGGTGGTGTCTCATTGATGTCAGGTGGCCTTGACATAATGCCATGAGAAAGGCACCTTATCTCTGTGGGTTTCCTCCCAGAACCGGTAACGACGGGCTAAAGACGAGAAAAATATCAGATACACCCCAAACTGAGGGATATGCTACAGCATCCTGTCCAAAAATGTCCCAGTCACGAAAAAGAAAACTTGGAGGAACTGTCACAACCTGGAGGCGACCCAGGTGACATGACAACTGAAATGTGGGCTCCTGGACCAGAAAAGGGGCATTTGTGGAAGAACTGGCGACACCCCAATAAATGGCAGTTCGTGAATTGCAACATGACGAAGTAACTAACTTCTCCATAGGGTCAGGTGTGTCACGGTTCCAGAAGGCGTCAGCCATAGAGGACAGTGAACAAGGCACATACTGGAATGCCTGACACAGTTTTTTGCAACTTTTCCGTAAATCTAAAATGATCCCAAAATCGAAAAGTTCACTTTGGAAATGGCCATGACCCAACAAAATGAAACTTTTGCTCAACGTCTGGAGCATCCGCTGGATGCTGGACAAGACGAGACAGGAAAACCGGCCCTGCCGGGGCTGCGACGCTACAGAAATTTACATTCTAGCTGTCAATTACTTTCCTTTCTCTGGGGGTGGGCGGGGCGTTCTCTTTCTGTTTTATAATTTACCTGCTGTTTGGATATTTGGAAAGCCCTGTTAGTTATTTTATCAGCAGAAACAATGCTTCTCTTAACATAGCCCTCATCCACATGTAAACAAGTAAATAGATCTCATTCCAGATGGGATGGGGGGGTGCAGAGGAGGTGTTTCTGGGGAGACAGGAGGGCGAATGAAATTGGGGCTGTAGGACAAGGAGAGTTGCGAAAGGGGCTTCGACTTTATTCCTCCTGTTTTCTTTCACAAAAAAGGAAATAATTTATCTGAAGGGGGCCGGCCCAGTGGCCCAGCGGTTAAGTTCGCACATTCCGCTTCGGTGGCCCAGGGTTTGCAGGTTTGGATCCTGGGTGCGGACATGGCACCGCTTGGCAAGCCATGCTGTGGTAGGCATCCCACATACAAAGTAGAGGAAGATGGGCACAGATGTTAGCTCAGGGGCAGTCTTCCTCAGCAAAAAGAGGAGGATTGGTGGCAGATGTTAGCTCAGGCCAATCTTCCTCAAAATAAATAAATAAATAAATAATTTTCTTAGGTCTGCGTTTGTCTTCAGAAAAATGAGATGCTCGTGACGCCATTTTATAACTTTTGAAAGCATTAACACTTTATTTTTTCAAAGAAAAATCACAAAAGCACGTGCATGTGATTAAAATAAATCAGACTTTCGGCAGAGTGTGTGAGGAAACCCGTGGATTCTCACCTATTGCTCTGCTCCCCTCTGGGTTCGGAATGAGCTCTTCTCCCTCCATGGGCCGGGGGAGCCCTGTGCCCTGGCTTTCTGCGGCCATGCATCACAGTTTGGCTCAGGGCCTCCCTCACCCTCCACTCCTGCCCTGCTTCCCAGCATCAACGTCAATCTCATGGTTGAGTTCCTCCTTGGGCATTGTGGGGCCCTGCCCTCCCCTCCTCCTCTCTCTCCCAGCTCCCACTGCTCCTCTGGTTTTCTCACCCTTCCTGGAATAGGAGCATGCTCTGACCTCAGGGCCTTGGCACTTGCTGTCCCACCTTCCTAGAAGGCCCTTCTTACTCGAGATACCACTGTGGCCTCCTCCTCTTTAACTTCCCTGAAACTCACCATCGCACCCCATCCTGACACCCTCTCCTCCTGCTATAGTTTCTCTGTAGCCCTTATCACTGCCTGACAAGCCACATACCTGCTTATCTAGTTTTCAGTCCGTCTTCCCACCAGAAGGAGCTCTAAGGGGACCAGAACTTTCTCGATCTTGTTCCCTGCAGTTTCTCTGGCATCTAGAATCTGGAGCACACAACGGTGGTTGCTCAGGAATTATTTAGGGAATAATGGAGTGAAGGGAAGCCCTTTCTGGATACACACTATCTATCTATTTATCTATGTCTATCATTTATCTACGTCTTTATCTATCTACCTATCTCTATCATCTATCTACCTATCTCTATCTGTCTGTCTGTCTATCTATCTAATCTCTCTTTCTCTGTCTCTCAGTCACGCTATATCTTGATACAAAATCATAAGTGCTAGGTTGCTACACACCAAGAAGAAATTCTGGTGCCAATGGGAACCAGATTCAGAGTGGCATCCTCTGGGGAGTGTTGATATGGAACACTATTACTTTTTACTTGATTCATTTCCTTATTGAATTCATCTTTAAAAATTATATGCTGGTAACATTTTTGTAATCAGAAAGACACCATTTGCCTAAATAATCACTCTGATGAAATCGCGGATGACTGTTGATTGACGGGGAGCCTCCAGTGAGGGGGACCCCAGGGGGCTGGTGTGGTCAAGTTAGCATCCAGGAGGGCCGTTCAAAGGTGGTGGAGCCTGCAGGCTCTGCAGCCATCTGCTGGGTTCAGATTCCAGCTCCTCTGCTGTTCTTTAGCTGTGTGACTGGGGCCTAGGAACTGTACCTCTCTGTGCCTTATTTCTTCATCTTTAACACAGATGATGTTACTGTTCCATACAGGGTGGAACATGCAGACCAGTACCTTGCCCATAAGCCAGCTGCCACTGTTCATTATTATTATCAACACCATTATGTGTATTATTATTATAGACGAGGGCAGTGGCCATTTGGATAAACTGAACATGTTTAAGAGGCAGAAATAATAGGCTGGACAGACGTCCCAGCATTTTTTTTCTAGATTTTTAAAAAAAGATTTTATTTTTCCTTTTTCTCCCCAAATCCCCCCAGTACCTAGTTGTGTAGTTTGAGTTGTGGGTCCTTCTCGTTGTGGCATGTGGGACGCTGCCTCAGTGTGGCCTGACGAGCGGTGCCATGTCCGCGCCCAGGATCTGAACCCGTGAAACCCCGGGCTGCCGAAGCGGAGCGCGCAAACCCAACCACTCGGCCACGGGGCCGGCCCCCCCAGCACTTTATGCTGAAATATTTCAAACATCCAGCAAAGCTGGAAGAATTGTACGGCAAAGTTGGAAATACGTGAACACCCACATCCTCACTCGTAGATACTGCCATTCACATTTGAACATATTCGCTTTAATAGCTATCTGTCCATTCATCTCTCTTGCTTTTGACCCATTTTAATACGTCGCAGACTTGTGCACACTTTCCTCCCCACACTCAGTGCTCATCCATTCACTGCAGCTCAGTGTGTGTTTACAGTTCTTTTCTTTGATGTCAAGTTTACATACAATGATGCGCACAAGGCTTAAGTCTACGCTGGCGGAGTTCTGATCAACCTCAGCTAGAGCCATTAAAGAACTGACTTCTTCTTCCCTGGTGTGATTCAAAACAAAAAATAAAAGTCACAGGAGGCAGCCCAGGCTCTGCCACTTGCAAAGCTCTGTGACCCGGAGCATGTCACTTAACCCTTCTGGGCCTTAGCTTCCCATCTCTAAAAGGGAATAGTCAGGATGCCTACCTGAGATCGGATGTGGTTGTTGTGGGTATGAAACGAATCTGTGTAGAAATCCCGAGGAGTGCCTGGCACCCAGGAAGTGCCTTAAAAACGCTCACTTTTAATATCTCCCAGTTGAAACAAAGGAATTACAGTTGGGGGAAGAAGAAATAAAATGGGAAATAGCTGAAAAATTTCAAAGATGGCCACCAGAGGAGCTTAAGCTTGGGGTCTACACCGGGTGTGGGGAGGTGGGTGCGGGGGAGGGAGGCTGTGAGAGAAATCCTGACCCGGCGCCACAGAAAACCGGCAGCTGAGGGCTCCACTCACCTGTGGGTGCAGAGCAGCACCCATTCCGAACCGTGGAAACAGCCAGAGAGAAAGCGAAGACCCCGCAGGTGTCTGCTGTTCATGACACGCCCTGCAAGAGCCCTCGTTTATTTGAATCATGCGCCCGTGCTTTTGTATTTTTAATTTAAATTTAATTTGAAAAACACAGACAAGCTTTTGACCCACGCTACAATGTAGGTGAACTTCAAGGACACGATGTCGAGTGAAACAAGCCCGTCACAAAAGTTCTGTCTGATTCCACTCCCAGGAGGTCCCAGAAGAGTCACATCCATAGAGACAGGAAGTAGATGGAGGGGCCAGGGGCTGGGGGAGGGGGAGTTAGCGTTTCATGGGGACAGAGTTTCAGTTTGGGAGGATGAGAAAGTTCTGGAGACTGGTGGGGATGGCTGCACAACAATGGAAATGTACTTAATGCCGCAGAACTGGACACTTAAAAACGGTCAAGATGGTAAATTGTATGTTGTATGTATTTTACCCCCAAAAAAACCCCACAAAAAAAGTGCAGAAAATAATTCCTAAAATACCCCATAGTGCTGCATGAAGAATTGATTTGAGGCTGGCAACTTTAGGTTGAAAAGTATACCACAGTTCAGCTGCGTTTCAAAGCAGTATCAGAATGTTTAAGAGAATATCATTTCCCCCTATTTATGTGTCCAACTTTTAGATTTGTAAGAACCTCCAAGGTCTTCAAAACGGTTTGCTAGGTGGAGGCATTTAAGATGAAAGAATAACGTACATCACTTTTCCAAATGCCATCTACAATGTTTCAGCGCTTTCAACCCACTGCTTTTCTAAATGGACCCAAATACGTACCCGGTGGCCCCTTTGCAAGTGACTGTCCCCTTTGCCAGGTGTATCAGAGACCTAATAGCTTCAACTGTAACTAAAGGCTTAGGGGAAACTATGTTTCTAAGAGTATCATTAAATTGACCATGCATTTACAAAGTAACCACCATGATGGATTCTTCTAGGCTCCAAAACTGCCCCAAGCTAGACACTGCGGTGAGTGGGAGCAATTGAAGGGCTAGTGAGGCTGGAGCAGGGGGAGCGAGGGAGCAGCTGGGAGGGGATGAAGGCAGGGAGGTGAGGAGTGGGTGTGGGGGGCAGACGGTGGGGGGCTTCGGGGGCTGCGGGAAGGGGGGCTTCATCCCCAGCCAGGTGGGTGCTGTGGGGGATTCTGAGCAGAGCAGGGACTTACCTAACAGATTTTGCATAACTTCCATTAGCTGTTGGGTCGCGGGACACCGCCTCTGGGTGGGTGGGGCAGGTGGGAAAAACTGGGTCGTGGGGGTTTCCCTCGTACTCATTAATTAAAAAAAAAAAAAAAGGAAAAGAAAAAAAAGGCTCAGGTCTGGGTTTGGTTTGGGGACGCCCGGCAGGCACAGAACTTCTGCCTGCGCTTCCGACTCTTGACTTGTCCCCTGCCGCCCCCGCGTGGCCGCAGCCGGAACTGCAGCAGCATCCTGCGGACCGGGTTTCCTTTTTGTTGCGCGGAGGCTTATCCCGTCCCCTGGTGCGGGGGATCGGGCAGTGGATCCAGCCGAGGGCGGCCCCAGAGGAACTCCCAGGGGAGGGATGAGTGAGATAAGCCGGGATCCAGACGTTTGCAGGACAACCTGATGCGCAGCCGGCTTCTCGGGAAATTGCAAACCGCATCTGTTCCACCTTCTCAGAGGAGGGGTGTGTTCGCGGCGTCTTCAGGGACTTTTTCGGGAAGGCACAGTAAGCAAAGATATTCTAGGCGGAGGGAAGGGCATGGGCACAGCAAGGTCAAAACTGAAATCCAGATAAAGCCCCCTCCCCTTAAATGCTCCTCCCAACCTGGGTCACAGGGTCACCATTTGAGCCCCGTACTCAGAACTCATCCTGAGCTCCTCTCTTCCTCTCCCTCCTGCCATCCCCATGGCCACCCCCCAGGGCCAGACACCCATCACCTGGGTGATGTCCCAGCCTGCAATTCCTGGTCACTCACCCCAGTCCCAAAGGGATCTTTCCCCTGCTCATACACCTCCCATGGCTCCCCAGTGCTCTGGAGAGCAAGTCCAAGCCCCTCAGCCTGGCTCCTGAAGCCATGACAGACCCGGCCTCCCTGCCCCATCGTATCGTTAGCATGAACAACTATACAAGCAATGATGACGACAATAACAGCACCTCTCTTTATGTATCGAGGGCCCAAATGGTGCCAGGCCATGTGCTGTGCAGTGGCACACAACAGCCTTATCACCCCCATGTTACAGAAGGGCACGCAGAGGTTCAGAGAACTCGAGGGACTTGTCCAAGGTTACTTGGACTTGTGAACTCAAGTCTTTCCAGCTCCAAAGGTCAGGCTTAACCCCAACTATCTGGCCCTTCTCTGACAAACCTCTGGTGTGAGGGGTTTAATTTCCTTGCTCCTCCTTGGTCATAGCTCAGGCTGCCAGAACAGAATATCATTCACGGGGCAGCGTGAACAACAAACATTTATATCTCACTGTTCCGGAGGCTGCAAGTCTGAGATGCTGGCCGATTCGGTTCCTGGGGAGGCCTCTCTTCCTGGCTTGTAGACGGCCGCCTTCTTGCTGTATGTGGGGACGTTCTCCGCCATTATTTCTGTAAATGAGCTCTCTGTCCCCTTCTCCTTCTCTTCTCCCTCTGCAGCTCTAAGAGTTTGCAGACTGGTTCTTTGGATGGCATCCCATGGGTCATGTGGGCTTTCTTCACTCCTTTTCATTCTTTTTCTTTGTTCTCCTCTGACTGGATATTTTCAAAGTTCCTGTCTTCAATCTCACAGATTCGTTCTTCTGCTCGATCAAGTCTGCTGTTGATGCTCTCTATGGCATTTTTCAGTTTATTCCTTGTATTCTTCAGCTCTAGAAGCTTTGTTTGGTTCTTTCTTTCTTTCTTTTTTTTTGAGGAAGATTGGCCCTGAGCGAACATCTGTGCCCATCTTCCTCTATTTTAAGATTTTTTTTTTCCTTTTTCTCCCAAAGCCTTCTGGTACATACTTGTATATATTTTTAGTTGTGGGTCCTTCTAGTTGTGGCATGTGGGATGCCACCTCAGCATGGCCTGATGAGCGGTGCCATGTCCACACCCAGGATCTGAACTGACTGCCAACACAGAGTTCACAAACTTAACCACTTGGCCATGGGGCTGGCCCCATCCTCCTCTATTTTATATGTGGGACACCTGCCACAGTATGGCTTGACAAGCGGTGCGTATGTATGTGCCCAGGATCTGAACTGGCAAACCCTGGGCTGCTGAAGTAGAGCGTGCAAACTTAACTGCTATGCTACTGGGCTGGCCCCAGTTTGGTTCTTTTTTTTTTTTTTGAGGAAGATTAGCCCTGAGCTAACTACTGCCAATCCTCCTCTTTTTGCTGAGGAAGACTGGCCCTGAGCTAACATCTGTGCCCATCTTCCTCTCCTTTATATGTGGGACGCCTGCCACAGCATGGCTTGTCAAGTGGTGCCATGTCCACACCCGGGATCTGAACTGGTGAACCCCAGGCTGCCAAAGCGGAATGTGCGAACTTAACCACTGTGCCACTGGGCCAGCCCCCCAGTTTGGTTCTTTTTAACAACTTCTATCTCTTTGTTAAACTTCCCATTTTGTGTGTGTATTCTTTTTCTGATTTCATTGAATTGTCTGTCTGTGTTTCCTTGTAGCTCCTCGAGTTTCCTTAGAACAGCTATTTTGAGTTCTTTATCTGGTAAGTTGCCCATCTCCCTGTCCTTGGGTTTGGTTCCTGGAAGATTATTGTGATCCTTTGGAGCTGTTACTTTACCTGAATTTTTCACGTTCTTTGAAGTGTCCGTTACCATCTGCATTTGAAGCAGCAGTTCCCTCCTCATCTTTACTAACCGCCTTCAAGAGAGAGAGAGACCTGGGGCCAGCCTGGTGGCACAGCAGTTGGGTGCACACATTCCACTTCGGTGGCCTGGGGTTGGCTTGTTTGGATCCTGGGTGTGGACATGGCACCGCTTGGTGAGCCATGCTGTAGTAGGCGTCCCACATATAAAGTAGAGGAAGATGGGCATGGTTTTTGGCTCAGGGCCAGTCTTCCTCAGCAAAAAGAGGAGGATTGGCAGCAGTTAGCTCAGGGCTAATCTTCCTCAAAAAAAAAAAAAAAAAAAAAACCAGAGAGAAAGACCTTCTGTCAGCTGTGCTGAGAGGCGAGGCTGTCTGAGGCCTTCTCTGAGCTCACCTGCTCCATTCTTCTTGCTCCCTCTTGTGGCGGAGCTCTCAAGCTTGTGAGCCTTCTCTGGACCCTGTAACACACCAGGTCAGGTGCCAACAGCCTCTCTTTTTTTCTCCCAAGTTGGCACTAAAGCTTGAATTTGTGGTCTCTTCCTGGCCCACAGATTCTGCCAACTTTCACGTGCTCACTAGCTATAGGCCAGAGCCCTCTCTTGCCACCGTTACCATCGATAGCACACACAGAGAACCGACCACGGGGTAGGGGTGTGGGTGAGGTATGCAGAGCTCTGGGGGTGCCTGTGGGACAGTTGGGGGGTTACGCAGGTGAGGAATTCCCAGCAGCTCGTGGTCAAGCTTCTTGATGGAAGCTGTGATGTGGATAGTAGGGTCCACGCCCCTTTAATGTCCTTCAAGAGTCTTACCTCCCATTCTCCCCATCACTTCGCAGCCCCCAGTCATGCAGCTCACAGCTCGGTGCTCCGGGTGGGGCAAGAGAGAAATGGGCCCCTTTGGCAGTGACTCGCACAGCCGGAGAGACCAGATATTCACTCACAGACACTTCCTTTCCCCCTTGGGAGAGATCACAGGCCACAAAGATCTCTCCTGGCCCTAAGCTGTGCCACCCTGGGGGAGGGACGGTGCAGCTAACGTCAAGCTGTTTGTCTTACCCTCTGAAATGCATCCAAACTGTATTATTATTATTTATTATTATTATTTTTGCTGGAGCTCCTCCTCTGGAAACCTGGACTTCCACAAAGGCTCTCTCATCCACGGGTGATTGTCTAGGTCCGTGTTCTCCAGGGGCAACCAGACTGTGGCCGCGAGGGACTGGACCCGGTTCACAGGCCACTGCAGGGTCCACGGCTGGGAATGAAGTCTGTCTGCCTGTTACCCGATGCTCGATGCACGGGTGGGCGAGACTCCTCCTGGGCGCCTTGGCGTGTGGTGCCAGATCCCATAGGTCCCTCAATGGCACTTTTGTCCATGGATGGATGCCACATTTTTGTTGTTGAGGGGGACAAAAACAAGGGACATCTTATGCCGCCATGATGCTAGCATCACTTTCCTTTGGTTCCTTTTCATAATTTCTATCTATATTGATATTCTTTCTCTCTCTCTCTCTTTTTTTTTTGGTGAGGAAGATTGGCCCTGAGCTAACATCCATGCCAATCTTCCACTGTTGTGTATGTGGGATACTGCCACAGTGTGGCTGATGAGTGGTGCTAAGTCCGTGCCCAGGACCCGAATCTGCAAGCTCCAGGCCGCCCAAGTGGAGTGCACGAACTTAACCACTACACCACCGGGCCGGCCCCTTGATATTCTTCTCATCTTTTTTCATACATTCTATCCTGTCTTTGTCTCTGTTTTCCCTTAGCTCTTTGAGCACGTTTAAATAGTTCCTTTATTTTTTTTTTGTCTCGTGAGTCTAACATCTGGGCTTCTTCAAGGACTGTTTTTGTGTATTCGTTTTGTTTCTTTGGAATGGACCTGTTTCCTGGGTTTGTTTATTTGTTTGTTTTTGGGTCTACCTTGTAAAATTTGGTGAAAACTAGAAATTCAAATCTTACAATTTTATTTGTTTGTTTTTGGGTCTACCTTGTAAAATTTGGTGAAAACTAGAAATTCAAATCTTACAATGTGGTAACTCTCAAAATGAGATTCTCACCCTTTGCCCAGGGCTGGCTGTTTTTAAATTTTATTTAGATTGTTGCAGGGTGTTCCTGCTGTGGATCAGCCCGATGGGGAAGCATAAGAGCTTTACCGGATCTCTGATTCTGTGTCTTTTCCTGGGCCTGTGCCGTGGCTTTCCAAATTTGCCCATATCCCTTGTTCCTTGTGAGTGTTGTAATCCTTAAACGTCTGGCCCCCAAAAGGGGAGAACGGGAAAAAAGAAAAAAATGAAAAAAATAAAAACAGATGCTGTTCCTTAAAATCTCCTGGAAGCCACGTCAGCTGGTGGCGGTTGAGACAGTGGCCGCCAGCCTCGGTGCCTGCACCTCGGTGATCGAAAGCAGTAATCAGCCGTCGGAACATAGAACCCAGATCATGGGAGGACAAGGTCTTTTTGTCCCACATTGGTTCCAGCAAGCTGCACCTGGAATAGAGCCGCGGCCTCCAGCGCTGTCTGCGCCGGGGGAGGTGGTGGGAGATGGGGAGTCACTCCTTCCCTAAAGGCTAACATGGACTGAAATTACCGCAATTTAGCAGCCAAGCCTTCCCCCTGGAAGCCACAAATTCAAATAGACGTTATCACTTCAAAACGGTTAACTTCTGACAGTTTGTGGCTGTACGGTTTGCTGTCTAGATGGACACAAAGACCTGGTCTTTCCACTCCACCATCTTCCCTGACATCACTTCCTACACCGCTGCTTTTGAACGTCCTAATTTCTCAAAGAATCGCACTCCAGCTTCTCTGCAGGATTTGGGCAGTCTAGTCTGTGTCTTAACTCCATAATCTTTGGCCCCAGCCACTTGTGGGTCTGTAGGCTGCCATGCAGCTTTTATGAGCGGGGCCGGCTGCTTTCCCACTCGAGATCTGAGTTAGGCTCAAGAGAGACAGGCAGCTTGCGTCAGCCCTCCGGGTGGCTCCCACGCAGGTTGGAACAGACCCACACGACAACTGGTGAATGGAGTCTGCTCTGCTTCCTGCAGGTCAGGGGCCAGGCTCCTGAAGCTGGAGCATGGGCTGCTGATGCAGCTCAAAGGGAAGAGAGGCACAGGGCAAGATGCAGAGAGGCAGAGGCCACCACAGACAAGGAAGGAGTTTCTGAGAGTCAACACAAGGGATCCAAGACCCCACCAAGGGACTGGCCCCGCAGAGGGAGTGTCTGCCTCTGAGCTCAAACTCCCTCGGCCCCTGGGGCTGGCAAAGAATGTGTAGACTTAAGGAAATCAAAGGATGGTCTTTACATCATGCAAAGTCCAGTCAGAAGAAAGAAGCCACGTTAGTTACACTAATGAGGAGAATTTAATATAAAAATTATTGGCCAGTTATTGAAGAACGAAAACACAGAAAACTCAAAAGTGTGGAGGAGATGGCAACTATAGGAAGCGTTCTCTTCTCTCTAGGACTCGGGGACCACATGGAAGAAGATGAAATATGAAATCTTAGAAACTTGGATGATGGGGAGTATAGAACTCAGAATCTTTTTCTTTTCTTTTCTTTTCTTTTTGAGGAAGATTAGCCCTGAGCTAACATCTAATGCCAATCCTCCTCTTTTTGCTGAGGAAGACTGGCCCTGAGCTAACGTCCATGCCCATCTTCCTCCACTTTATATGTGGGACGCCTGCCACAGCTGTGCGTGCCAAGCAATGCCATGTCTGCACCCGGGATCCAAACCGGCAAACCCCAGGCCACCGAAGCAGAATGTGCACACTTAACTGCTGTGCCACCGGCCGGCCCCTAGAACTCAGAATCCTGAGAAAGGGGTGGAGTCTGACTGGAGCTAATTTCTCCAGAGAGTCTCAGTGGGGCTGGTTTTGTAAGTGATGGGAAAACTACAGACTGGAGTCAGCAGCTGATGCCAGGAGGCACTGCCTCTGCTGGGGTGTGACAAGAAACAGGAAGAAGCAGGTCCCTTCTTCCCCTGCCCGCCTTCCAGTCTCACTCTGTCGCCTTCTGCAGCTCACAGGGAACCTGCTGAGAAGCAGCAGCGTGGTTTGCGGAGACCCAGTTCTAGCAACACACACAAAAACATTTCGGACGGCAGTGCAACTGAGAGATGGTAGTTTAATAAGTGGTCCATCTCCCATTCTGCTGGAAGGATGCAAACCCATAAGGAGGTGGCAAAGCACAGATTAGATGCTGGTGAAAGATTGTGTTATAGATGAACCGTTAAATTAAGTAACAACTCACACGTTCACTGTCTTTTCTGCAAAGGGGAGCCATCTGATCTTTCTAGCTCTTTTCCTTTCTCTGGTAAAAGGTCCCTTCTGCTCCACTCTCAGGGCTGTCCCCAAGTTAGACCCAGGGTAACAGGTGATGGACAGGAGAAGGCAGTAGGGGTGCAGGGAAAGGCCCCAGGGATGTTGGTGAGCCATGCACACTGGGGCCAGTTCTGGTCATGCGCGTCCCAGGTGGAGGCTCTGTGAAGACAGGGGACACGGCACACCCACAGACCCAGACAGCCAGACCCAGGGCAGAGTCCTGCTCAAGGAAGGGGAACCAGCTCAGGAAGCGGTGAGCAGTGGCCTGAGAGGGGAAAGGAGGTCCTGGGAATGAGGTTGAAGAGATGGAATGTTGCAGCCGAGAGTGGATTTCCAGAGAGAGGAGGAACGGGCCCCAGAGGAAGGAGCAGCAGAATCCTGTGGCACGAGGAGCAGAAGACCAGGGGGGAGGAGTCATGTAGGATGGAAGGGCAGGATCTCAGCTGGACGGAGCTGGGGAAGAGGAGAGTCACTGGGTTTCAGAGGAGAAGGATGGGGTCGAGAGCAGGAAGAAATTAACTGTAGTGTGTTTCAAAATGTGTTACAAAGCTACAAAAATCAAGACAGTGTGGAACTGGCACAAGGGTAGACACATGGATCAATGGGATAGAACTGAGAGTCTAGAAATAACCGTCTACATTTATGGTCCATTGATTTTCAAAAAATGGGCCAAGACAATGCAATGGGGAAAGTCCTTTCAACACGATGCCGGGACAATTGCATATTGACCTGCAGAAAGATGAACTGAGACCCCTACCTCACATCATACATTATGATTAACCCGCACGGAAATGGTGAAGAGCAAAAATATAAAGTTAGCGGCAGATGTAGGAGAGTGTCTTTGTGACTGAGGGGAGGGCAAGAGTTGTTTTTTGTTTTTAGGAAGAACAAAAGGAAACATCTTTTTTTTATATAGCTTCTTTTTGCTTTTAGGTATGCTTTTTTTCTCTGTTTTTTGGTGAGGAAGATTGGCCCTGAGATGACATCTGTTGCCAATCTTCCTCTTTTTTTTTTTCTCCCCAAAGCCCCAGTACATAGTTCTATATCCTAATTGTACATCTTTCTAGTTCTTCTTTGTAGGATGTCGCCACAGCACGGCTTGATGAGCGGTGTGTAGGTCCACACCCGGGATACGAACCGGTGAACCCTGGGCTGCCAAAGTGGAGCATGCGAACTTAGCTGCTCTCCCACGGGGCCGGCCCCAAACTAATAATTTTTTAATGCATTAGTCTTTTAAATCACATAAAAAACAAAATGTGGAGTTATAAGCCAAAGTTACAATAATACTAGCTTTTAGACTAATAATTTTTTAATGTATTAGTCTCTCTTTAAATTTTGAAAAATACTCTTGCTTCTCTTTAATTATTGATGTGTGGAAATGTCACTGATTTCAGCTCTCAGCGCTAATGTCCGCTCCTCAGAGGGTATCCTTCCTCCCATCTGATTACTCCTACTTCTTTCCAGGTATGGAGTTTTTTCACTGCCCTTAGAATCAGGAAAATCCAGTCCGAGTTCACAGAATTTACTGCTTTCTTAACAACCTATGGAAAATCAAATCATGTAAATTAAACGAAATTGAGCAGTGTTACTTTTACTTCTATCAACTCTATACCCCTGTATAAAAATCCTCCAGAAAACTGCTCCCAAGATTATCCAGAAAAGGAAAGAGTGAAGCTCCCTCTTGTGGCGAGGCCCGAAAGAACATCCACACACCCATTCACAGGAGACAAGCCAGCTTAAAATATTGTGTGTGCCCGCTCAGTGAGCAGATGGTGTCACAGGTTAGGGAGAACAGAGCAAATACAATGGGTGTGGCACTTATCCAAGATATCAAAGTCTATCCTGGAAGACAATTGCAAATTAATAATTTACTGGATTTTTTGTTTGTTTTTTGTTGAGGAAGATTGGCCTTGAGCTAACATCTGCTGCCAATCTTCCTCTGTTTCTTTTTTTTTTTTTTTTGTACACGAGCCGCTGCCACAGCATGGCCACTGACAGACGAGTCGTGAACCCGGGCTGCTGAAGTGCAGCACGCTGAACTTAACCACTAGGCCACTGGGGCTGGCCCTCAAATTAATAATTTAAATTGAGGGAAATTAGAGAATCACAAGTGGATTCAACCTGGGGCCATTTACATTGCTTGAAAGAGGGAGTATTTATGCAATGCTTAGGAGTTAGCTACAGAAATGACTGGATGGGTCCAGGGGGATGAGTGTGGGGTTGAGAGTTTCAAATGGATGAACCGGATATGGAATCCCCAGGCACAGAGCACCTGGGGATCCTGAAACAGAGGACAAAGGACAGAATTCACACATGCTTAGTTGTTTTATGTAGTAATTTGTTAATGTGAAAACAATAGTTTGCTGGCACCTTTGCTGTCTCAAGGAAATAATTCGTCAATATCTTTATCCACAAACAGTATCTTAGAATTTTCCTTCTCTACCATTTAAAAAACACAGGAGGAAAGCCGTGACTCTGCTGGTTTCTTATTCGAACAATGGAATTGAGGGTCTTGGCCCTATCTATTTATTTATTTATTTATTTTTTGGTGAGGAAGATTGTCACTGAAGTAACATCCATTGCCAATCTTCCTCTTTTTTGTGGTGAGGAAGATTGGCCCTGAGCAAACATCCACGCCGATCCTCCCCATTTTGTATGTGGGATGCCTCCACAGCATGGCTGATGAATGGAGCAAGTCTGCACCCAGGATGTGAACGCATGGACCTGGGCCGCTGAAACAGAGCATGTGGAACTGTAACCACTCAGCCACAGGGCCGGCACATCTTTGTCCCATTCGAGGAAGGTGAGTAACCTTGACTGGGAGGCAGGGGCCTGAGGCCAGCGATTCCAAGCTGAGGTTAATTTTGAGTCTGTAAATGAAGCTCCCTGGGTTCTTCCTGGGCAGCCTGCCCCCCTGCAGGTGGACTCCGGCTGCTCAGAACAGCTACAGAAGGAGTGCTGAGATGGAGAAAGCTGCAGAGCACTGGAACCAGGAGATCCACATGCAGAGGCAGGCGGGGTTTCGGCCCTTCTGAGGCGGTAACTGTGGTTGCCGTGGGGCTGTTTCTGGCCGTGTTTTGCTTTGGTATGCGTGGAGTTGCTGGAGTCAGACTGTAATTTGTATTTGTCAAGAAATTCTGAGCCAGCCATGATGGCCTAGCAGTTAAAGTTCAGTGTGCTCTGCTTCTGGGGCCCGGGTTTGGTTCCTGGTCGTGGAACCATACCACTCGTCCATCAGTAGCCATGCTGTGGCCAAGACACACATAGAAAAACTAGAAGGACTTACAACTAGAATATACAACTATGTACTGGGGCTTTGGGGAGGAAAAAAAGGGAAGATTGGCAACAGATGGTAGCTCAGGGCCAATCTTCCCCAGCAAAAAAAAAAAAAAAAAAAAAAAAGAATAAAAAGCATTAAAGAAGAAAAAGAAATTCTGTGAAGGTTAGGCTACGAGAAAGACTCGTTTGGTTAGAACCTTAAAACGACTCTGGGTGCGAGTTCCTGCTCTGGTGGAGATGAAGGTTTTGAAGGAGCGTGTTTCCACACAGTGAGGAGGATGGGAGGGCACCTGGAGCTCCCAGAGTCAAATCCTTAGGTTTCTCTGCCTCATCACCAAGGAGGGATTGTAATGTGAGTGCCTGAGATGAAGCGTGTGATTGCCGAGGCATCCATTTCAAAGACACGCATCTCGAATGAACATATCACCAGTCGTGAGAAGGCAGCTTCTAGCAAAACAACTAGACAAGAAACCCGGTCGCCCCTCTGACAAAGTTCCTCTTTTAGAAAGTGCTGGTGACCCAGATAAATGACTGCTTGTGTGACCCTCTTCTTCCCTTGCCAGACCTGCTCTTACGTTTTAAATTCATCAATAAAGAGTGAACATAATTTTAGGATGAGTAAAGAACTTAGTCAACTAATGCTGATAAAATTACTATAGCTTTTAAGGAAAAACTCAAGAAAATCATTTACTAATGCTAATTTTCTAATCATAGGTGAATTAAATTCTTTGTATGAAAACATATGCTAAATTATAATATAAATATTTGGGAATTTTATTGGGTCCTTTTTTTGTCACATGAGTTATCATGTACCGTATCTGTGTAACTAGTAAAGTTATCGTTTATGATATTGAATGATATAACTGAAATGTTTGTATCATTATAGTTAATTTTTAATTATAGCGAAGGGGAAAAGCGACACCAATAAATCAAAGATGAAGTTAGTCCAATGAAACTTGTATAATTGTCCATGTCGTCTGCTACTATTCTGACTCTAAATGGTGCACCAAAAGATACTGTAGTAATTTTTTTTTTTGCCCTTCTTAGTTTCTCCCTTTTTTTTTTGAGGAAGATTTGCCCTGAGCTAACATCCATGCCCATCTTCCTCTACTTTATACGTGGGACGCCTACCACAGCATGGCTTGCCAAGCGGTGCTATGTCCGCACCCGGGATCCCAGGCCAACCCCGGGCCACCGAAGTGGAATGTGCATACTTAACCGCTGCGCCACTGGGCCGGCCCTCAACCAATTCTTGAGGGTTACATCTTTTTTAAGCTCGCTGTCACTGGATACTATCTTACGAATTTTATTTAAGAACTAAAGCTTTAACATTTCAAGGAGTAGCTCTTCTTTTTTTTTAAGATTTTACTTTTCCTTTTTCTCCCCAAAGCACCCCCGGTACATAGTTATATATGTTTAGTCGTGGGTCCTTTTAGTTGTGGCATGTGGGACACGGCCTCAGCATGGCCTGCTGAACAGTGCCATGTCCCGCCAAGCATCCGAATCTGCGAAATCCTGGGCCACCCAAGCGGAGTGCGAGAACTTAACCACTCAGCCACGGGGTGGGCCCCTCAAGGACCAGCTCTTAATTCTATGTATTGGTGAGTGAAGTGATAATCAGTCTATTTATATGCTTTTTTTTTTTTTTTAAGATTTGATTTATTTCCTTTTTCTCCCCAAAGCCCCCCGGTACATAGTTGTATATTCTTGGTTGTCAGTCCTTCTAGTTGTGGCATGTGGGACGCTGCCTCAGCGTGGTTTGATGCGCAGCGCCATGTCCGCACCCAGGATTCGACCCAACGAACCGCTGGGCCACCTGCAGTGGAGCGCGCGAACTTAACCACTCGGCCACGGGCCAGCCCCTATTTATATGCTTTTTATTCAATACAGATTGATCATGCAATATCAAAAAAAAAAAAAAAAAGTGAACGGAAGAGCGCAGATCCAGCTGGTCTCCATTGGAGGAAGCTGTGCCCATTGCGCGGTCTTTTCACCGGCCGGTGGAGGGATGCGGGGCCGTAGAAGCTCCTGAGACGCGGACATCGGAGGGTGGGAATCGGCCTGGACCGAGCAGACTGCTTGCAAACGGGTGAAAAGCCTCGTCACACCAGGCCCGGCCTCGCTGAGCTTGGCGAGTTCCGTGGTGACCAGAAAGCCACCGAGTGGCTGGGGAGGGAGATGGCCCAGAACCTCCAAACCGACTTAGGGGTTCAGAGGGCCGCCACTGGTGCGCTGCAGGAGGCTGGGGAAGGTACCTGGTGGGTTATTTGAAGATACCAATCTGTGTGCCATCCACTCTGAGAGTCACCATGGTGCCCTAAGACATCCAGGTGGCTCACTGGATGCAGGGGGGAAGAGAGAATAAGGGAAGGCAGTTTGTATGGTGTTTTGTAGAAAATTCTATAAAATACTTTGCTTTAGCTTGTGACTTTTCAGGTAAGGAATTGTTTCTAATATGTTGCATTTATACTTAAGTCCTTCCATCTTTCGCTCAGGGTGAATGTGAAAAGTGTTCCCAGACCTCAGTGACGCGAGCCCTGTTGCGCAGGAGGGAGAAGCTGCTAATATGCCGAAGGGCTGGGTGACATTTCTTGCTTCTCGAGATGCATGTTTCTGTGTGTTAATAACTTGCTGGGTAGCGAGTAAGGTGCTAGAATCGCTAAATGTGTACAGGGTCCTTTTGCAATAAAACTGGTTATGACTTGATCTGAGTGTTTCACAGTTGGGGCTAAGCCTGACCCCACATCACTGCGATAGAATGCGGGCTTTTTCAAGGGTGAAGACACGGGTCTCAACCACAGTGGAACTTACACTCCCCGCCCCCGCAAAAAACCCCCAAAGTAAACCTGGCAGCTACAGAATACACTATGTGCATTTATAACAGCTGTTTTATATATTGTAGTGTCAACATTTTTAAACTAAATATTTTCCGTTCACATGTGCTGGGGAGCCTTGTCATTAAGCTGTGTGTAACTTAGGGTCCAGCTGGTTTTCTCCTGAAGAGACTGCCCTTGTTTTTGTGGTCAAATGCTTTGTGCGTTGTCCCTTGAGTCAGTCCTCATTCTACCGCATTAGCTGACCCTCTAGCTGAGAATGCAAACACCAATGTGGGGATTTTATTCATAGGGGCTCTAGGATATAAGACGAGTTATTTACCCCAGCATTGTCTGTTACTAATATTCTGAACTGGTTTGTACAGCTTTTCTTTTCTTTTTTTTTTTTTTAAAGATTTTATTTTTTTTTCCTTTTTCTCCCCAAAGCCCCCTGGTACATAGCTGTATATTCTTAGTTGTGGGTCCTTCCAGTTGTGGCATGTGGGACGCTGCCTCAGCATGACTCGATGAGTGGTGCCATGTCCGTGCCCAGGATTCGAACGAACGAAACACTGGGCCGCCTGCAGTGGAGCGCGTGAACTTAACCACTCGGCCACGGGGCCCGCCCCTGTACAGCTTTTCTTTGTATTGTGGTTGGTCTCAACTAGGTTGAGTTTTTCTCTACCGAGAGGAAACAATATTGACCAAAGTTCTTTTCTTTGTGGAGTTTGCGTTATGGTAACCCTTAGAGTGAACTTGCTGTGGGAAGGGGCAGACAGAGTTACTGAAACTCTGAGGGTCAAGATGGTGTTGGGGTAGGTTCCATCTCCTACGCGGTGCTGGGAAAATCACTTTATAGAGATGGCCTTCTAAGTGGTTTTAGAATTTATCCTTCTATTGAAGTTTTTGGGTCATTTATGTATGTTGACTAAGTTTACAAATAAACTTGTTTATCCAAGAAAAAAAAGAGTGAATACAAGAAACCCTAGGCACCCTGTTACCGAACCAGGTTCGTTTTGCCCACCACGTGATTTTGCCAATCACTGAGGAGACGAGTTTGCAAAAAGAAAAGATTACATGAAAAGACAGCCAAGCGAGGAGGCAAGAGAACCAGACTCCAATCTGCCTCCCCTAAAATGGGGATTAGGGGTATTTATGGGATGAAGGGGCAGGGTGGTCTGAACTGTGGGGTAGGTGGTTGGAGGTGAGGAGACGTGAGGTGATTGATGATCTGCGCACACGTGGTCCAGCTTCCTGGCTCTTCATAGGACACGTGTTCACAAGATGGCGGCATGACCACAATCCCAGGTGGGGTTTTCAGCCCCTTGACATCAAAAGGTCATTTATCAGTCATCCACGCAGCCCCAGTTGATGAGTTGGTGGTCTCAACAGGCCAGAACTGGACAAGGAGTCCACTCTCAGTTCCCTGAACAACTTAAGCTCCGCACCCGTTACCATGGTGACCCAAGCATCAAAGATGCTATCTATAGGCTGGGTTTTATCAGGCATCATCTAGCTACTTTTGCAAATAGACAACTAACTGAGTATAGTTAAAGCAAGTTGGCCCCCATTTTCAACCCCATCCTTGACCCCAGTAAAAGCAGAACCCCAGGCGTGTGCTCTCTCTCCCCCTGCGACCTTGCTGTGTGGCCCTCGGCATGCTGTGTACCCTCCAGGACCTGTGAGTAATAAACCCTGTTTTCCAAAGTTCCCTGATGGCTGCATCTTGCAGTTAGGAGAACCACAGGGGCAGGTCCAGCCAGAACATTGGCCCCAGTCTGGGAAATGTCCATCAGGGCTCGCCACAAGTTGTGCGGGTCCAGGTGAGCGCCTCAGGCGTTCCTAGCCGTTGCATTGCTATCGATGGGCTGAGCCACTCTAACTACATTTCAGCGTCAGCACTGGCGAGCTTGGGAACACATTTAACCTTCTTCTTTTTTTTCTTTATAGTTCTTATTTCACATCTAGATCTTTTTTTCCTTTTTGTGAAGAAGATTGGCCCTGAGCTAACATCTGTGCCAGGCTTCCTCTATTTTATGTGGGACACCGCCACAGCATGGCTTGATGAGTGGTGTGAGGTCTGCGCCCAGGATCCGGACCCCTGAACCCTGGGCAGCTGAAGTGGAGCGTGTGAACTAAACTGCTCCACCACCAAGCCGGCCCCATGTTTAACTCTCTGAATGTGGGTTTTCCTTGAGCACTGTGGGTGATGCAGCATGCTCATCTGAGCTAGTTCAAATGTTTGCTTCTCTCCCCTTTTGATTCCTTTATAGAATATTGCCACTGACAAAGACTCTTTCCCCCCCAGCTTTATGGAGGTATAATTGAAAAATAAAATTGTATATGTTTAAGGTATACAACACGATGTTTTGATATATGTGTACATTGTGAAATGATTACCAAAATCAAACTAATTGGCACACCCATCGCTTCACATAGTTACCTTTTTTTTGGTGGTGAGAACCCTTAAGATCTAATCTCACCATATTCCAAGTGTACAGTTCAATATTATTAACTAGTCACAAGGCTGTACATTATGTCTCCAGAATTTATTCATTCTGTATAAGTGAAACTTGTTACGTCCTTGGACCAACGTCTCCCCATTTTCCCATCCCTCGACCCCTGGCAACCACCCCTCTACTCTCTGCTCCTATGAGTTTGACATTTTTAGATTCCACATATAAGTGAGATCATACAATATTTGTCTTTCTATGTCTGGCTTATTTCATTTAGCTTATGTTCTCTGGGCTCATCCACATTATCACAAATGGCAGCATTTCCTTCCTTTTTTAAAAAATTTATTATTTTTTTTTTTTGAAGAAGATTAGCCCTGAGCTAACATCTGTTGCCGATCCTCCTCTTTTTGCTGAGGAAGACTGGCCCTGAGCTAACATCCGTGCCCATCTTCCTCCACTTTATATGTGGGACGCCTGCCACAGCATGGCTTGACAAGTGGTGCCATGTCCGCACCCGGGAACTGAACCAGCAAACCCTGGGCCACTGAAGCGGAACGTGCGCACTTAACCGCTGCGCCCCGAGGCGTGCCCCCATTTCCTTCTTTTTAAAGGCTGAATTATATTCCATTGTATGTGTATCTATATCTATTTCTATATCTGTATATAATACCTTCTTTATCCATTCATCTGTCCACAGACACTTGGATTGTTTCCATATCTTGGCTATTGTGAATAATTGTGCAATGAACATGGGAGTGCAGATATCTCTTCAAAATACTGATTTTATTTCCTTTGAATATATACCCAGAAATGGGATTGCTGGATCATATGGTAATTTTATTTTTAATTTTTTGAGGAATCTCCATACTGTTTTCTATTACAGCTCTACCAATTTACATTCCCAACAGAACCCAGTATACAAATGTTCTCTTTTCTTCAAATCCTTACCAAGACTTGTTATCGTTTGTCTTTTTCTTTTTTTTTTTTTTTTTGGTGAGGAAGATTTGCA
Source organism: Equus quagga (assembly GCF_021613505.1). Lineage (NCBI taxonomy): Eukaryota > Metazoa > Chordata > Mammalia > Perissodactyla > Equidae > Equus > Equus quagga. The sequence goes on along the minus strand of NC_060280.1, from coordinate 87,794,172 downwards.
CTGAGCTAACATCTGCGCCAATCTTCCTCTTTTTTTGCATGAGGAAGATTAGGCCTCAGCTAACATCTGTGCCATTCTTCCTCTATTTTGTATGTGGGTTGCTGCCACAACATGGCTTGATGAGCAGTGTAGGTCTGCACCTGGGATCCGAACCCATGAACCCTGGGCCACCCAAGTGGAGCACGTGAGCTTAACCACTATGCTATGGGGCCAGCCCCTCTTTTGTCTTCTTGAGAATAGTCATTCTAGCAGATGTGAGGTGATGTCTCATTGTGGTTTTGATTTGCGTTTCTCTGATAACTAGTGATGTTGAACATCTTTTCATATACCTGTTGGCCATTTGTATGACTTTTTTTGAGAAATGTCTGTTTAGATTCTTTTGGCTTTTTTTTTAAAGATTTAATTTTTTTCCTTTTTCTCCCCAAAGCCCCCCGGTACATAGTTGTATATTCTTCGTTGTGGGTTGTGGGATGTGGGACGCTGCCTCAGCGTGGTTTGATGAGCAGTGCCATGTCTGTGCCCAGGATTCGAACCAACGAAACACGGGGCTGCCTGCAGCGGAGCGCATGAACTTAACCACTCGGCCATGGGGCTGGCCCCTCTTTTGACTTTTTTGCTGTGGAGTTCTTTGACTTCCTTATGTATTTTGGATATTAGCTCTTTATTAGATGTATGGTTTGCAAACATTTTCTCCCATTCTTTAGATTGTCTCTTCACTCTCTTGATTGTTTTATTTGTTTTGCATAAGATTTTTAACTTGATGCCATCCCACTTGTCTATTTTTGCCTTTGTTGCCTGTGTTTTGGGGGTCATATTCAAAAACATAATTTCCCAGATGAATGTCAAGAAGATTTTCCTGGGGCCGGCCCCGTGGCCGAGTGGTTAAGTTTTCGAGCTCTGCTTCAGCAGCCCAGGGTTTTGCCGGTTCAGATCCTAGGCATGGGCATGGCACTGCTCATCAGGCCATGCTGAGGCGGCGTCCCACATAGCACAACCAGAGGCACTCACAACTAGAATATACAGCTATGTACTGGGGGACCTTGGGGAGAAAAATAAAGAAAAAAAAGATTTTCCCCTATGTTTTCTTCTAGTAGTTTTACAGTTTCAGGTATTATAAGTCTTTAACCTGTTTTGAGTTTATTTTTGTATACGATGTGAGATAAAGGTCCAATTTCATTCTTCTGCATGTGGACATCCAGTTTTCCCAATACCATCTGTTGAAGAGACTATGTGTGTTCTTTGTATAGTTGTAGAAGATTAGTTGGCCATAAATGTGTAGATTTATTTCTGGGCTCTCTCTTCTGTTCCATTGGTCTATATGGCTGTTTTTATGCCAGTACCATGCTGTTTTGATACTATAGCTTTGTAGTATTTTGAAATTAATCAGTGTGATTCCCCCAGCTTTGTTTTCCTTTTTCAAGATCACTGTGGCTATTCTGGGTCTTTTGCATTTCCATATGAATTTTAGGATTGTTTTTTCAATTTCTGCAAAGAATGACATTGGGGTTTTGACGGGGACTGCATTGAATCTGTAGATTACTTTGGGTATTATGGACATTTTAGCAAGGTTAATTCGTCCAATCCATTAACACTGGATGTCTTTCCATTTATCTATGTCATCTTTAATTTCTTTCAACACTACATTACAATTTTCTTGTCTAATTGCTCTGGCCAGGACTTCCAGTATTATGTTGAGGAGAAGTGGCCAGAGTGGGCATCCTTGCCTTGTACTGGAGCTTAAAGAAAAAGTTTTCAGGTTTTCCCCATTGATTATGATGTTAGCTGTGAGTTTTTCATATATGGTCTTTATTGTGTTGAGCTAAGTTCCTTCTACACCTATTTTGTTGAGAGTTTTTAAAATCACGGTTGTTGAACTTTGTCAAGTGCTTTTTCTGTATCTATTGGGACGATCGTCCATTCATGTGGTGTATCTACGTGGATTGGTTTGTGTATGTTGAATTAACCTTGCAGCTCAGGTAGACAACCCACTTGGTCATCGTGTATAATCCTTTTGGTGTGCTGTTGAATTTGATTTGCTACTATTTTATTGAGGACTTTTGCATCTGTGTTCACCAGGAATATTGATCTGAAGTTTTGTTTACTTGTAGTGTCTTTGTCTGGCTTTGGTATCAAGGTGATGCTGACCTCATAAAATGAGTTTGGAAGTGTTTCGTCTTCTACTTTTTGGAAGAGTTTAAGAAGGATTGGTGTTAATTCTTCTTTGAATGTTTGGTAGAATTCACCTGCGAAGCTGTCTGGTCCTGGGCTTTTCTTTGCTGGAAGGTTTTTGATTACTACTTCAATCATCTTATTTGTTATTGGTCCGGCCCTGAGCTAACACCCATGCCCATCTTCCTCTACTTTATACGTGGGATGCCTACCACAGCATGGCTTGCCAAGTGCTGCATAGGTCCATGCTGGGATCTGAACCGGCAATCTCCAGGCCCTGAAGTGGAGCATGTGAACTTAACCACCACACCACTGGCCCAGCCCCTGTTTGAGTCTGCTTTTTTCCCTAGTTAGTCTAGCTAAGGGTTTGTCAATTTTGAATATATTTAAAGAAATCCAACTCTTGGATTTGTTGATTTTTTTCCTATGATTTCTTTATTTCATTTATTTCTGTTCTTATCTTTTTTATTTCCTTCCTTTGGCTAACTTTGGGCTTAGTTTGTTCTTTTTCTAGTTCTTTGAGGTGTAAATTTAGGTTGTTTGAGATCTTTCTTCTTTTTCAACGTTGGTGTTTATTGCTATAAACGTCTCTCTCAGTACTGCCTCTGCTGCATCCCATAAGTTTCGTTATGTTGTGTTTTCATTTTCACTTGTGTTGACATATTTTTTAAATTCCCTTTTGATTTCTTCTTTGACTCAAGGGTTGTTCAACAGTGTGGTGTTTAGTTTCCAAGTATTTGTGAATTTTCCCATTTTTCTTGCTGTTATTGATTTCTAGTTTCATACCATCTCATGCCCTGTGAAAAGATACTTCGAGTGATTTTGATCTTCCTAAATTTGCTGTCTCATTTTGTGACCTAACCCGTGATCTGTCCTGGAGAATGTTCTGTCTGCACTTGAGAAGAATGTGTGTTCTTCTGTGGTTGGGTGGAAAGTTCTGTGTGTGTATATGTGTGTTAGGTCCATTTGATTTATCGTGTTGTTCAAGGCAGCTGTTTCTGTATTGGTATTCTTTTTGGGTGTTCTATCCATCAGTGAAAGTGTGGCATTGAAGTCTTCTACTATTATCATATGGCTGTCAATTTCTCCCTTCAGATGTTAATATTTACTTTATGTATTTAGTGCTCTGATGTCGAGAGTGTAAATATTTAAAACTGTTACATCTTCCTGTTGAACCCACCCTTTTAACCTTATGTAGTGACCTTCATCTATTTATCATGAAGCAGAGTTTTGCCTCTATTGAATTTTAAATAGTTAATATTACCATTAACATGTCATGCATATTCTGTGGAAAAGGCTTTTTTTCTGGTTTCTCTACCTCAGTCTCCTTCACACATGCTACTGTGTGAGGCTGTGGGTCACCCTAGTTTGCTCACCCATTTCACTGCTTATGGACAGGGTTGTTTGAAGTTTATTTATTTAATTAATTAATTTATATATTTTTTGAGGAAGATTAGCCCTGAGCTAACATCTGCTGCCAATCCTCCTCCTTTTGCTGAAGAAGACTGGCCCTGAGCTAATATCCGCGCCCATCTTCCTCCACTTTATACGTGGGATGCCCACCAGAGCATGGCGTGCCAAGCGGTGCCATGTCCGCACCCGGGATCCGAACCAGCGAACCCCAGGCTGCCGAGAAGCGGAACGTGCGAATTTAACCACTGCACCACCGGGCTGGCCCCTGAAGTCTATTTTTTGATCTTATTGACAATGTTATTCTTGTTTTTCTTTCCAAGTGGTAATGCGTCATTAAATTTTTTAAAAATTCCTGGGTTGTAGATTATGGATATATTCAAATTTACTAGAAAATGCTAATAGAGTGTATGAATTAACTATTTAACTGTTCATGAATATGCATTTATTTATTCCTTGTGATTTGCCAACACTTGGAATTATCTAACTTATTTATTTTTGCCTATCTAGTATTAAACAAAATCTCTGTGTGATTATATATTGGTTTTTGTTAATGACCATTGATGTTGAGCATTTTTCCTATGTGGTCCTTCATCTTTTGTGAAACAGTTTTCAGTCATTTCCTCATGTTTAGTTTATTTGTATGCTTATTGCTTTCTTACATTTTTTTTTTTACTACTCTGCACACTAATCCTTTATCATTTGTAGGTATTACATATATTTTCTCCAAGATTCTGGTTTATCTTTTCACTCAATTCTGCATTTGAACAGCCTCTTCTTAATTTTAATAGAGTTGAATTTGTCAATCTCTTCCTTTGGGCTTATTTTCTTTTCTTCCTTTTTTTTCAAACCAAAGGTCTCGCATATTTATTACTGAACCAACCTACAAGTACAAAAGGATAGAAACAAAGAGAAAAATCATTTTCCCAATAAAACATGTCCAACTGTCCAGGGATAGAGGTGATGTTTTCAGCATGATATGGTAAGATGTTAGTGACCTTGATATGGCATAAATATGCAGGCCATCTCACGTACAATCCATCTCCAAGGTTCCTCTTGGAGTTGTACCTGATTTTATTACCAGTTTTCATCTGAATCCATTGGGAAATGAGACAATTCTGCTTTTGTTTCTTGGCCAGGAATCATTTGATTCTAACAGTCTTGTGAGAAGAGACAGCGAGGAACAGAGTCAACCACACGCACTGTGATGGCGGAGAAAGTGCCTACTTTATTTTACAATGTAAGAAAACTCTCCCTGCCATGAAATCACAAAAGACATTTGCCTGTAACTTCTGAAAGGGTTCCCCTCTTGTCTTTCACAGGTAACTCTACAATAATTGATTATGTATATGGAGATGGTAGGCAGAGGAGTCATTAGTCTACTGTAGATAACCACTTGTCACCGCTCTGTGTGTTAAAATGTCCATCACTTCTATCGCCACCTGCTCTGTCACAGGCTCATGCACCTTAAATAGATGCTGCGGCTCCAGAAATTCCTATTTTCCATTGGTCTATCTGTTCACATCCCTGCTAATACCATATTGTCCTGCTTACTATGGATTTAAAAGTCTTGATATGTGCCAGGGAAAGTGTCTCCCTATCTTGGTCAGTTTGGGCTGCTTTAACAAGTTATTGTAGACCAGGTGGCTTCAACGACATTTATTTATCCCAGTTCTGGAGGCTGGGAGGTCCAAGTTCAAGGTGCTGGAAGATCCGGTGTCTGGTAAGGACCTGCTTCCTGGTTTGCCAATGGCCACGTTCTCATCGTGTCTTCATGTAGTGGACAGCAGAGAGGGGAAACAAGCTCTCTCGTGTCTCTTATAAGGGCATTAATCCCATTCATGAGGACTCCACCCTCATGACCTAATTACTTCCCAAGGGCCCCGCCTCCTAATACCATCACATTGGGGATTAGGATTTCAACATATGGATTTTGGGGGACACAACATTCAGTCCGTTACTCTCCCTAACAGTGTTTTGTACAAAATCTCAGTATTTTTAGACATTTGTCTTCTATTTCAGCTTTTAGGAGTTTTTTCTTAAGTTCAAAAACAAAACAAAAAGCTGGTTGTGAATTTAAAGGAATTTAATAAAACACTAGATCTGCTTGGAAATTATATCATGGTGATATTCAGTCTCCTTTATAAGGACAGATGTCATCTTAACATTTATTTCATGATACCGTGAAGTCTTTCAATGTATACCTTTTCTATTATAACCATTTAATATCCTTCACTAGACATATTTTAGGACTTCAAGAAAATTAGTTTTAATAGAAATTAGTTTTAATAGTCTCTGTTACCTTCTAAAAATTTATTTTCAATGGCTTGTTGCTAGTAATTCAAATGCACTGAGATTTATTTTTATATTGAGTTTGCATTCTGGAAAATTACTAGAAATGTTACATATGCAGAAAATACAGAAATCAGTTGCACAGTCAACCAAAACCTTATAAAGGAATCTGTGATGACAACCAGGCTAAGACTTGCAAGACACCCTCATAGCACCAATCCCACTTGAAATGATACCGAAAGGAAGAATCATTCCAATTTTCTTCAGGCAGAGCCAGTATTGTGAATTATGGGGTAATTTCTTGTTTTTCTTTATAGTTTTATAACCTGTGTATGCATCTCTATGTCAATGTATTTTATTTTTGCATGCTTTTAATGCAAATGGCATCATAATGCATGTGCTATTATAAGTCAGGTTTCATTTTTATAGAGTTATGAATCTTCCATGGAATGGTCACTCATTCATTTCTTTCATTGATGTCGTAATAGTTTATAACATCGTGAAATTTCATTCACCATATATAGGTGCCCCTTTACCCCTTATGCCCACCCCCCAACCCCCTTCCCCTCTGGTAACCACTAATCAGTCTCTTTGTCCACATGTTAGTTTATCTTCCACAAATGAGTGAAATCATATGGTCCTTGTCTTTCTCTGTCTGGCTGGTCTTGCATAACATAATACCCTCAAGGCCCATCCGTGTTGTTGTGAATGGGATGATTTTGTCATTTTTTATGGCTGAGTAGTATTCCATTGTATATATACCACATCTTCTTTATCCAATCATCAATCGATGAGTGCTTAGGTTGCTTCCACACCTTGCCTATTGTGAATAATGCTGCAATGAACATGGGGGTGCATGGGACTTTTGGAATTGCTGATTTCAGGTTCTTTGGATAGATACCCAGTAGTGGGATGGCTGGGTCGTATGGTATTTCTATTTTTAATTTTTTGAGGAATCTCCATACTGTTTTCCATAGAGGCTGCACCAGTTTACATTCCCACCAGCAGTGGATGAGGGTTTCCTTTTCTCTACACCGTCTCCAACATTTGTTATTTTTTGTCTTGGTGATTATAGAGATTCTAATGGGTGTAAGGTGATATCTCATTGTTGTTTAGATTTGCATTTCCCTGATGATTAGTGATGTTGAGCATCTTTCCATGTGCCTATTGGCCATCTGTCTATCTTCTCTGGAAAAACGTCTGTTCATACCCTCTGCCCATTTTTTGATTATTTGTTTTTTTGTTGTTGAGTTGTGTGAGTTCTTTATATATTTTGGAGATTAACCCCTTGTTGGATATATGATTTGCAAGTATTTTCTCCCAGTTGTTGGGTTGTCTTTTCATTTTGTTCCTGGTTTACTTTGCTTTGAAGAAGGTTTTTAGTCCGATAAAATCCCACTTGTTTATTTTTTCTTTTGTTTCCCTTGCCCAAGTAGACATGGTATTTAAAATGATCCTTCTAAGGCTGATGTCAAAGAATGTACTGCCTATATTTTCTTTGAGGAGTTTTATGTTTTCAGGTCTTACCTTCAAGCCTTTAATCCAATTTGAGTTAATCTTTGTGTATGGCGAAAGATAATGGTCTACTTTCATTCTGTTGCATGTGGCTGTCCAGTTTTCCCAACACCATTTATTGAAGAGACTTTCCTTTGTCCATTGTATGTTCTTAGCTCCTTTGTCAAAGATTAGCTGTCCGTAGATGTGTCGTTTTATTTCTGGGCTTTCAATTCTGTTCCATTGATCTTTGTGTCTGTTGTTGTACCAGTACCATGATGTTTTGGTCATTATGGCTTTGTAGTACATTTTGAAGTCAGGGATTGTGATACCTCCAGGTTTGTTCTTTTTTCTCAGCATTACTTTAGCTATTTGGGGCCTTTTGTTGCCCCATATGAATTTTAGGATTTCTTGTTCTATTTCCGTGAAGAATGTCATTTAGATTGGGATTATGTTGAATCTGTAGATTGCTTTAGGTAGTGTGGACATTTTAACTATGTTCTTCCAATCCATGTGCATGGGAAATCTTGCCATTTCTTTATGTCATCATTGATTTCTTTCAATAATGTCTTATAATTTTCTTTGTAAAGGTCTTTCACCTCCTTGGTTAAATTTAACCCTTGATATTTTATTGTTATTTCTTTTTTGAGGAAGATTAGCCATGAGCTAACATCTGCTGCCAATCCTCCTCTTTTTGCTGACGAAGACTGGCCCTGAGCTAACATCCATGCCCATCTTCCTCTACTTTATGTGGGACGCCTGCCACAGCATGGCTTGCCAAGTGGTGTGTAGGTCCGCACCTGGGATCTGAACTGGTGAACCCCGGGTGGCTGAAGTGGAATATGCGAACTTAACTGCTGCACCACTGTCTTGGCCCCAATATTTTATTCTTTTTGTGGTGATTGTAAATGGGATTGTATTCCTGAGTTATCTTTCTTTTAGCTCATTATTAGAGTATAGAAATGCAACTGATTTTTGTAAGTTGATTTTGTACCCTGCAACTTTGCTGTAGTTGTTGATTATTTCTAATAGTTTTCTGATGGGTTCTTTTAAGATTTTCTATATATAAAATCATGTCATCTGCAAACAGTGAGAAATTTCACTTCTTCATTGCCTACTTGGATCCTTTTTATTTCTTTTTCTTGCCTAATTGCTCTAGCTAAATCCTCCAAGACTATGTTGAATAGGAGTGGCGACATTGGGCATCCTCATCTTGTTCCTGTTCTCAGGAGGATGGCACTCAGTTTTTCCCTGTTGAGTATGATGTTGGCTGTGGGTTTGTCAGATATGGCCTTTATTATGTTGAGGTACTTTCCTCCTATACCAATTTTATTGAAAGTTTTTTTTTCTCATAAATGGCTGTTGGATCTTGCCAAATGCTTTCTTTGCATCTATTGAGATGATCATGTGGTTTTCATTCCTCAGTTTGTTGATGTGGTGTATCATGTTGACTGATTTGTGGATGTTGAACCATCTCTGCGTCCCTGGTATAAATCTCACGTGATCATGGTGTATGACCCTTTTAATGTATTGCTCTATTCGGTTTGCCAATATTTTGTTGAGGATTTTTGCATCTGTGTTCATCAGTGACATTGGCTTGTAATTTTCCTTCTTCATGTTGTCCTTATCTGGTTTTTGGATCAGGGTGATTTTGGCCTTGTAGAATGTGTCAGGAAGTGTTCCATCTTCTTCACCTTTTTGGAATAGTTTGAAAAGGATAGGCATTAAATCTTGTTTGAAAGTTTGGTAGAATTATCCAGAGAAGTCATCTTGTCCTGGGCTTTTATTTTTTGGGAGGTTTTGATTAGTTTCAATATCTTTAATTGTGATTGCTCTATTCACATTCTCTATTTCTTCTTGGTTCAGTTTTGGGAGGTTATATGAATCTAAGAATTTATCCATTTCTTCTAGATTGTCCAATTTGTTGGCATATGGTTTTTCATAGTATTGTCTTGTAATCCTTTGTATTTCTGTGGTATCCATTGTAATTCCTCCTCTTTCATTTCTAATTTTATTTATTCGAGCCTTCTCTCTTTTTTTCTTAGTGATTCTGGCTAAGGGTTTTTCGATTTTGTTTATCTTCTCAAAGAACCAGCTCTTAGTTTCATTGATCCTCTCTACTGTTTTTTAAGTCTCTATTTCATTTATTTCTGATCTAATTTTTATTATTTCCCTCCTTATGCAGACTTTGGGCTTTGTTTGTTCTTCCTTTTATAATTCTGTTAGGTGTGGTTTGAGATTGCTTAGTTGAGATTTTTCTTGTTTGTTAAGGTGTCCCTGTATTGCTATGAATTTCTCTCTTAGCACTGCTTTTCCTGCATCCCATATGAGTTGGTATGGTGTCTTTTCATTTGTCTCCAGATTTTTTTTAATTTCTCCCTTTATTTCTTCAATGAGCCTTTGGTTGTTCATCAGCATGTTGTTTGGTCTCCACATGTTTGTCACTTTCCCAGCTTTTTCCTTGTAATTGATTTCTAGTTCCGTAGAATTCTGGTCAGAAAAGATGCTTGATATGATTTCAATCTTCTTAAATTTATTGAGGCTTGCCTTGTTTCCTCACATAGGGTCTATTCTTGAGAATGTTCCATGTGCACTTGAGAAGTGTGTATTCTGCTGTTTTTGGATGGAGTGTTCTATATATATCTATTATGTCCATCTGGTCTAGTTTTTCATTTAATTCCACTATTTCCTTGTTGACTTTCTGTCTGGATTACCTATTCATTAATATGAAGTGGGGTGTTGAGGTCCCCTACTATTATTGTGTTGCTGTTACTTTCTCCTTTTAGGTCTATGAATAGTTGGTCTTTGTACTGTGGTGCTCCTGTGTTAGGTGCATATATATTTGTAAGTGTTATGTCCTCTTGGCAGAATATCCCTTTTATCATCATTTACTGTCTTTGTCTCTCATTATCTGTTTGAAATCTACTTTCATATAAGTATGGCAACACCTCTTTCCTTTGTTTGCCATTAGCTTGGAGTATCACCTTCCATCCCTTCACTCTGAGCCTCTTTGTCTTTAGAGCTGAGATATGTTTCCTGGAGGCAGCACATTGTTGGGTCTTGTTTTTTAATCCATCTCACCACTTTGTGTCTTTTGATTGGAGAATTCAATCCATTCACATTTAGGATGAATGCTGATATATGAGGGCTTAATGCTGCCATTTTATCACTCATTTTCCAGTTGTTCTGTATTTCTCTTGTTTCTCATCCTATATATTTAGGACTACCAATTCAGTTTGGTAGTTCTCTACGATGATTTTCTCAATTCTCTATTTATCATTTGTGTCTCTGTTCTGATTATTTGTTTAGTGGTTACCAAGTTTGTATAAAAAAATCTTGTAGATGAGATAATCCATTTTCTTTTATTTTTTCCCCTTCTCTCCAAAGCCCCCCCCCCCCCAGTACATAGTTGTATATTCTAATTTTAGGTCCTTCTGGTTGTGCCATGTGGGACACCACCTCACCATGGCCTGATGAGTGGTGCCATGTCCACGCCCATGATCTGAACTGGTGAAACCCTGGGCTGCCAAAGTGGAGTGCGTGACTCCAACCACTTAGCCATGGGGCCAGCCCAATAGCTCATTTTTTGATAGTCTCTTATTTCCTTAGTCTGAGCCAATTCCATCCCTATCTTATTCCCCTTCTAAGTTATTGTTGCCACAACTTATTCCATCTTGTGTTGTGGGTTTGTGGTTAAAATGACAAGATTATAGTTATTTTTGATGTGTTCCTTCCCTTTATCTTTAATGTTATAATTGTTTGCTAACCTATTCTGATAGAGAGCTGCAATTTTCTGATTTTGTCTGCCTATTTATCTCCTTGCTCAAGGCTTGTAAAACCCTTTCTTTTTTTCAGGTATGAGAGCCTTCTTGATCATTTCTTGTAGAGGGGGTCCTGTGGCAATGAACTCCTTTAGCTTTTGTTTATCTAGGAAAGTTTCTATTTCTCCATCCTATCTGAAGAATATTTTCACTGGATAGAGTATTTTTGGCTGAAAGTTTTTGTCTTTCAGGATTTTGAATATATCATTCTGTTCTCTCTTATCCTGTAATGTTTCTGCTGAGAAATCCACTGAAAGCCTGACAGGGGTTCCTTTGTAAGCTATTTTCCTTTGCCTTTCTGCCTTTAATATTTTTTCTTTGCCATTTACTTTTGCCAGTTTTACTACTATATGCCTTGGAGAAGGTCTTTTTACATTGATATAATTAGAAGTTCTATTAGCTTCTTTTACTTGTATTTCTAGCTCTTTTGCCAGATTTGGGAAGTTCTTAGTTATCATTTCTTTGAATAAGACTTCTGCTCCATTCTTTCTTTGGAATACCAATAATCCCTATGTTGCATTTCTTAATTGAGTTGGATATTTCTCAGAGAATTTCTTCATTTCTTTTTAGTCTTAGTTCTCTCTCCTCCTCCATCTGAAGCATTTCTATATTTCTGTCCTCCAGATTACCAATTCTGTCCTCCATACTATCAGCTCTGTTATTCAGGGAGTCCAGATTTTTCTTTATTTCGTCCATTGTGTTTTTCATCTCCAACATGTCTCATTGGTGTTTCTTCATAGTTTCAATCTCTTTTGTGAAGAATTCCTTCTGTTCCTTAATTTTGTTCCTGATTTCATTGAACTGTCTATCTGAATTTTCTTGTAACTTGTTGAGTGTTTTTATGACAGCTATTTTGAATTTTCTGTCATTTAGATTGTAAATTTCTGTGCCTTCATGATTCATTTCTGGGTGCTTGTCATTTTTCTTCTGTTCTGGAGCATTAATATATTTCTTCATACTGTTTGATGGCATGGGTTTGTGCCTGTATCTGGTCATAGACTCCATCTGCCACCACTGAGGGGTGGGGGGTTCAGGAGCTGTGTATTCTGAGCCCACTGTGATCCCTGGCATCTTGGAATCTATGCTGACAGGGTCCATCTCTGATTGCTGGCTCACTCACAGCTGCTGCTTTTCTAAAGTATGTGTGGGCACTCTGGCTGACTGGCTGGGCTGGAGCCCCTGACAGGGGGAGGGGCACTTTCTTTTGCCTTCATGATCCCAGGGGCATTCTCACTCTGCCCTTGCTATCTGCTCTCATGGGGTGCTGGGTGGATGAAAACACCCCCTCAATAGCTTAGCCTGCTCTGTGTGGAACTTTCCCATGGGCTGTGTGGGGAATTGGAGAGAGAAGGCATTCCTGTAGGTAGCTGCCCCTCCCCCTCTTATCTCAGAGCCACATGTGGTCCCATGCCCTGGCTCACTGCTGGGGAGGGAGAGGCAATCCCTTTACCTCTTTCCACTTCCTGCCAGGGGGTCCAGCACCTCCACCTTCAGATGTATGGCTGCGTGGGTTTCTCAGACGTCTTTTGTGTTCTGTGAATGTCCTCTCTTGGTTTATGAATGTCCTTTTTACTGTATCTTAGTGTGGAGACTCTAAGGGAAGAGCTCACTCCACCATGATGCTGACATCACTCCTCCTATATCTCAATTTTTAAGAAAAGTTCTTGTGTTTGAAACATGCTCAGGCCCAGCCGTGTACATACCTTTCCCATTTCACCATGTCATGCTGCTATTCTTCTGCAGCTTTATGGTTCTATGGCTCAGATAACACCCAGTAATGATGGACATTAAAGGTCATTGTTATATGGTGTCCTGTGGTCAGAAACTTAGTCTCTACCAGGGCTCAGTAGGAAGCCAAGGTTATTTTTCAAATGGAGAAAGGTTTTCAGGTGAAGAGTGTATGACCACACTGTGAAATTTTTGGGGTGTGCACTGTGATTCTCCTATTTGGGATTCCCATGAGCTCCACACAGCATCCTCCAATACATCATGAGATTGTGTAAAAAGACCCAAATAGAAGGGCAGTTGCAGTGCAACATGGATGTGGTACAGAACTTTTTCTGTTCTGGCTCACACACAAAACTGGCACTCTTATGTGTCACCCAGTAAATGAGCCTAAGTGGCCAGTTCAAGTGTCGTTTATGTAGTCTCCATAATCTAAACATTCCTGCTGACCTTGATTCCTACCTGTTGGAGGGCAGCACAAGGCGCAACCACTTGTCACCCACACTGCAGGGTGGTATTTCATCTTGTTCTCAGATAAGTGAAACCCTAGGAAATCTGTAAACTTATGTAGCCCATGCACATTCATGGCATTTATACCCCAACATCTGATATGCATGTGTCTGTACTCTATTTTGACAGATAAGCATTGTCAACTGAGCACTAAGACAAGACAGTAAAAGTACACTGTTGTGACTGCCAAGTAAAGGAAATTGATCCTGATGAGCTCTATTGGCAGAGACAGGCAAAGAGCAGAAGCCACCTGCCAGATGCCATGAGCCTTCCTTATATGCCCCAGTAACGATACATTGGAAAATGGCTGTGATTAACATTCCAAACCATTTAAGTGTGTGATATTGTAAACTCACGCTCCATAGTTTTGTAACAACCAAACGTGAATTTTTGGAAAAGTTGGTACAAAACACGCCTGTATCTCTCAGGTCTTTGATGATAGAACTTATCTCTGCAGTTGCCCCATGGATAAGGTGTTAATTCTGGGTTACTATCTTGGTTGGGGAACAGATCAAGAAGCATCCTTTTGGACTCTCCCACCGGAATATGCCTCAACAAATGTGTTAGGGAGCCAACATAGGTATTTTCCCAGTACATCTATTCCAAATATATATCTTGGGCCTGAGAAGTCCTCTGTGGAAGGCAGTCTGACATTGTCTTGCAAAACTACACAAAGTCTTACTATATGATCCAGCAATTGTGCCTCTAGATATTTTCCCAAATGAGTTGAGAACTTATGTCCACACAAAAATGTGCACACACATTTGTATAGTAGCTTTATTCATATGTACCCCAAATTAGAAGCAATCGAGGCCCCTCAATAGGCAAATGGATAAACAAATTGTGGTACCCAAACAATGGAATATTATTCAGTGATAAAAAGAAATGAGCTACCAAGGAAAGGCATGGGGAACCTTAAATACAGATTGCTAAACGAAAAAAATTCCCCAAAGGCTACATTCTGTATGATTCCAAGTGTATCACATTCTGGAAAAGGCAAAACTATAGAGACAATAAAATAACAATGGGTGCCAAGGATTCGAAAAATGGGAGTGGGGGAGTAGGTGAGTAGGGATGAATAAGTGAAGCAGAGGAGATTTTTTAGATAGTGAACAGTATCTGGAAAATGTGGTGAGGGTGGATCTACGACATCACGCATTTGTCAGAACTCACAGGAGTGTACAACACGAAGAATGAGCTGTAACGTAAACTGTAGACTTTAATAATAATAATGTACCAATATTGGTTCATCGATTGTAACAAATGCACTGCACTAATGTAAGATGTTAAAAATAGAGGAAACTATAAGCAAAGAAGAAGGAATATACTTCCTTTTCTTGTCTTAGTGCATCAGCTAGGATTTCCAGTACAACACTGAATATGAGTGGTGAGAGGACATCCTTATCCTGTTCCCAATTTTAGGAGGAAGGATCTAGTTTCTCACTATTAAGTATGAATTAGCTGAAAGGTTTCTTACATGTTCTTTATCAAGCTGAGAAATTTCCACTCTATTGCTAGATTGCTGATAGGTTTTTTTTAAATCAGGAATGGGTGTTAGATTTTGTCAAATAGTTTTTCTGCATCTATTGGTATGATGCCATGATTTTCCCCCTTTAGCCTGTTGATGTGGTGGATGATTTTAATTGATTTCCACGTGTTGATCTACCCTTGCCTACCTGGAATAAAGCCCATTTGGTCATGGTGTATAGTTCTTTTTATACATTGTTAGATTCAATTTGCTAATATATTCTCGAGGATTTTTGCATGTCTGCTCAGAGAGATATTAATCTGAATTTCTCCTTTCTTACCACATCTTATCAGGTTTTGGTATTGAGGTAATGGTGGCCTCATAGAATGCCTTAGGGAGTATTCCCTCTGTTTCTATTTTGTGGAAAAGAACAAGAGAATTGATTTAATTCTTCCTTAAATGTTTGGTGGCATTCACCAGTGAATTCATCTGGGCCTGGTGCTTTCATTTTTGGAAGGTCGTTATTTACTAATTCAATTACTTTAATAGATATAGGTCTATTCATATTACCTGTTTCTCTTTTTCATTGAGGTATGATTGACATATATTAGTTTCAGGTGTACAACATAATGATTCAATATTTGTATATATTGTGAAATGATCACCACAGTAAGTCTAGTTAACACCCAGCACCATATGTAGTTACAAAATTTCTTTTTCTTGTAACGAGGTCTTTTAAGATCTACTCTCTTAGCAACTTGCAAATATGAAATACAGTATTTCATATTAAAGTTACCATGCTGCGCATTATATCCCATGACAATTATTTTATAACTGGAAGTTTGTACCTTTTGACGCCCTTCACCCTTTTCTCCCACCTCCCCACTCCCCCACGCTGCAACCACCAATCTGTTCTCTGTATCTATGAGCTTGGTTTGTTGTGTTGTTGTTGTTGTTTGAATTCCACATATAAGTGAGATCATAGGGTATTTGTTTTTCTCTGTTTGACTTCTTTCAGTCAGTGTAATGCCCTCATGGTCCATCCTTATTATTGCAAATGGCAGGTTTTCATTCTTTTTTATGATTAAGTAGTATTCCCTTGCATGTATAGACCACATCTTCTTTACCCAGTCATCCATTGATGGACGCTAAGGTTTTTTCCATATCTTGGCTATTGAAAATAATGCAATGAACATGGGGGTGCATATATCTTTTTGAATGAGTGTTTTCCTTTTCTTCAGATAAATACCCAGAAGTGGAATTGCTGTATCATATGGTAGTTCTATTTTTAATTTTTTGAGGAAGCTTCATACTGTTTTCCATAGTGGCTGCACAAATTTACATTCCTACCAACAGTACACAAGGGTTCCTTTTCTCCACATCCTCACCAGCACTTACTATTTCTTGTCTTTTTGATAATAGCCATTCTAACAGGTGTGAGCTGAGATCTCATTGTGGTTTTGATTTGCATTTCCCTGATGATTAGTGATGTTGAGCATCTTTTCATGTACCTGTTGGCTCTCTGTATATCTTCTTTGGAAAAGTGTCTATTCAGATACTTTGCCCATTTTTTTATTGGATTATTTGTTTTTTGTTTTTTTGCTACTGAGTTGTATGAGTTCTTTATATATTTTGGATATTAACTCCCTATTAGATAGATCATTTGCAAATATTTTCTCCCATTCAGTAGGTTGCCTTTTCATTTTGTTGATGATTTCTTTTGCTATGCAGAAGCTTTTTAGTTTGATGTAGTCCCACTTGTTGATTTTTGCTTTTGTTGCCTTTGCTTTGGTGTCAAATCCAAAAAATCATCCCCAAGCCTGATGTCAAGGAGCTTCCTGCCTATGTTTTCTTCTAGGAGTTTTATGGTTTCAAGTCTTACATTCAAGTCTTTAATCCATTTTGAGTTAATTTTTGTGTACGGTGTAAGACAGTGGTGTGGTGTCATTCTTTTGTGGCTGTCCAGTTTCCCCAACACCACTTATTAAAGAGAATGTTCTGTCCCCATTGTATGCTCTTGGCTCCTTTGTCATAAATTAATTGACCATATATGCATGGGTTTATTTCTGGGCCCTCTATCTTGTTCCATTGATCTATGTGTCTGTTTTGATGATGATACCATACTGTTTTGATTACTATAGCTTTGCAATATAGTTTGAAATCAGGAACCATGATGCCTCCAGCTTTGTTCTTCTTTCTAAAGACTGCTTTGACTATTTGGGGTCTTTCGTGGTTCCATACACATTTTGATTGTTCGTTCTATTTCTGTGGAAAATGCCATTGGAATTTTGATAGGATTGCAATGAATCTGTAGATTGCTTTGGATAGTACAGACATTTTAACAATATTAATTCTTCCAGTCCATGAGCATGGAATATCTTTCCATTTGTTTGTATCTTCTTCAGTTTCTTTCATCAATGTCTTATTGTTTTCAGGGTATAGGTCACTCATCTCCTTAGGTATTTTATTCTTTTTGATGCAACTGTAAGCATATTGTTTTCTTTCTTTTTCTGATAGTTCATTATTAATGTACAGAAATGTCACAGATTTTTGTATATTGATTTTTTATCCTGAAATTTTACTGGATTCACTTATTCTAAGAGTTTTTTGGTGGAGTCTTGAGGGTTTTCTACATATAATATCATGTCATCTGCAAATAGTGACAGTTTTACTTCTCCCTTTCCAATTTGGATGCCTTACTTGATTTTCTTTTTGTGGGTTTTGATAGATTGTGTCCTTCAAGAAATCGGTCCAGTTGACCTGGGTTATCAGATTTGTGGGCACGGAGTTGTTCATAATATTCCTTTGTTATCCCTTTAATGCCCATGAGATTTTGTGATGGCTTCTCTTTCACTTATGATATTAACAATTTGTCTTTCTTTTCTTCTCAGTTTCTCTGGTTAGAGGTTTATCAATTTCATTGATCCTTTCAAAGAATCAGCTTTTTTAATTTTTAATTTTTTTTTGAGGAAGATTAACCCTGAGCTAACTGCTGCCAATCCTCCTCTTTTTGCTGAGGAAGACTGGCCCTGAGCTAACATCCATGCCCATCGTCCTCTGCTTTATATGTGGGACGCCTACCACAGCGTGGTGTGCCTAGCAGTGCCATGGCCGCACCTGGGATCTGAACTGAGGAACCCTGGGCCACCGAAGTGGAATGTGCGAAGTTAACTGCTGCGCCACCAGGCCAGCCCCAGAATCAGCTTTTTTAAAACTGATTTTTCTCTATTGATTTCCTGTTTTCAATTTCATTGATTTGTGTTCTCATTGTTTTATTTCTTCTGACTTGTCTTTTTCTGGTTTCTCAAAGTGGAAGATTATATTATTTTCTATTTTTCTTTTCTAATGTATGCATTCAGTGCTATCAATTTCTCCCTAAGCACTGCTATTGCTGCATCCCACACATTTGGTAAGATGTATTTTCATTTTCTCTCAATTGAAATATTAAAAAATTTCTCTCAAGACTTTCCCTTTGATGCAATTTTTATTTAGAACTAGGTGATTCAGTCTTCAATATTTGGTAGTTTTCCAGCCATCTTTCTGTTACTTATTTCTAGCTTAAATCCATTGTGGTCTGAGGGCATACTTTGTAAGATTTGTATTCTTTACTTTTTTTCAGGTGTGTTTTATGGCCCAGAATGTGATCTATATGGTAAATGTTCCATGTTATCTTGAGAAGAATGTCTATTCTGCTATTGTTGGATGAAGTAATCTATAAATATCAAATAAGACCAGTTGATTGATGGTCCTGTTCTTTTCCACAATACATTTACCAGTTTCCTGCCTGCTGGATCTGTCGATTACTGATAGAGTGATGTTAAAGTCTTCAGTTATAATTGTGGCTTTGTCCCTCTCACTTTGCAGTTCTGTACATATTGACATCAGTTTCTTTGACAATCTGTTGTTCGGCATGTATATGTTAGGGTTTATTATGTCTTCCTGGAGAATCAACACTTTTATCTGCACATAATGTCCCTCTTTCTTCCTGATAATATTCCTTGTTCTGAAGTGTCTTTTGTGTGAAATTAATAGTTATTTTAAATTCATAGCCTGGCCATTCAAAAACCTCTGCTGCGCTTGAGTCTGTTTTGATGATTGCTTTGTCTCTTCAGAATGTGGTTTCTCTTGCATTTTAGTATGCCTTCTAATTTTTGGTTGATTGGTGAATAGGCCCTTAGTGCGAGGTGTTATGATTTCTTGAATAGGAGTCAGACTATGTTTAGTGTTTGCTGCAGCTGGAGGGGTCAGGGGCTTCGTGGTCTGCCATGAAGTACAGTGTCCTTGTACTTATCTCCCTGGTGTGTTTGAGTTGCCCTAGAAGCTCCTTCTTAAGTAGGGTCTGTGTCTTGCAGCTCTGTTTTCATCCGCTGCTATCATACTGGGGCCCTGCTTATATGATGTTAAGGTATTTGGGAGGTAAAATGTTCTATTATGTGATGATTAAACCTGCAGTGTTTTGGTGGGACAGAATCCCTGGCTATGAAAATCAGAGAAGTTTCTCAGCCTTTATTTTTCTACACTTTTGTCAAAGAGGAAAGCTGAAGAGGGCTGGAGTTGTCTGACTGCTCTTTCCCCAAACAGATAAGGCTGTGGCAAATTAGTTTTCTTTACGAGATGGCCTAGGATACAGAGAACAGAATGCATTCTATGTATATCAAAAGGTTTTCCCCCCATTTCCTGCACGAAGTAGGAGACAATTTTTCTTGATCTTCATGGTGAGCACCTAATTCGGCTCCTGCAGGAAGAATTCATGAATTGTGGGCCCCTAAGACTGGGTTTCCCCAGACCTTTTAATTCTCAAGCTAGTCTATACTGTGTCTCCAGAAATTCACTTGTTATAGTTTCTGTGTTCCTTTAGGTTACTGGCTCAAGTGGCTTCTGCTGCAAGTTTGTTACTCAAAGGCACCTTTTAGGAGAGTAGGGCAAGTGTAAGTGGGTTCAGGTGCAAAAGGGTGACAGTGGGTTGGGCCTTTAAGTCTCAATGGGTTGAAGCTGTGGGTTTTCAAGGTTTGACTCTCCTACCCACTGGCACCAAAAGAAAAGGGGCATGTGTGAATCTTCTTAATTTGGTCGCCCATTGTGGGCCAGGCAGGGTGAGTGGGCAGCTAAAGCCAATAGTCAAACATCAAAAATAGAGCCAGTGTCTTTATTAATGTTCACTCCTGACGACTGTTGACTGAGTTATGCTCCATCTCATTTACAGGAACTTGATTTTGAATGTGAGCTTTAAAAGCTATGTGAAAAGTACAAGCAACATGTTGTAAACAAGATGAAGCCTTGAAAAAGCATTCATGTTCAGTCATCCCAGGGTGCTGGAGAGAGCCAGGAAAATGTCAGGGTGTTTCAGAGCTGTTCAACCAGTTTAATGATATTATTGGTTATTTTCATCTGTTGTCTCACTTGTTGAGTTACTGGTGGCCCCTTGCCAATGCTGTTGACCCAAATGTGGGTCATTTTAAGGGAACAGAGCTCTCCCTGGCTGGCCAATAAATAGTCCAAACCCAAGTAGTCATCAGCTACCACGGCTGCCAGGGTGAGCATCCCTCCATGGAAACTCTCTAAAACATTAGGTGTCTGCTGCATGTGTACAGAGGGTTTTGGACATTTCTTGATTGAGATCAATGATGTGAGTTTGTTGAATGCCATCATGTGTGCCCAGGGCAGTGCCAGGAACTCCCATGACAAGGAGCAAATGAGTGCAAATGGTAGGAAAATAGCACATTTGTGTTGGATGGGCCAGAGGGTGTTTTGAAGGAGGAGGTCCAAAATGAAATATTGACATGCAAAATACACAGACTACAGGTGATGTTAGGAGGAAGCTCTGGGGCTGGGATATGAGTATTTGCTACTGGGCGCTATTACAATAAACAAGAGGCCTGTGAGAATGACCATGTTGACAGAAATATCTGGTATAGAAAGGCCTCTATGTGTAAGGTGCCAGTAAGTCTTATGATCAGAACAAAGTAACAGGCCCGTACACTGAGGCTGGGGGTCTAACGCCTCGAACAGCAGGAAGACTCATTTAGAAGTCAGCACGGTTTGTCTAAGGAAGCCACTCTGGCTTCTATGAGGGCTGTAGCCTGAGGTCATGGGAGGTAAAAGTCACACTGAATGCCTTTTTCTAGAACCCAGAGTTGGTTTTTTGTGTTTTTCTTTGAGAAAGAAGTTGATCACATCAGTGTTTAGAAGGTCTTGGTGACCCTTGCATTTTGGCTTCATCAGTGGCAGGTCTGATAGGATAAGTGAGTAATATGTCTATATAAGTACATACCATGGTCAGAGCATACAAGTAGCCCAGCAGAGGGGGTGAGGGGCCTACAACGTCTATTTTCCATCAGCTGTAGGGACCCCTTCCTCAGCCTGGGAATTATGTCCATCGATATATGACCAGTGGCATTTTTTTTCATATCAGGTGCATGGGTCAGTTAGTAAGTTAGCACATGGCAGAGGAGGAAGTCCCTTGCATTCTGCCTAGAGCTTTAGGGTACAGGTCTCTCAATGGTTTCATATTTCATGAGGCCACAGGGCCAAGGTTAATACAATCAGGTCTGAGGTGTTGGTATTAGTCTCAGAAACTTGAGTCAATTAATTGCCCTGAACATTGAAATAAGCCTCTGTAGTTTGAGGTTTAATATGTGCAGAGTTAGGAGTGACCTTGATTGGGTAATTGTGAGGCAAGATACTCCCAAATTTCTTTATCCCAAAGGGGGCCACTTGGACAAGAAATTCTTGATGCTGTTGGTGGGACCAGACAGCAAGATCCTTGGCATTGGCCAAAAGAGCTGTGAAAACGTGCAAATTTGACTCTGGGCCAAGGCTGCTTCTACTACGAGTATGGTTGCTGGATTTGACTCACTGAGCTGATGCTTGGGTGCAGACTTTGATCACGGATGGCCTGTTGGATCTGGAGACAGAACGCAGCATCTCTCCAGTGGACTCTGTTAGGTGTGTTGGTGGCACCTAGCCCATAAAGTATGTGAACTCTCCTGGTCACTAATGTGATCCCGAGGAACTCCCCAAGTGTCCAGTGTGTCTGGAAAAGGGGTGATTTCCTCTAGAATGATCACATCACTCAGAGGACAGGGGAACACACTTTCTCCTGCAGGTGGGGTACAACAGAAGTCCTTTTTTGGTTCTATCCTGTGGGCCGCAATATCTTTGCAATGAGGCGGCCTGTGTGGTGAAGCAAGGCTGATGGGTCCTCCTTTCACAACCCAAGGCAAAGTGGAAAGCTGTCTGCATTGGAGCATCAGCTTGGGGTCCATGAGAGCTTCCATTTCCACAAAGATTGTTTCTGTCCCCAGTAGTGGCTGCTCTAAATGTGTTTAGCACCAGACTGAGAAAAGTTTCTTGCACCAGAACGTCCTGGGCAATTTATGGCCATCAGGGGTGACTGAGAGCCTCTGGGAGGCAAGAGAGGAGGCTGCTGAAGCCTCTGTGCTGTCGGAGTCTGGGGGCGGGGGAGACACCATGGAGTGCCTGTGATTTGGTCAGATGACAGAGCCATTGTTTCCCCAAAGTTGGTCGATTTAAGTATTTTAGAAGAAAGCAAGTAGAGAGGATAATTAAGGGATTGTTGCAGCTGAGGGGCACGTGCCCAGGACATGATTTCTGCCCTCTCAGCTCACAGCCCTCCGATGTGCCACAAATTTTCCTTAAGGGACAGGTGTGGATTTCTAAAGATGCTTCCCAAGTAAGCATGCAGAGCAGGCCCGAGATGGGAGACTAAGAGCTACAAATAATGACCTCAAACGGGCAATGGAAAGATGAAGCTGACACCCATGAATCAGGATGCCCCAGGGCACATCCAGCCTGGGGAGAAGTGTGGGAGATGCCTGTACGTTTCAGAACCACAGAATTTCCAAAGACCTGTCCGTGAACTTGACTTAAACTCAGAGTCTGGGAGCCCTCTCACTTCACTCCTAGTTATGAGTCTGAGCTGAGGGCAGGTGCAACCCTAGGGGGAGTTTTCTCAATGAAGACAGGGCTGCAAGAAAGGCCTGTAGAGGACTGAGTCCCTCCTCCTGATCCTTCATTCTTCCTAAGAAAGACCCCAAGGTGGAGGAAAGAGGTGTTGCACATGTAAAAATCAAGGTTCAGGAGAGTTTAACATCCTCCCAGTATACAAAAGCATTTTTATTGTTGATTTTCTATTAATTATTCTGAATTGATCTACCTACTATTTTAAGTGTAGTTGTGAGCTATCACAAATGTATGGTAATGCTGCCATCACAAGATGGAGAGCACTCCATCACCCCAAAAGAAGACTCTTGTGATGCCCCTTTGTACCAAACCCCTTCACCACTGACTCATGTTTTAGGTCCCTATGTTTCCCTTTTCCAGAATATAATATAAATAGAACAATGCCATATTTCTAAAAGTGCATAATTTCTTGCACTGTTCTTCTAACTTTAAAATTCTGAAAGTGATTAGTTAAGTAAGTGGCGCATGTCAGGCCTTCAAAACAGAGATTCCACTACTATGAGCTCTGAGAGTGTGGGTGATAACCTGTCCTCCTGTGCTTAACTTTCTCATCTGTAAGATGGAAGGAGTGACTGGTGGGGCCATCAAATGAGAGACTAAGAACTATGAGATGACAATCTCTGCATTGCTAAGAAAATGTAAGCTAGCACGAAAACACGGACAAAGATGGGCTTTCCTTTGCTCTTTATTAAAACTCAACCTATTACTTGCGTATCCTTAGTCCAGTAACATGTGCTGGAAGCCTAAGCACATAGAAATGACACCTGTGAACAGTAAGATGGGCTTTGTGGGTCATTGAAACAAAAAGCTTCCAACTACTCCTCTTACAGAGGCATCAGAAATTTCCCATTTCTCCTCTGACACTCAATTAGGATGTTACTCAAAATGACACCCTCTCTCTGCAGCTCACTTAATTATTCCTGGGATGGCTGCCTCTAACCAGCCAGAGCTCTTTGTGCTGTTTCCACGGGGAGATCACAGTGGACTCACAGAGATGTTACTGTACTCATAGAACTCACTCAGGATGAGCCAGAACAGGGCAGATGAAGGCAACATTTTCTCAAACTGGGAGGAACTCCAGGATTTAATGGGGTATTAGAGTGTGTTAGTCAGTATAGAAGCAAAATGAAAATGCCAAATACTATAAAACTTAAACTAGTCAAAGGTAAGTTAAAATCCTCTTAAATGATGATAAACACAAAAAGACACCACAAATATCTGTGGCCCAGATCAATGGCAAGTTTCAAGTCCTGTATATACCCATGTCCCAACTCATGATCACATATTATGTATAGAAAACTGTGAAAATGAAGATGAACCACGTCTATACATTTTTGTGAGGAATCATTACTGTTAATCAAGGAAAGCAGGACTTTCTATGTTGCCGCCCTCTATGCTACACCCAAGCAGTTCCAGAAGCAGTGTTTTAAGATGTGTTACACGGTGGAAATTCAAGTGACCAATAATGACACCCTAAGTCTCCTACCCTCATAGAAACACACACACCCCAGCCTATTCTCCCATGTCCTGACTTTCCTTCAAACCGCTTATGTCCATCTTATAAACCAAAGTTTTACCACTTGTTAACGCCCCCTCTTCCCCACAAATATAAAGACCAGGACTGCAAGGATTCGCTTCATGCCTCTAGAGCCCAGGCCTGCAGTGCCTTATTTGTGCTGAACTGGGTATGTTTTGAATCCATAGTGTCTGGCAGATGAGGTATGTTGAGAAATGTGCATCAATAATATAGTCTCTGAGAAAGAAAGCCTTGATTGGAATAGTGGTCCTGTCTTTCCCACTTGCAAGGTTTGTGTTCCCTCACAATTTACCCCAAACTTACAGGCCTGAGTTGAGTCATAAAGGAGATGTTAAACGTATTACATACTTGATGAAGAGGTGAATTTATTTAACTGCTATTTATCCTGCTGAAGAGAAATATGTCACACATGTCCATCACCAGACAAAGCTATTCAATGATCATGATCGATCAGGACAAAAGTAAGGGTATTTTGTAACCATATCTCTAAAATTGGTAAAAGAGAATTCCAAACCATAAAAATGACCGACATTCCCCTCTTCTTAATAATACAACTGACTGGAGCTTCTTACAAATTGGGTTTAGCTCTACTACACTGCCCTTGCCTTCCGGAAAACAGTGATTATGATCATCAATGACAGAATAAAATGTACCTCCTCACAGCATTCACGACAAACGTCCTGCTTCCTTGACTAGCAATCAAATCACCTATCAGAAGCCCAAATCCTAAGTCCCTCTGTGCTCTCTTACTGATAGAGGCACAGTCATTCAGGGCTTGTGCTCATCCTTATCCTACAACTCATTACACCCCTCTGGGTGACTGCTAGTGTGATCCTGGTGGGTTTTGGCAAGATGGCACTGACAAAACACATGAACGGGAAATTAGTTTCATGACAAAAACTGTAACTGTGAAACAAAAAATAAAATTTACCTGAGAAAGAAATACCTGAACTTGTATACACAAAGTAATACTGAGTGAAAATATGTAACAATTAACTTGACGAGATTCAAAGCTGATCTGAAAATCCATTATTACAATATTTTATTATGTGCACAGGAAACGAAAAACACAATATTCCCAAGACACAACTACACACAACTACAACAACTGTTTGACAAAAATGCATTGTTTTTAGTCGCAATCAAACATAACTGAAAATGTACTGAGGAATTTTGTACAGCTGTGAGCAATGGGAAACGTCCATCATCTGCCTGATGTGAGGAACAGGGACGGCCTGGGCCCGAGCAGTCGCTGCACAGTGCAGTGGAGTAACCAATGCCACGTGGTTCTTTTGGACGGCACCACTGTAGCTGTCACAGTGGAATCATGAACACGAGGTCACAAGTAGTGTAACCAGAACAAGGTGTTTACTACACAAATTAGACCTTAAATGAACAGAATCTAGAGAAGATGGCAGTCCGAGCATCAGAGAAGACTCCAACACAGAAAAGTACGAATGAGTTGCCTGGTGGACACATGGAAGCTTGCAGGAAAATCCAAACTATGTGATCTCTGATGTGGAACTTGCGAGGATCTGGAGTGCGGAAACCCACACCTGACAGAGTGGAATCAAGCAGCTGATTGTGGTTTTGAGGATACTCTTGATTGGCAGGGCAAGAACTCAGGAAAAAAGGCTGGAAGCAGGTGGCCTTGAAGCCGCTATGTGACTGTCTCTCTCCCTGTATGGTGGCTCCTAAGTCCGCCTAATGCCTCGCTTGATTCTGCCTTCCAAATCTCATGCAAGTGAGGCTACCGGTGAATTCCAACACAGAACCATAATGGAAACAGATTCCAGAAAACATCACATTACCCAGGTGACAAAACAATTTAGAAGAGCCATTTCCAATTCTACACTTTGTTGTCCAACAACAGGTCTGTCTGAATGCAAAGTCTATTATTTGAATCCCAGCCAGAAGGAACGACAAAGAGCAAAGGGAAAAAAACGGAAATAACTGACATGAGACTATACTCTATGATAAACTTTGCATATTTACAAATTTAAGCCATCTTTCATTAGCAAGCAAAATGGAATAAGGCTGTTCTGGCCAAAACAAGAGTCAATGTTCTCATTATAATAAGGTGAAATGTGTAATGGGTAAGGGATATCCAACACCTGGCAGACGAGGCCAGTAGGAAAGTCCCAACAATACCAAAATGTCACTTATCAATAGCCCCTTCCTTACAAAATAATTGAAACATTTTATAAAAATTAAACATACTTGTATATTAGAATAACACTTCAATTTACCTATGGATCAAACAGGTTCCAAATGGAAAGAGAAAAATATTAATTGATTTAAGGAGAAAACAATACCTATTAATCTGACACGATATTGCTTAAAGAATACTTACAGAACTATCTCACTTTAATGTTCATTTTTTAAAGCAAGCAGTAAATACCCACAGTCCAGAGGTCCACTTTAAGAATGAGGCACTGGTAAAGAGAATATATTTATTACTATTATAATGATTCTTCCCTGTTATTGTTTTCTGGAACATTATACATGGATTAGCATACATCAGGCTTTCTCAAATTACTTATATTTATAGGATTTCTTGTAGTGGGAGTTTTCACATGCAAGGATGAAGGCAAAGTGACGTCTTTCTCACACTGCTTACACACAAGGAGTTTCTATTCCACATGAGATCTTTCATGCCTTCGGAAAGAATTGGGCCGACTGAAGGCTTTGCCACATTCTTTACATTTGTATGGTTTCTCCCCAGTGTGCATTCTCATGTGTCCTCGAAAGGTAGTGCGATAAATGAAGGCTTTTCCACATTCCTTACATTCGTAGGGTTTCTCTCCAGTGTGAGTTTTTTCATGTGTTCGAAAGGATGTGTAACAACTGAAGGCTCTACCACATTGTTTACATTCATAGGGCTTCTCTCCAGTGTGAGTCCTTTCATGTATTCGAAATGAACTGGGAAAGTTGAATGCTTTCCCACATTCCTTACATTTATAAGGTCCATCCCCAGTATGCATTATCATGTGTGTTCGAACACTTGAGGGAGAAATGAAAGCTTTCCCACATTCTTTACATTTATAGGGTTTCTCTCCAGTGTGCTTTCTCATGTGTCCTTGAAAGGTTGTGCGATAAATGAAGGTTTTCCCACACTCTGTGCATTCATAGGGCTTCTCTCCAGTATGAGTTCTTTCATGTATTCGAAAGGAACTTGGCCAACTGAAGGTTTTACCACACTGTTTACATTCATATGGCTTCTCTCCAGTGTGAGTCCTTTCATGTGACCGAAATGAACTGGGACAAATGAAAGCTTTCCCACATTCCTTACACTTATAAGGTCCATCTCCAGTGTGCGTTATCATGTGTGTTCGAATGCTTGAGAGAGAAATGAAGGCTTTCCCACACTCCTTACATTCATAGGGTTTTTCTCCAGTGTGAATTCTTTCATGTATTCGTAAACCTAGAGGAGAACTGAAGGTTTTCTCACATTGTTTACATTCATACTGTTTCTCCTCAGTGTGAGTCCTTTCATGTCTTCGAAAGGAACTGGGACAACTGAGGGCTTTCCCACACTGTTTACATTCATAGGGCTTCTCTCCAGTGTGATTTCTTTCATGGATTCGTAAACCTAGAGGAGACCTGAGGGATTTACCACACTGTTTACATTCATAGGGTTTCTCTCCAGTGTGAGTTCTTTCATGTGTTCGAAATGAGGTGGAACAACTAAAGGCTTTCCCACATTCTTTACACTTATAAGGTCCATCTCCAGTGTGTGTTATCATGTGTCTTCGAAAGGTTGTGAGCCACGTGAAGGCTTTCCCACATTCCTTACATTCATAGGGTTTTTCTCCAGTGTGGGTCCTTTCATGTCTGTGGACAGATTTGCGGTAACTGAAGGCTTTCCCACATTCCTTACATTTATATGGCTTCTCTTCATATTCGTGATACTCGTACGGTTTGTGTCCAGTGTGAGATCTGACATGCCTATTAAGGGATGAGTGACGCACAAAGACTTTTCCACACACGCTACATTTGCATGGCTTTACTCCAGAAGTTTTCTTGTTCAGATTAAGATCTGGAATCTGGCTGGCAGTTTCTCCGCACTGTCTACCTTCCTTGCCTTCACCAACTCTCTCTACCATTTCACTTCTGTAAAAAATGAGAAGCACATTACTAATGATTTGTTAATAATTTTGTATTAGCAGGATAATGAATTACATTTTTATAATTTACAGCAAAAGTGTAGATTTTCTGTCCTTTCTGAATTGTTTGAAAGTGAATATACTGAATAATCTATAAGAGGATTTGACTATAACTCTTACGAAAAGTGACATTTATAATAAGATGGGGTTTCTTAATGTTTCAAGTGAATAATTTTGCTAACATAGAACATCTATGTCACACTTAAGCAAGTATTTTCAGTGAGAAAAACTTAAGGATAAATAAATTTGAAGCTGGTATTACTTGTTTTATTTGCTTGTTTTTAAAATTTCATGACACACTAGGATTCTCACATGGGACAGTGCTGTCTATTGTGTGACTCACCTTAGATTTTTCCCCTGGGTTTTGTACGTATCTGCAGTGTTATGACCTTCCCATTTTTGTCCTACAACACAGACCAAGAAAAATGATGCCAAATTATTAGAAATTATAGAAAAATTATTAGATTCTTATCCATCATTAGCTGTGACCATGCCTAATTTATTTACCAGTGTCCTCTCTTTCCACATTCTATGTCTTGGAACAATGCTGATGGACAAGAAACACTTGTTCTCTAATGACGAAGAGAAGGTAAGTTGTCATCCTCACCTACAGACGCCAGGTTCCTGAAGGTTTCCCACATCACATCTCTATAGAGTCTCCTCTGTGAAGGATCCAGTAAAGCCCACTCTTCCCGGGTGAAGTTCACAGCCACGTCTTCAAAGGCCACTGAGTCCTGAAACATCACAAATATGTTTATAGTAGGATGCAGAAGACTGGCAGCAATGGACATCTATACTCAATTTATAGGAAGGCTACGTATGATTCTGTGGTCTCCAAACATTTATTTTACGTCTTGGTCATCAGAAACTTACTCTCTATCCATGCTCACTTCCTTATAAATTGAACAGCATCATGAACACATGCAAATGATTTATGCATTTCTACTGTGATCACTGTAAATGTTATTGCTCTCTAAAGGCAGGGTCTAAGCACCTTGGAGAAATGAGAGAAATGCTACACAAATGAAACACATCTTGTTAAGGACATCAATTCCTTGTGAGAAAAACTCATGTCCTTCTGTATTACCTACCATTTAACTCAGCACTCCATGAAGGACAGGGTCAAATCTGCATGAGGTTTTAATGAGTAAAAACACAGTCAAGAACTGGAAGCTTTTTCTTCTATTCACATCACCAAACACGAGAGGCCAGGAGGCCTGTGGAAATCCAACTTGTAACAAGATTCAGCTTGTCATACGGACCTGAAGTACTCCAGGCCATCAGAAGTAGTCACATGCAGCTGGCTAAATGAGAATATCCTTGTGAAGCAGTACTTTCAATTTGTGTAATATTTGTCAAAACTTAGTTTTTCCCCTCTCTGTCTCATTTCATGGAGCTAGGGGGTTATTCAGAAGTTACAGTTCAGGGGCCAGCCCCATGGCCAAGTGGTTAAGTTCCCGTGCTCTGCTTCAGCAGCCCAGGGTTTCGCTGGTTAGGATCCTGGGTGCAGACATGGCACCACTTGTCAGGCCATGCTGAGGCAGCATCACACACAGCGCAGCCAGAGGCACTCACAATTAGAATATACAACTATGTATCGGGGGGCTTTGGGGAGAAGAAGAAGGGGGGAAAAAAGATTGGAAACAGCTCAGGTACCAATCTTTAAAAAAAAAAAAAAAAGAAGTTGTTAGAGTTCAGACAAGGTAGCATGATAGGACACGCTAGGAAGGCACGACAACTTAGACCTCCACACAAACCCTGTACACACGAGCCTCAGGGTGCTCCACACCAGTTTTTAGCACACACAGGCACACGTGCTGACATGACAGAGTGCTAGAAGAGATCTTTCTGTCAAATCCTAACAGTGTACCCTGGGCCTTGCTGCCTTTGAGGAACAAGCTAAGAGCTGCAGACTGCACGGGAGTTCACTGAGTCCACAATGGTTTGATGGTGAATCTGCCTATGATTATGAAATACATAAAGGATTCAGCAGTGAATTCCTCCAAAAGAACATAAAGTCTCCATTCTCTAATTTCAGGAGAAAATCCCTGACCAGACCTCCCAACTTCTCTTATTTCTGAATTCCCATATGGTGCACAGAAGCATAACAGCCCACCTCTGAGTATAGGAATCTAAGTCGATGGTATCATACTCTGTCAACAGGGTATGAAAAGGTTTATTACTTCCATAACTGAAGTCTCTGGAGAGTAAGGCAGCCCTCCCAAAGCAGGGATGAAATGAGAGCAAGGTAAGCTGCATGAACTTGCTTTCTTATTGAGATTGTGAGTAGACTAAAGTGAGAGTGCGCACACAAGGGCAGGAGCCTGCGTGGACGGAATCTTTCACGACTGCCAATGAAGGAAGCACTGAGGCTTTGTTATCGCCTTGGGTAAACGTGGGTCACAAGAGGCAGAAGAGATGAGGCGTCAAAGCTGTCAGCAGTCAAACAGCAAACACTGGAGTCAGAGACTCTGTTTTGTCTGTCATACAACGAACTTAGAAGCCATCATCCCAACCTCATGAGAAAAAAGCAAACCAACTTAAAATGGACAAGTCTTCTGAGATCGACCAGAGAACTGAGGACACAAGGCAGACCACTGTCTCCAAAACTGGACAGAAAAGAAGCTCTTTTGAAATACGCCCAGAATAGTCTATTAGTAAGGCTTGTATTCAAAAGAGTATTTTCACAAGGCCCTAACACAAAGACGAAAAAACACACACTATCCAAGAAGTTTGGGACAATGACAGCTGGTGTAAAATACACATAATGGAAATACTTGAAACAAAGGCAGAAAGGAACAGAAGAAATAAGCGAAGCAATCATCACTCAGATTTCCCTAACATTGGTGATAGACAGCAAACTGCAGATCCAGGAAGCTAAGAGAACATTAAACACGAAAAAACACCAGAAAATGCACACCCAAGCGTATCATATTCAAACTGGAGAAAAATCAAAGACAGAGAATACACTGAAAGAAGTCAGAGGAGAAAAACCTTAGTTATACTAAAACAAGGATAAGAATTAAATCAGACTTCTTTTCAGAAACCACACAAGCAAGAATAGAATAGAGCGGAATATTTAAAGTGTTGAAAGTAAAAAAACTACTATCCTAGAATTATACGTTAAGCAAAATTATCCTTCTAAAGTAAGATAGAAATAAAGACTTTCTGAGACAAAAACTGAGAGAATCTGACATCAGTACACCCACTTGGCAAGAAATGTTAACAGAAATTTGGTGAAAAGGAATAAACAAAGGTAAAATATCTTTTTTCTTATTTGTACTTAATCTGACATATCACTTTGTTCAGATTAATAATAGTAACAATGTCTATCGAGTAATTATAGCTTATGGATAAGTGAAATGAATGACAACAATGTCATAGGGGACAGAGACTGAGGAACTGGGAAGACTCTGTCATGAGGTTCTTGCACAACCAGTGCAGTGGCACAGCGTTACTTGACAAAGGACTTGGGTTAGTTGTAAATGTATCCTGGAAACTCAAGGTAACAAAGTGAAAAACTATAACTGATATGCTGAGAGGAGATAAAATGGAATCAGGTAAAATGCTCAAAGCCAGAGAAGAGAAAAATGGTGGAAGACAAAAAGAAACAAGGGCAAAAAGAGTAAGAAGTATGGTAGATATTAATCCAACTGTAACAATGACCACTCTAAACATCAATGATCTAAACCCTACAGGTGAGAGACAGATACCACAACAACGGGTTAAAAAACCTCAGCTAATTATATATTGTCCACAAGAAACACACTTTAAACATAAAAACACAAGCAAACTTAAGATAAAGGATGGTGAAAGATCTACGATGCCAAATCAAAAGAAAGCTGCCAGAGCATGTTAATCTCAGATAAAGCCAGCTTTACAGAGCAAGGAAAACGCAGGGGTAAAGAGGGAATGAGACAATGGTAAAGGGGTCAAGCCTCCAACATAGCAATCCTCTGCGTGTATGCGCATTTTTAATAGAGTAGCAAATTACATGAGGCAAAAACTGATAAAATGCAGTGAGGAATAGATGCATCCGCTGTTACAGGTGGAGGCATCAACATCCCCGTCAGTAAGGCAAGAGTTCCAGCAGGTCAGAAAACCAGCAAGGACAGGTGAAGTGAAAAGCACTGTCAAACAACTGGTTTAACTGCAACCCATGGAACACTTCATCCACCAACAGCAAAACTTACATTCTTTTCAGGTTCCCAAGAAACATTCACCAAGACAAACCACATCCTAAGACATAAAATACACCTTAACAAATCTGAAAGAACAGAAAGCATACAAAATATGCCCTCAGACCACAGCAGCATTAATCTAGAAATCAATAACAGGAAAATCCCCAAACTCACAGAAATGAACACTTCTAAGCATCACGTGGGATCGAAGAAGTCTTTAGAGAAATTAAAGACTATTTTGAACTAAATGAAATAAAAATAGAACATATCAAAGGTTATCTGATGCAGCAAAAGTACTATCTGGAGGGAAATTTATACCATGGAACAAATAAGCCAGGGAAAAAGACAGATCTACAATCAATAATCTAAGTATCTACTTGAAAAACAATCAAAAGAAGAGCAAATTAAACCCAAAGTACACACAGAAAAGAGAAATAGTCCAGTTCAAGACAGCGACAGAGGAGGGTCCTAAACTCACTTCCTCCCACAGATACACTGAATCTACAGCTATGGAGAGAACATTTCCCGAAAAAAATCCCCCAAACTAGCTGAGCCACTGCTACACACATTGGGCAAATAAGAAAAAACCCACATCAAAGTGGGTAGGAGAAACTGAGACACGACCTTGCCATAAACCCCAATCCTGGCACGGCAACCCACAATCAGAAGGGAACTCAAAACCCCAAGCTTCTCCCCGAGGAGTGAAGGGTTTGAACCCCACATCTGACACCCCAACTTTTAAGACCTGCCCCTGAAGACAAGGCTCTAAAACATCAAGCTTCAAAAGCCATCGGGGCTGGCATCTGCCAGACCTACACAGCTGTGAGGGCTCCCGTGTGCGGACTCCCCTGCCCCAGGGCCCAGCACAGAGGCAGCTGATGGAAAAGCACCCAGACTGTCTGTGAAGAGAGAACTCACTTATCTTGAAGAGTCAGGCTGAGGAACAGACATCTAATTTAACACACAACTAGGGACCTACTGAAACATTCTCCCAAGACAGAGGCCAGCGGGTGCAGCTCTGCATTCTCCCTCTGCCTCGCTCCAGCAGAAGGAGCTGGCGCCCTGCTCTGATGCTCCTCTTGTTGCAGCTGCCGCCTGCCTCTGGAACACCTCTAGACCGCCTGGCTCTGGTGCGTAGTGGGGCTTATGCCTGTAGGTCCCAGAGGGCTGTAACAAACGGAGGAAGAGTTCTGAACTGGCTACCACCCTCAGGGCACAGCAGAAAAGCAACAGACTGAGGCCCATAGTTCTTCTGTGAAAGAGGCCTATTAGCTTATCTTCGTAGCTACAGCCTGAGAGGCAGACACCTAATTTAACGCACCTCCAGGGGCCTCCTGAAATACCCTCCAAAGATGGAGGTGGGTGGGCACCATCTCTGTGCTCTCTCTGCCTTGCTCCAGCTCACTGGTGTCTTCTGGAGAGGAGCTTCTGCACTTGCCTGGTGCCCAGACTTATGTGGCTGCTGCCCAGGAGACAGCCCTAATCACCTGGTTCTGGTGACCAGTGGGGCTTCCATGCACAGGTCCCATGGGACTATAACAGAGCCAGGTCTTGGCTGGCTGCCACCCCCAGGGCCTGGAGCAGACTGAAACACCCCCAGTCTTTTTGCGAAAGAGGCCTATTTGCTTGTCTAGGAGCTCCAGGCTGAGAGGCAGGCTTCGGGCTTGGCACAGACCCAGAGACCTAGGGAGATACTCCCCATGGATGAAGGCTGGAGGGCACCGTCTTTGTGCCTCCTTCTGCCTCACTCCAGCTCACCAATATCTGTGAAAGAGGCCTCTCAGCTCATCTTCATAGCCACAGCCTGAGAGGCAGGCTTCTAATTAAACACACATCTAGGGCCTGACAACATCCTCTCCAGACACCAGGGAGGTCAGCAGATGACCATCACACTCTCCCTCTGTGCAGCCTGAGGTCACTGGTGTCTCCAAGAAAGGAGCTTGTATACATGTCTGGCGCCCCAGCTTTTGTGTCTGCCACCTAGAGGACACACCCCTTGATAGCCTGGCTCCGATGGCCAGCAGGGCTTGTGTTCATCGATTCAACAGGATGGTAGCAAAGAAACAAACAGTGCTTAACTGGCTGTCACCCCAGGGCTCAGCACAGAGGGAGCAGACAGAAGTCTTCCCCAGAAAGAGGTATACTGCACACAGCCATGAGCAGCATAACAACGCCTGAGTCAATGACGGCATACATAACGGTGGTCTCATAAAATTAGTACCACACAGCCTACGTATACAGTAGGCTATACCATCTAGGTTTGTGTAAGTACTGTAGACGAGAGAGAATTTTCCTCTGCCCTTCTTGGTTGTTCTGGCTGGTCTAAAAATTAAGTTTACATAAGACAGACTAACAGGAGAAAGACAAGAGCTTAATAGCATGTATACACTGGACAAACCCAGGAAAACTGAGTAACTTGCCAAAATGGCTGAAGCCCTCACTTTAAATACCATCTTCAGCTAAAAACAAAAGTGCTGGGGGTAGGGAGAGTCAGAGACTTCAAAGGCAAGGCAGTCACAGGCAGGTGAAAAGAAGCAAATGTTTGGAAAACAAGTGTTTGGCCACACAGAAACAGACGAAGAGGAGAGCCCAACAAACAGGCTTTTCTAGGTTCCTCCCTGTCTACCACCTAGTTCATGTGCCAGAGGGAGTGGCAGGATGTATTCAAAGTGCTGAAAGAAAAAAGCCTGCGAATCAAGAATATCTATCCAGTAAAGCTGTCATTCAGAACTGAAGGAGAAAGAATTTTCCAAACAAGTAAAATCCAAAGGAGTTCATCACCACTAGACTGACCTTGCAAGAAATGTTAAAGGACTTCTCTAAGCTGAAACAGAAGGGTGCTAATTAGTAATAGGAAAACATATGAATAAACCCCAATATTAAAGGCAAATATATAGTAAAATTCAGGACAGTCTAATGTCATAAAGGTGGCGGGCTAACCACTTATAGCGCAAGTATGAAGGTTAAAAGACAAAAGTAGTAAAAATAACTATAACTACAAGAACTTGTTAATGGATACACAAGATAAAAAGAAACTGTGACACCAAAAACATAAAACATGCATGGGGGTAAAAACATAGAGTTTTAGAATGCTTACAAGCTTAACTGTTAGAATCTTAAAGTCCATTGTTATAAGTTATTCTATGCAAGCCTCATGGTAAACACAAAACAAAGTCCTATAGATAGACAAAAGATAAAAAAAAGAAAAGAATCTAAGCATACCACTCCAGAAAATCATCAAACTACAAAGGAAGACAGCAAGAGAAGAGAAAAGGAACAAAGGAATTACAAAACAGCCAGGAAACAATGAGCAAAATGGCAATAAGAACATACCTATCAATAACTCCTTCAAATGTAAATGGACTAAATTCTCCAACAAAAAGACACAAAGTGGCTGAACGGATTAAAAAAACCCAAACCATCTATATACTACCTACAAAAGACTCACTTCAGATGTAAGGACACACACCAACTGAAAGCGAAGGGACAGAAAAAATATTCCATGCAAACGGAAACCAGAAGAGAGCTGGAGTAGCTATACTTGTATCGGACGAAACAGACTTTAAGACCTAGACTGTAATAAAAGACAAAAAACATCATTAGGTAATGGTAAAGGGGTGACTCCAACACGAGGATACAACATTTGTGAATATTTATGCACTCAACATAGGAACACCTAAATATATAAAGCAAATATTAACACACCCAAAGGGAGAAAAAGACAGCAATATAATAATAGAGGATTTTGGCACCCCACTTTCATCAATGGAATACATCATCCAAACAGAAAATCAATAAGGAAACATTACCTTTAAATGACACAGACCAGATGGACTTAACAGACGTTCCATCCAAAAGCAAGAGAATACACATTCATCTCAAGTGCACATGAAACATTCTCCAGGACAAATCATATGTTAGGCCACAAAACAAGTCAATAAATTTAAGATTAAAGTCATATCAAGCATCTTTTCCACCCACAATAGTATGAGACTAGAAATCAATTACAAGAAGAAAACTGGAACATTCACAAATATGTGGAGATTAAACAAAATGCTACTGAACAAACAGACCAAAGAAGAAATCAAAAGCAAATTTAAAAATACCCTGAGACAAATGAAAATGAAAATAAAACATAACAAAACTATGGGATGCAGCAAAAGCAGTTCCAAGAGGGAAGTTCACAGTGATAAATACCCACATCAAAAAACAAAAAAGATCTTAAAACCCTAACTTTACACCTTAAGGAACTAGAAAAAATGAAGGCTGAACTTAATAGAAGAAAGAAAATAACAAAGATCACAGTGGAAATAAATGAAATAAAAACTAAAACAGCAAGAGAAAAAGATCAATGAAATTAAGAGCTGGTTTACTGATAGGATACACAAAATTGAAAAACTTTTAGGTAGACTCACCAAGAAAAAGATAGAAGTCAAATAAAATCAGAAATGAAAGAGCGGACAGCCCCATGGCCGAGTGGTTAAGTTCATGTGCTCCACTTCAGCAGCCCAGAGTTTCACTGGTTCGGATCCCGGGTGTGGGATGGCACTGCTCATCAGGTCATGCTGAGGCGGCATCCCACATAGCACAACCAGAGGTACTCACAACTAGAATATACAACTGTGCACTGGGGGGCTTCAGGGAGAAGAAAAAGAAGAAGAAAAAAATAAAAGGTGGGCAACAGATGTTAGCTCAGGTGCCAATCTTTAAAAAAAAAAAAAAAAAAAAGAATAAAATACCAAGGAATAAATTTAACCAAGAAGGTAAAAGACTGGTACATTGTGAACCATGACACTGATGAGCGAAACTGAAGACGACACAAACAGAAAGTTATTCCATGCGCATGGACTGGAAGAATTAATATTGTTAAAATGTCCACATTACCCAAAGCAATCTACAGATTCAGTGCAGTCTCTATCAAAATTTCAAAGGCATTTTCCACAGAAATAGACCAAACGATCCTAAAATCTGTATGGAACCATAAAACCCCAAATAGCCAAAGCAATCTTGAGAAAGAAGAACAAAGCTGGAGGCATCATGCTCCCTGATTTCAAACTATATTGCAAAGCTATAGTAATCAAAATATATGGTATTGGCATCAAAAGAGACACACAGATCAATGGAACAGAACAGTGTCCAGAAACAAACCCATGCTTATGCAGTCAATTAATTTACGACAAAGGAACCAAGAATATACAACAGGGAAGGGACGGTCTCTTTAATAAACTATGTTGGGAAAACTGGACAGCCAAATGCAAAAAATGTGAAACTAGACCACTATCTTACACCATACACAAAAACCAACTCAAAATAGATTAAAGTCTTGAACATAAGACCTGAAACCATAAAACTCCTAGAACAAAACACAGGCAGTAAGCTCTTTGACACTGGTCTTGGTAATTTTTCGGATTTGACATCAAAAGCAAAAATCAACTCATGGGACTACATCAAACTAAAAAGCTTCTGCAGAGCAAAGAAAATAATCAACAAAATGAAAAGGCAACCTACTGAACGAGACAAACCATTTGCAAATAATATATGTGATAAGGAGTTAAGATCCAAAACACATAAAGAACCCATACAACTTAATGGCAGAAAAAAAAAACAATTAAAAATAGACAGAGGATCTGACTAAACATTTTTCCAAAGAAGACATACAGACAGTACATGAAAAGATGCTCAACATCACTAATAATCAGGGAAACACAAATCAAAACCACAGTGAGATAACAACTCATACCTGTTAGAATGGCTATTATTTTTGTTGTTGTTGTCTTGTTTTGTTTTGTTTGCTTTTTTTTTGAGGAAGATAAGCCCTGAGCTAACATCCACCAATCCTCCTCTTTTTGCTGAGGAAGACTGGCCCTGAGCACACATCTGTGCCCATGTTCCTCTGCTTTATATGTGGGACGCCTATCACAGCATGGCTTGCCAAGCGGTGCCATGCCTGCACCCAGGATCCAAACCGGCGAACCCCAGGCCGCCGAAGCGGAACGTGCGCACTTAACCGCTGAGCCACCGGGCTGGCCCCAGAATGGCTATTATTAAAAAAGACAAGAAATAATAAGTGTTGATAAGGATGTGGAGAAAGGGGAACCCTTGTATACTGTTGGTGGGAATGTAAATTGGTGTAGCCACTATGGAAAATAGCATGGAGGTTCCTCAAAAAATTAAAATTGAAACCACCATATGATCCAACAACTCTACTCCTGGGTATTTATCTGAAGGAAATAAAAACATGAAGACAAAAAGACACATGTACCCTATGTTCACTGTAGCGTTATTTGCAATTGCCAAGATACGGAAACAACCTAAGTATCTATCAACGGATGAATGGATAAAGAAAACGTGCTGTGTATATACACACACATAGGAATATTATTCAGCCATAAAAAGGGAAATCTTGCCCTTTGTGACAACACAGATGGACTTTGAGGGCATGACACTGAGTGAAATAAATCAGACGGAGGAAAAAAATACTGTATGATCTTACCTATGTATGGAATCTAAAACAAAAAACCCAGACAACAAAAAAACAAAAAACCAAGCTCACAGACACAAAGGACAGACTGGTGATGTCAAAGGTGGAGGATGGGAGTAGGGGAAACAGGTAAAGGGGGTCAAAAAGTACAAGCTTTCAGTTATAAAGTAAAAAAAAAAAAATCATACAGACGTAACATACAGCATGGTGAGTACAGTTAAAACTGTATTGTATATTTGAAAGTTGCTAAGAGAATATTAAAATTTCTCATCACAAGAAAAAAATTCTAACTGTGTCATGACGGATGTTTACTATACTTACTGTGGGGATATTTCACAGTATATACAAATATCAAATCACTATGTTGTACACCTGAAAATATAATGTTAGATGTCAATTATAACTCAATAAAACCAAGTAAAATAAGATGGCAAAAAAAGAGAAAAAATCAGAGAAGACATAAAAAAATTGCAGGAAACTTAATAGAGACTTTCAAGGAAACCAAAAGCTGGTTCCTTGAAATAATTAATAAAATTGATAAATGTCAAGCTAACTGAGAACAGAGGGAAGACAAAAACGACCAGTATCAGGGATGAAAGGAGAGGAAATGAAAAAGCACTTGATAAAATCCAACACCCATTTATGATAATAGACTAGAAATAGAGGGGAGTTACTATTCTTGAAAAAGAACGTCTATGTGAAACCTGTACATACTTAATGGTGAGATACTAGATGCTTTCTGGTAAGATAAGAAACAGAGTTAAGAAGTCACCTGTCACCACTCCTATTCACACTGTACTAGAAGACCGAGCTAATGCAATCAAGCAAGAAAAGGAAATACAAGGTACACAGATGGGAAGCAAGAAATAAAACTGTCCTTGTTGCGTGACATGATTTTCTATGTAAAAATGCGAAAAGAATCCAAAACAACAGCGATCACTCAGAGAATTAATGAGAGTACAGCAAGGTTTAAGGATACAGAAGTCAACTCCTTTCCTATGGATCCCTGATCCTTGACAAAGGAAAAAAAGACAATCTGATGGAGGAAAGAAAGTCTTTTCAACAAACAGTGCTGGAAATGGTGGATATCCACATGCAACCCCTCCTCCCAAATGACTCTAGATAGACTTTACACCTTTCACAAAAATTAACTGAAACTAGATCTAAATATAAAAGATAGGCCTAAATGTAAAATGCAAAAGTAAAAACTCCTAGAAGACAACACAGGAGAAAATCAAGGTGACCTTGGGTTAACTGGTAAATTTTAAGGCAAAACACCAAAAGCAAGATCCATGAAAGAAAAAAATGGTAAGCTTCACTTCATTAAAATAAAACCCCCCCGTTCTACAAAAGACAGGGGTAAGAAAATGAAAAGACAGTCACAAACTGGGAGAAAATCTTTGCGGAACATTTATCTGATAACAAACTGAATCCAAAATGTCCAAAGAACTCTTAAAACTCAACAATGACAAACAACCCAATTAAAAATGGGCAGAAGATCTGAACACACATCACCAAAGAAGATATGCAGATGGCAAATAAATACATGAGAAGCTCAACATCAAATGTCATTAGGGAAGTGCAAATAAAACAATGGATATAGCCGGACACTTATTACAATGGATGAAATTCAGAACACTCAGAACACCAAATATTGGCAAAGAGGTAAAGCTACAGGAACCCGCATCCATTGCTGGTGGGAGTGGAAAATGGTCTGCCTGCTTTGAAAGACAGGCAGTTTCTTACAAAACTAAACTACTTACCACAGGATCTAGTGATCATACTTCTCGGTATTTACCCAAATGAGCTGGAGACTTGCATTCACACAGAAACATGCAAACGAATGTTTACAGGTGTTTTATTCATAATTGGCAAGACGCAAAGTGACACAAGATATCCTTCAACAGCAGAATGAATAAACAACCTGTGGTATACTCATAGAATGAAATACTGTTGTGTGATAAAAAGAAATGGGCATCAAGCCATGAAAACACATGGAGGAACCTTAAAAGTATATCGCTAAGGGAAAGAAGCCAATGAGACAGGGCTACACACTGTGTGACTACGAGTATACGACATCCCAGAAGAGACAAAACTAGAGGCCAGTAGACAGGTCTTTGGTTGTGAAGGATGTGGGGGTTGGGGGAGAGATAAGTCAAGAGGTGGAGTACGGAGGAGTTTTAGGGAAGTGAAACAACACTCTATGACACAGAAAGGATGGACACATGTCATCATACATTTGCTGAAACCCACACATTGCAGAACACACAGAGTCAATGCTAATGTAAACAGCGGACTGCAATGCATCAATATTGGCCCATCAACTGTAACAAATGTACCACAGTAATACAAGATGTAAAAAATAGTGCAAAGTGTGTGGATGTAGAGTGTTCAAGTGGGAACTCTGTACTTTCTGATCGATTTTTCTGTAAACCTAAAATGCTCTAAAAAACCTGAAACCTCATTTCATATCTTACAAGGTTTTTTTTGAAGTTTCTTTTTCTTTTTCTTTCTGGTGAGCAAGATTGGCCCTGAGATAACATTTATTGCCAATCTTCCTCTCTTTTGTTCTTGTTTCTTTCCTCCTCAAAGCCCCAGCCACAGTTGTATATCCTAGTTGTAGACAATTCTAGATCTTCTATGTGGCATGCCGCCACAGCATGGCTTGATGAGTGACGTGTAGGCCCGTGCCCAGGATCCAAATTGGTGAACCCTGGGTTGCTGAAGCAGAGCGCACAAACTTAACCATTGAGCGACGGGGCTGGCCCCTAGAAGTTTCTTATAATTTTTTTTTTTTTATCTTTTGAATGCATTATTTAAAATGAACAGAAATTTATATATATTTTACTATTTAATAGTCTTTTTAAATTAACTTTTGCTACTTTAAAATTAATTTAATTTTAACTTTTCTACATCGGAAATCATTCTAAGATTTAATTTTTAAACACTAGTGGGTATAAACCTGCAAACCATAAAAAATGAAAAACTTCAAAAGCCGACTCTGTAGCCGAGTGGTTAAATTCACGGGCTCCGCTTCGGCGGCCCAGGGTTTCCCCGATTTGGATCCTGGGCGTGGACATGGCACTGCTCATCAAGCCATGGTGAGGTGGCATCGCACATAGCAGAACCAGAAGGATTTACAACTAGAATATACAACTACGTACTCGGGAGCCCTGGGGAAAAGAAGAAAAAATTTTAAAAAAAGAACAATTAAAAAAGCATTTCAAATCTCTTTCCAACTAAAAGGACAAGCATTATCGTTTGTCCCCCTGCTGTATTTCACATTAGGGATGTTGTGAGGAATGAGCAGCGTATTATAATGCAATAGGGATTTGCATTTAGTCCCTGAAACCTGCTAGGACTTTCCAAGGTTTACATAAGCTTGAGTAGTTTTTCTCATATCAACTAAAATAGAAATTCAATCTTTTTCCTCTCATCAATTTAAGTAAAAATTCATTTGCCTTAAGAATAATATAGCCTTTTAAACATCAAAGTTCTCTAGGGACATGCACATGCAAAAACTCATCTAAAAATTAATAATGTGCCTGAGATCTTAAAAAAACACCCATCTTATAGCTTGAGATTCTGTCACCTAAACGAAACAAAAATTCTGTTTGGTTCCAGGATTTTCTTGCCTTCCTTACATATTTCTCCATCAGCTTACATTTTCAAAGCCCAAGGAATCAAAATTCTTACACACTGACTCAGGAAATAAAATTACAAACTGCTAAGTTAAGAAACTAGAGGTAAAGGTCTGAACTATTCAACAGATAAAGAAAAGACAAAGGAAAGAAATGCCAACACTCGAATCTGCAAAGTGGCCTGCTTCCCCGCAGTTCAGAAGGAAAGCCCACAGCTAGAAAGGTAACACACATTCCCTGGCTTGGGGTCTGGACTCTCCTGGTGGAGACAGATCCCCTGGAGGGGGTCAGTCCCTGGTGAAGGAGGGGAGGGCACCTGAGCAGCCACAGGAAGGAGCTCTGGGAGCCCCACACACCCTCCCTCTCCTGTGAGCATGGAAGCGCTGCCTCCCCCAGACTCCCACTCTCACAAGTGAGGAAACTCTCAAGTGGATTCAGTTTAAGCTTCTGACCCACATGAACTCCAAATTCATGAACGCTTTGTCCACAGGACGGAACCCCTGACCTTCACTGTGCACAGATTACACTCAACATGTGGTTGCAAAAGTCAAACACAACACTGGAAAACATCTAGGCCTAAGAACCCCCCTTGTTTGCTCAGGGGGCCTTAGTTTCGGGTCACTGGCCTCCGGCCTCTGCTCCCCAGTCACAAAGCTTTGGACCAGCACTGATAATTTAAATGACATAGGCCCAGTGTTTCGAGAATCCAGCGAAATCACTCAAACCCAGTGTTCATGCGTAAAGGAGAAAAGAAAATTGTAAGGCAACTTTACTGGTTCAACAAGAAGACCCACAAATATCTATTTCTACCAGAAAATGAAGATGTCAGTTGTTATTTCTGAGAAAAGAAACTCATTTGTAAACAATTAACACTGGAACACTTGTAGATGGTGCAAGTCTAAGGAAGCCCCCACATGCCATTAAAGTCACCCAAAACAACAGCGCAGACCTCAGAATGCTACTACAGCCACTCAGGGGGAGAAAAAAGGGAAATAAGGGTTTTAACAAATGGGACATAATAATGACATTTCATTTTTTTTTTGGAAAGTCATCTCTTTTTTGCCTCTCTGGAAATACTCTATACTGTCTCCCAAGCCCTCCTGATAAAATAAATTTTAAGTTTATTGAAAAACTGAGTCTCAAATACGTGAATAAATCTTTTCAAAGTGACAAACACAAGGAGGTGCAGCGCTGAAAGGCCAGGTCAGCCAGAAAACTTTCCCAAGAGGAACCTGGGCCCAGAGGACTTCCCCAGGATGTCTGCGCCCGGAGAGAGGCTGCGGGAGAGCACGAGGATACACACGTGGCTCCAGGCGGCTAACCTCTGCTCCCCTCTCATGG
This sequence comes from Equus quagga, assembly GCF_021613505.1. NCBI lineage: Eukaryota > Metazoa > Chordata > Mammalia > Perissodactyla > Equidae > Equus > Equus quagga. The sequence goes on along the minus strand of NC_060280.1, from coordinate 87,749,953 downwards.
AAAACACCCACAAAAATAAATCCTGAAGAGCCAGCCGGGGCTCTGTGGATGAGTGCTAATTACAGTGCAGACTCTGAAATGCACCACGGAGGACAAACAGTTAATAATGCTGCTGTGAACGGGAGAGGGAAGATGGCGTTCGGGAATGCGGGCAAAGATCTGGAAATGCAGGGATTTACTGTCACTCCTGGAAAGAGCTGGGCTGGGGGGACAGGGTCGTGGATTTGCGACCCTGCTCCTCAAATAAGTGGAAAATTCAGGGGAAACAGGTGCCCCCCGGGGAGAAAGAAGGCCCTGGGGACCCCACAGACCACAGCCCCTCCGCTCACGGATCCCGGAGCCCGAGGCCCGACTGTCCTGCGGACCCTCCCGCGGGCCCCGCACCGTGTGGGGAGAGGCGGCGCGGTGACGGCGAGGACAGGGGTCCCGACTGCGTGCCGCGCCTCCGCCCCCTCGGCCGCAGCCCCGGAGCTGACCGCGGGGAGCCCGGCCCTCCGCCCCGTTCCCTGCCACCCGGCCGCACACTCACCATTTTCCGGTTTTTGGGGTCCCAGGACGTCCACTCTCCCACTGACGCGGCCAGTGCAGCTCACAGCGACAGACGACGTGGCTCGGCCACCGAAGGCAGCGACAAGCGATCCCGGAGCGACCACGGTCCAGCACGCCGTCCACGCAGTTATCGCCCCCACGTACGTTTCAGGCGACTCCCCTGATTGGACAGTTCACAAGGCCCCGCCCCCTTGTGCCTGAGTGACAGCAGGCCGGGGGCGCATCTTTGAGCCGACCTTGCCTTGGCCGCAGGCCAGAACCTGTCCTCTGCAAGGACGCTGCATTGAACCATGAGGCCGGAGGCCACGCCCGGAACTGTGACCCTTCCTTGCGCACACAGACACTTCAAAGGGACCTCACCATATGTCACAATGAGCCTGGCTCCGTTTGATCTTTGACCATCTCCAGCGGGGAGACCCCCGCCCCAGTCCCGGCTCGCTGGGGTCTTTAAAGGGTCCGGTGGGCTCCGGGCGCCTGGCTGCGGTGGGAGGTTTGAACCCCACAGCCCCAGGGCAGGCCCCGGGCCTCCGGCGCCAGCACGTGTGAATACTTTTCAATGCAATTCCATTAATACTCATTTGTGGAAATGTCAAAGGAGGTAAAACGAAGAAATTGGTTGGTGGATGGTAAGGTGTGAAGAACGAGTGAGGACAGTGGTCACCTACGGGGCGGGTCAGATGAGTCAGGGCCAGGAGCGTCAGGGGACTCACCGCGGCCCACAGGCCATTTATGAATCTTGATGACGATTCCAAGGACGTTTATATTGTTATCACTAAATCCTACCACAAAATATCGTGCACATTCTTTTCTGAATATTATTTGATGATGAAAATTTTAAGAAGTAATTCAGGTTGGAAAAGAACATAATTTGTATACGTTTGTTTGCCCCATAATGTGGCAATAGGAGTTTTCATTCATGGTTTTGGCAGCAAAATTGGTAACAAGCCATGTGTCTATTTAGAAAGAATGGGTTACGTAAGCTGGTCATCATCTGTACCTTTTAAAAAGAAAGGGTGGCATGCGTTGATATGTAAAGGTCTGGAGTATTTATCAATAGAACAATTAAGCAAAGTGTATTGCAATCCATACACCACGGCACCCCCTCTATAAATGTTATGGTCACCCGGAGTCAGGTGGGCCCCCTCCCAAGGTCTGGTTGACAACATATACCTGCCATACGAAAGGGTCTATTACTTCCAGAATGGAAGTGTCGGGGGAGGGCGGGCAGGCCTCTCAGGCAGGTGGGAAATGCCCAGAGAGAGCAGCGAGAGGAGGCTGGCCTGGGTTTTTACGGAGGTGAGGGGTGGGCCAGGCTGAGAGTTCACACACACACAGGTGACAGGTTCCAGGGACTGAATCTCTGGTCAGCGCCAAGGGAGGGAGCAGCCAGGCTTTCTCGTCACCCTGTCCAGATGTGGGGCGCAAGGGGAAGGAGGAGGGGTGAGGCTTTTAAAGCTGTCAGCAGTCAAACATTAAAAAATGGAGTCAGAGACCTCTCTCTGGTTTCTCACGTGGCATGTGAGGAGCTTGGAAGGTGACATTCCCATTCTCACCAGAGAACAGCTAACGGACTGAAAATTCACAGCTCACATCTATCAAGGCATTAGCCACAGGGCAAACCGCTATCTCCAAAACTGGAAAGAGAGCCAGAAAAGCAGCCAGTATGAAAGATGCGCCCAACATTCTGTTCGTCTTAGCGAGGCCTGTCCTCAGAGTCTTCTGCTTCCCCAGAGCCCAACAGACTGGCATTTCACCAGCACCTAACCGGCGTGCGGGGAGGGAAACAGCCAGCACGAGTCCCTTCTAGCCTTTCTGCCAGACCTAACTGGAGGGTGGGGGGACTGGGAAACCCTTGTGAGACTGATAGTTGTTTTTCCTCCTGTAGTGTGTTTTCCACCCACTTCTCCAACCCTCTGACACCAACTGGGTGGCCTGACTAACCAGAGTCAGCATCAGACTCCACAGTTTAAGGGCTCAGTCCCACAAGATGCCCCCACGTCAGAGGCCAGCTGCAAATGGGGGGCCCAGGCTACACACATTTCTGCATGGCTGACTCCAAATTTGGAGGTTCCCTGCACAAGCCCAGAGGTTCCATAAGTCAGTAGAATGACTATCAGAAGTCAGGAAAGAGCTTTTCTTACTATTATCAGTGCATCGGTAAAGACACAACTCAGGAACAAATGGAAAGCACGACAAGGCAAAGTATGGGAGGGGCGACAGGAAGCTTCCACGCCCTCTCCAGGCATGACGGCCTCCCAGCACACTGATGTGTTCACCAGCCCCGAATCTCTCTGAACGCGGAGGTTTGGGAATTTTGAAGGAGGTTTCTTCACGCAGCCATGACTGATTAAATCACTGGCCATTGGTGAACAACTCAGTCTCCAGCCCCTCCTCTCCCCAGAGGCTGGGGGTTGACTGAAAGTTGTATGCCTCTAATCAAAGCTTGGTCTTCCTGGTGATCAAGCCCCATCATTAAGCTATCCAGGGGCCCACAAACAGTCACCTCACTGGACATAAGATGCTCCCATCATCCTTAGCACACAAGAAGCTCCAAGGGCTTTAGGAGGGGTCTTTGCTAGGAACCAGGGCCAAAGACCAACTATCATTATTATACCAAAGAAGGTCACAGTCCAGGCACACGGGCTCATTAACATACTGAGGCCAAATCAAGGGACTCTAGAACACGTCCGCTCCACCCACAACACAACACTACATCAGGAGGACTCCTGTGTGATAACAGTGGAACACACTGGCAGAACTGCATGTTTCAAACCTTATTTAAGAAGCCTCTACAGAACCCAGAGATGACACAGGAGACAACAGCAAGGACACCGGAGGATATTTTAGCCTCTGACAACCACAACCAATAGTAAACACAGTCTAAGCTCTAGTCAGATAAACATAAAACCTCACACTAAAGGCCTATTTACCTCAGCCCCTTTTTCACAGTACATCCTTTCCAGAATTCAACAAAATACCAAAAGGCATACTAAAGGACTTACAAACACAGTTTGAAGACACAGGACAAGCAAAAGAACCTGATTTACATGTAGCAGATAATATGTTGGAATTATCAGACTAGAGTTGTAAAGCAACCGTGATTAATATGTTAAGGGCTATAATGGAAAGAGTGGGGAACGTGTGAGAACAGATAGATAACAGATGCAGAGATGGAAACCCTAAGAAAGAGCCAAGTGGGAAATGCAAAAAATGAAAAACAAATAAAAAACCCAGAAATGAAGAATTCCTTTGGTGGGGGAGGGCTCATCCATACAGCGGAAACGTAGGAGGAAGAATCAGTGAGCTTGAGGAGACGTCACCAGAACCTTCCCAATTGAAATGCAAAGATAAGAACAAGAAAGAACAGGAAACACCATGCCAACACTAAACTAAAGAAAGCTGAAATACCTATATGAATTTCAGACAAAGCAGACTTTAGAGGAAGGAAAACGCAAGAGAGAAAAAGGGTCATTACATAACGCTGAAGGCGTCAGTTCTCCAAGAGGATGAAGCAATACTTAGTGCGCATGTGCATAACAACAGAGGGCCCAAATACACCAGAAAAACTGATAGAACAGCAAGGAGGCATGGGTGAATCCACCATCCAAAGACAGAACTTTGGGACAATTACAAGAAGTATAACATACACATAATGGGAATACATGAAGTAGAACAAAGAAAGGAACAGAAGAAATAAGTGAAGTCATAGTGAGTGAGATTTTCCCCAAATTAATGACAGACAGCAAAATGCAGATCTAGGACGCTCAGGGATCACCAAGCAAGATAAAAATGGAAAAATGCACACCCAGAAATATATATTTAAACTCGAGAAAAATCAAAGACAAAGAGAAAATCTTGAAAGAAACTAGAGGAAAACACCCCTTAGTTCTAGGGAAACAAAGATAAGAAACTGGACACCTTTTCAGAAACCATGCAAGCAGGAAGAGAGTTTTGTGAAATAAAGTGTTGAAAGAAACACCATCCAACTAGAATTCCGTGTCAAGCAAAATTATCTTTCAAAAGTGAGGGAGAAATAAAGACTTTCTGGGACAAACAAAAATTCGTCATCAGTACCCCTGCTTTGCAAGAAATGTTAAAAGAAATTGATTGTGAAGAAGATAAATGATTTAAAAAAGTGTTTGAGAATGAATAAAGGAAGGTAAATTAAAATCACTTGTTTTTGTTATTCTTAGTTATCTGACAGATAACACTTTGTTGAAGATAACAGCAGCAGCGCATTCAGTAATTATAGCTTTCGGATGAGAAAAATGATTGACAGCAATGTTCCAAGGGCTTTGGAGGCAGGAATCGGAAAACTGTTATGAGGCACTTGCACGTCCAGTGAAGTGCAATGGTGTTACCACAGAGAAAGCTTAGGTTAGTTGTAAATGTATGGTTGATATTAATCCAACTATATCAATAATCACTTTAAACATCAATGGTCTCAATACAAGGGGAACACACCAACTGTCACAGTGGATAATAAAATAACACCTAATTCTATCTTGTCTATAAGAATCACACTTGAGACATAAAGATACAGATTAAAAGTAAAGGGATGGAGAAGGATATGTCATGCCCACACTAAATGAAAGCTGGCATAGCTATATGAATTTCAGACAAAACAGACTTCAGAGCAAGGAAAACTCGCTTCATGGTCAGTTCTCCAAGAGGACACAGCAACACTTAGTGTGCATGTGCATTAACAAGAGAGGGCCAAAATACACAAGGAAATAAAACGACAGAACTGCAAGGAGAAATGGAGGTATCCGCTATTACAGTTGGAGACTCCAACAGTCCCCATCAGTAACTGAGTTCCAGCGGGCAGAAGACCAGAAAGGACATAGTTGAATTAAACAGCACCGTCAAACAAGTGGATTTAATAGAAATCCATGCAACTCTTCATCCAAACACAGCAGAAGGCACATTCTTCTCAAGTTCACATGGAACATTCACAAAATAGACCACATTCTGGGACACAAAACACACTAAAAAATTTGAAAGAACAGAAATCATACAAAGTATGCTCATAGACCACAAAGGTATTAGTCTAGAAATCACTAACAGAAAGATCGTTGGAAAACCTCCAAATACTTGGAGATTAAACAAGCCCCTTCTGAAGTACGCATGGGTCAGGGAGCGAGCGAGGCCAGCCAGATAGCAGAATAGGAGTTTTCTACTGATATCTCCCCACAGCGCACGATTTTGACAACCACCCGAGGATGAGGACCTGTCTGGGAGTCATGTGGAGAAGTTCCAGCACACCACTGGGACAAATAAACTGAGAACAGACACATTGCAGACACAGAGAAGAACAGTTTCCCTTTCCTGGTATCACCGCCCCCTCAAAGCAGCCCATCTCATAGCCAAGAGGGACCCCCTCAGGTTGGCCTGCAATTGCTCCGGCATGGGAAAGTGAGAGTGTAGTCACTGAGCACTTGGCAGCCCCAGTGGCGTGGGACACTACCCAAGAGGCCCGCAGCTGTCTCGTCTCCCTAAGAATACCAAGGGCATCAGCACGGATGAGTGGCTGGAAGGCTGGTACTGGGAAATCTACGAGACTCAGACCAACCAGGGCTCGGAAATCAAAAAAGGGCTGCAGACCCTACTAACTGCTCGCAGTCTCCATCAGGAGGCTCACACACCAGCCACTTGGGAGGCTATGCCCACAGACACTTCTAACCAGCCCACGGGCATACCTCAACCTCCGCCCTGCGTCCAGCTCCCCACACGCTCTCCAGATGATGAGTGCAAGCCTCTGCAAATGTCTTGCAAGCACGTACATTCAGCTGGCTTGACCTGGGGGGATTGCAAGAAGACACAGACACTTGAGTATTTCAGGCAACCACCTTAGGAGACAAACGATAGACCCTCAGCACCCAGCCGTCTTTTGAGGAATTAAGAGAGGGCATACAACCTTAAGAATGCCCCCTAAAGAGGGGACAAGAGGCATGAAGTGGGTGCATCCACAGAAAAGGTTTGAGAGAGCCTCAAAATGTCTAGCTGGGCTGACTGATGAAGGTGTTCTCTCCCAAAGCCAGTGAGTGAAGCCTGGAGGAGATGACTGCTACAGATGTGAAGACAGCAACACAAAGCTTCAACAAACAAGACACAACAAGGGAAAACGACACCACAAAGGAACACAATAATCTTCCAGTAACTGATCCCACAGAAATGGAGATCTATAAATAGTCTGACAAAGAATTCAGAATAATTGTAAGGAAGATCAGCAAGCTTCATTAGAACACCGATGGTCAATTCAGTGAAATCAGGAAAACAACACATGAACAAAACAAGAAATTCAACAGGTAAATAGAAATCACAAAAAACCAAGCAGAAATTCTGGAGCTTAAGAATACAATAGATGTTAGCTCAGGGTGAATCTTCCTCAACAGCAACAACAACAAAAAAGAATACAATGAATGAAACGGAATAGGCTATTATGCAATAGGGAACTTTGAGATCTGACTTGATCAAACAGAAGAAAGAATCTGTGAAACAGAAGACAGGCCATTTGAAATTACCCAATTAGAGGAGAAAAAAGGAATGAAGAAAGCTTACAGGGTTTATGGAACACCATCAAGAGAAATAATATATGCAATATGGAAGTTCCAGAAGGAGAACAGAGAAAGGGGGAGAAAGCTTATTTAAAGAAATAATGGGGGGGCCAGCCCGGTGGCGCAGTGGTTAAGTTCGCATGTTCCGCTTCTCAGCAGCCCAGGGTTCACCAGTTCGGATCCTGGGTGCAGATGTGGCACCGCTTGGCAAAAGCCATGCTGTGGTAGGCGTCCCACATATAAAGCAGAGGAAGATGGGCATGGATGTTAGCTCAGGGCCAGTCTTCCTCAGCAAAAAGAGGAGGATTGGCAGTAGTTAGCTCAGGGCTAATCTTCCTCAAAAAAAAAAAAAAAAAGGCTGAAAACTTCCCAAATCTTGGGAGAGAGAGGGACATCCAGGTAAATGAAGCTCAAATGTCTCCAAACAGGTTCAGAGACAAAGACAACTTCACAGACACATTGTAATCATATTATAAATATCAAAGACAGAGAATCTGAAAGCAGCAAGAGGAAAGTGATTCGTCACATACAAGGGAACTCCAGTTAGACTACTAATGGATTTGTTAGGAGAAACCTTGCAAGGCAGGACAGAATGGAATGCCATATTCAAAGTGCTTGAAGATGGAAACTGCCAACCAAGGATGCTTTATCCAGAAAAGCTACACTTCAGAACTGAAGGAAAGAAAAGGCTTTGCCAGACCAACAAAAGCTGAGAGACTTCATCACCAACAGACCTGCCTTACAGGCAATGCCAAAGGGAGTTCTTCAAGCAGAAATGAAAGGATGCTAATTAGTTACACAAAAACATATGAAAGTATAAAACTATCTGGTCAAAGAAACTAGTTTTTTGAAAAGATAAACCAAATTAACAAACGTATAGCTAGACTAAGAAAAAAGAAGATTTGAATTACTAAAATCAGAAATAAAGGAGGAGAAATTATAACTGATACCACAGAAACACAAAGGATTATAAGAGATTCTTATGAACAATTATACTCAAACAAATTAGATAACCTAGAAGAATTGAATAAATTCCTAGAAACATACAATCTACCAAGACTGAATCATGAAGAAATAGAAAAGCTGAATGGACAAACAATGAGTAAGGAGATTGAATTAGTAATCAAAAATCTCCCAACAAAGAAAAGCTCAGGACCAGATGGCTTCACTGGTAAATTCTACCAAACATTTAAAGAAGAATTAATACCAATCCTTCTCAAATTTCCGCAAAAAACTGAAGAGGAAGGAACACTTCCAAACTTATTTTACCAGGCCAGCATTACTCTGATAACAAAGCCAGACAAATCAACGTGATAATCACATTAACAGAATGAAGTGTAAGTCACTTGACATCTATTGCCTTTGACAAAACTCAACACTCTTTCATGTTAAAAATTCTCCACAAATTAGGTATTGAAGGAATTTACCTCAACACAATAAACACCACCTGTGAAGAGCCCAGAGCTCACATCATACTCAATGGTTAAAAACTGAAAGCTTTTCCTCTAAAATCCAGAACAAGGCCAGGATGCCTGCTCTGCCACTTCCACTCAACACAGTACCGACAGTCCTAGCCAGAGCAATTAGACAAGAAAAAGAAACAAAAGTCAGCTAAACTGGAAAGAAAGAAGCACAGCTGTCTCTGTTTACAGATGACATGATCTTCTATAGAGAAAACCCAAAAGACTCCACCAAAAAACTGTTGGAACTAATAAACGAATTTAGTGAAGTTGTGGGATACAAAAATCAACATATGCAAATCAGTTTCATTTCTATACACTAACAACAAAATATCCAAGAAAGAAATTAAGAAAACAATCCACTTAGAATAGCATAAAAAACAATAAAATACTTAGTAATAAATTTAAGCAAAGAGGTGAAAGATCTATATACTGCAAACTATAAAAACAGTGATGAAAGAAATTGAAGACAACACAAATAGATGGAAAGATAACACGTACAGGGGCTGGAAAAATTAGTATTGTTAAAATGTCCATACTTCCCAAACGGAACCACAGCTTCAATGCAATCCTTATGAAAATTCCAACAGCATTTTTCACAAAAATATTTTTTAAAATCCTAATATGGTATGAAATCAGAAAAGACCCTGAATACCTAATGCAATCTTGATAAAGAACAAAGCTGGAGACACTACACTTCTTGATTTTCTGGTAACTATATTACAAAGCTACAGTAACAAAAAAAAAAGTATAGAACTGGCAGAAAATTAGACATTTATACCAATTGTGCAGAAAAGAGGGCCCAGAAATAAACCCACACACATACAGACAAGTTATCTTTAACAAAGGTGCCAAGAATACACAATAGCGCAAGGACAGTCTTCATCCTATAGTCATTCCCTTTGCTGGGAAAACTGGATAGCCACATGCAAAAGAATGCGATCAGACACCGATCCTAAACCATACACAAAAATCAACTCCAAATGGATTCAAGATTTAAACATAAGACCTGACACCTTAAAACTCCTGGAAGAAAAGACAGGAGAAACGCTCCTTCATATTGGTCTTGGCAATAATTTTTTTTGGATTTGACACCAAAAGCACAGGCAACAAAAGCAAAAATAAACCAGTAGGACTACATCAACTAAAAAAGTTTCTGGACAGTAAAGGAAACAATCAACATTTCTCCCTAATGAATGGGAGAAAATACTCAGAAACCATATACCTGAGAAGGGGTTAATATCCAAAATACTTAAGGAACTCACACAATACAACAGCAAGAAAACAAAAAAAACTGATTAAAAAATGGGCAGACAGTATTCCAAAGAAGACATACAAATGGCCAATCAGTATATGAAAAAGTCCTTGTGATACTTTGATTTATAATAAGAAATAGATTTGGTCATTGGCCCTGTTCCTGGCCCAGATCGCCTAATATCCTTGCAACTTCCTAAGTGATAAGAGCACTGGGAGCATCTTTTATCCTAATACTCGATCTCTGACCCCGGTTCCTGACACCCTTGTAATTTCCTGGGTCGTAGGAGTGTCTTCGGTTCTAACGAGGTGACTCAGGGTGGGCTGTGATGGGAGCTGGTCACCAGGAAGACTAAGCTCTGATGAGGAGCTTGGACGTTTGGGCCCCGCTCCCCTACTCTCCTGAGAAGGGAGAAGGGCTGAACGTTGAATTAGTGATCTACCACTGTGTGATGAAGCCTCCACAAAAATCCCCATAGGAGGCAGTCTGGAGGCCTTCCCAGTCAGTGAACACATCCCTGTACCAGGAGGGTGACGTGCCCTTACTCCACAGGGACAGAGGCTCCTGCACCTGGGACCCCCCAGACCTTGCCCTATGCATCTCTTCATGTGGCTATTCATCTGTAGCCTTTATCATATCCCTTAATAAACTGAGAAACATAAGTAAGTGTTTCCCTGGGTTCCGAGAGCTGCTCTAGCAAATAACTGAATCCCAGGGGGAGGAGGTCATGAAAACCTTTGATTTGTAGCCAGATCCGACAGAAGCTGTAGGTAACCTGGGAACCTACTACTTGGAATTAACCTCTGAAGAGGGGAGCAGTCCTGTGGGACCGAGCCCTTAACCTGTGGGATCTGATGTTATCGCCAAGTAGATAGCGTCAGAATTGAGTTCAACTGTAGGACACCCAGCTGGTGTCACAGAGAATTTCTTGTGGGAACTGCCCCACCCCCCGACCCAGCACACACACTATTTGGTGATCAGGGGCATCAGAAGTGAAGTGTTCTGTGTAAGTAGTAAAGCAGACACACAGGAGGAGAACACTGTAAGTTTTCCCCTCCACAGTCCTGAGCATCATTAATCAGGGAAATGCAAATCAACATTACAACGAGATATCACCTCACACCTGTTAGGATGCCTATTACAAAAAAAGTCTGAAGATAAAAAGTTTTAGTGTGGGGCTGGCCCCATGGCGGAGTGGTTAAGTTCGCGCCCTCCACTTCAGCGGCCCAGGTTTCGCCGGTTTGGATCCTGGGCGCGGACATGGAGCCACTCATCAAGCCATGCTGAGGCAGCGTCCCACATGCCACAACGAGAAGGACCCACAACTAAAATATACAACTATGTACCGGGGGGCTTTGGGGAGAAAAAGGAAAAAAAAAAATTCTAGCGATCTAAGGTACAGCATGGTGACTACAGTTAATCATTACATATTATATACATCAATTTGCTGCGAGAGTAGAACTTAAGTGTTCTCACCACAAAAAAAGAAAGAATAACCACATGAGGTGACGGATGTGTGAATCAGCTTGACTGTGGTAACCATTTCACACTGTGTGTGCATATCATCTCTTTGTACACTTTAAATATACGCAAATTCTGTTTATCGATTATAATGCGATAAAGCTGGAAAAAAGAGAAATTGTCAAAAGAACAGAAGTATACTATTTTACGGCTTTTAAGGCAATTGTAAGAGCTGGAAGCAATTTTTGAAATGCAATATTCTGTTTCCATGACAATTATCAAGAAGGGAAAAGAACCTCAGAGGGGAACTTCTCTGATACAAAACAATTTTGGAACTTGTAGTTTAATTAATTCATCATTTTTCCTACTGTTTTTTAAAATTTCTTTTTATTTTTCAATCATCTAGTGTTTTCTGTTTTTCAGGAGGGAAACAGAAGTATAAGCCAGGGCCTCTTCGCAGAGAGTTCACAATTCGGGTAGAGAAGCAGACAGACACCACTTAGAGAGGCAAATACTTCCAGGAGATAAACGTCCACAAACGGGTTCTGCAAAATCAAGTTCTTATACAAATGTGTAACTAAATGCTGACTCCACGGTGTCCCAGTGACATCTGGAAGGGCTCTGAGCAATTAAGCAATTCCATTACCGGATAAAACTAGCAGTCCCTCTAGCCAAAGATCCTTTCCAGGGGCATCAAAAGAAGCTGTAGGGAGAGCAGAGGTAACTGTCACGTAACCTTTTAATCGAAATGTGACCAAAGTCTGAGAACGCCATGGGGGATCTTGAATCTCAGTGATCAGTGAAGGCTCTCTCTCTATCCATCATGCCCACAGGCTTGACACACATCCGCTCAGGATGCTGCTCAGAGCAGGCGTGCATGAGAAGTTAATAATTCTCCTTATGTCTTGCTTCGTCTCCTTTGCCCTTTCCTCACATAACTTCAGTCGCCCGTGTCCCAGGACACAGATAACCAGCTGGAATGTGTTAAACAGTGACAGCAAAGCAAAATCAGAGTGAAAGGCAAATGTTTAACCAATCATGTTCAAACACAACCTAGTGAATGAAGAACCAGAGGTTCAGAGAGTCAAACAGTCTGCATTCCCGAGAAATCTCAACCAGTTTCTCATTCTGGTATTTTCACATTGCGCTTTGCTGCCGCAAACTAAGCGGGTGTGCATTCGGAGTGCTGGTCTATTACTAAAAGATCTGAATTAGGAGGCTGAAAGAAAGCATTTTGTATCTATGTGTTTTCTGAAACCGTCCATGGGAGAGGAGCCAGACATCAGTTACCCATGGGGGAAATGTTCCCACGGAGGTACCATAAGGCTACCTGTCCACTTCATTTCTCATTCTCTAACAGATTCTGTGGTGCCACCCCTTGTCCTGCTCAGTGGTATTGCAACACCCTCGAGACGGCAGCTTGTCTTCTTGCCAAGCATCGTCAATCAAATTTGAGGTCCTTCCATCTCTCTGTACTGCAGTGTCCATTCTCCTGCTGCTCTGATCTTGTCAGATGGGTATCTGAGCTAGGCTCCACCCGCTTCCAACGGACCCTACCCTCAACATCACGGGACCCGCACGCCTTTCTCTTCCTGGATGTGGGTGAGCCAATCTGCTGGTGAGGAGGGGATAAACTTCTTAAAGAACTTTTAAAATAATATAACCGCCTGATGTGTGGTTAGTTTGGGATGTTTTAGTTATGTTGGGGTCCCCTTCTTTATGAAGGTTGTCTCAATTAAGCGACGAAAAGCAGTAACTCTCCACTGGGCTCCATCTTGTACAAATGTTGCAAACTCATGTTGCAGTTCACTGCGTTAAACCAAGACACTCCCCTGGGAGCCAAGGGGTCTGGGAGAGGGGTGACCTCTTCCAGAACAATGGCACGTGGCAAGGAACTGACAGGATGGAAGGGCACCCGCTCCTGCAGGTAGGATATCCCAGAGGGCCCAGGTTTGGCTCCATCGTGTCTCAAGGAGGTCTTAGGAGCCATGCTGAGCTCATGGGGTGCTGTTTCCAGAGCCCAAAGCATAACGGGCAGCTGAGTGGAGGGTCCCATGGGTCCCATGCTCAGGGCCTCGGAGAGCCTCTATCATCAGGAGAGACCAGTATGTGGTGGTGACTGCAGCTCCAATGGCACACAGTGGGGGGCTGGGGCAGGTTCTTGCATCAGAAGCCTACGCGCAACTTAAGGCCATCAAGGGTACCCCAGAAGACATGACAGAAGGTCACTGAGGCTTCCGTAGGGAAGGAATCTCCAAGGACACTAACAGGAGTGTTGGCTGTAGGACAATTTGAAGAGAGTCTCCAGCCTTCTGTGGTAGGGGTGCCCACTCAGGGTGGCAAATTTGCACATAACAGCATAAATGGGCTCAAGGAAAACCTGTAAACAAGAAATATATTGCCTCCCAAACATCAAGAGAACCTGCAGAAACGGGTGTGCTATGAGGACAATAGCTATTTCTTCCCATTATCAGGGAGGAGCAGCCCCTGGCTTACCAAATAGTTTTTAGGAATTCAACCGAGGTGTCAAGGCCTCACGTTATGTGTGGGGAATGGCCCATCTGCTTTTTGAGAGCTCCTCTCTTCAATATTTGTATGTCCTGAATGAAGGTCAACCGAACGTCCTTGGAGGAGGATGTCGTTAGGGTCATGTTACACTGTGCTCCTGGGGCAAGGTGGGTGCAGTTCAGACCCCGCCTGCAGTGGCTGTGAGAGGGCACAGCTGTGGAAGATCCATGAGGACAACCCAGTAAAGGGGCATCATGTCCCCTCAGAGGGGAAGGCCCAGTGCAGCTAAGAGGCTGTGGACACAGGCGCTGAACAGAACAGACTCAGCTGAGTCTGTGCGAGCAGAATGTTTACCAGCTGCTGACCGGATGGAGTCAGTGCTTTCCATACTGCTGGGGACTGGGTCTAGGGCTGTGTTTGGCGCGACCGCAGCCTCCAGGTTGCAGTGATCCACTGTGAGTTGCCGTTCATTCCTTCCAGATTTATGAACAGGCCAAATCCGGCTGCGAAAAGGAGAAGCACAGAGAATCATCACTTCTCACTAACAGGGGTTGCACAATGGTTTTCAGTCCTTCAAAGCCCTGTTTACACTGCGCCATGTCAAGTCATTTAACCGGAGGTTAAAGGTCTGTGGGGTCCCATTTGGACAAGATAATCTGAAAGTCCCAAAGACGTGTCTTAAATTTAATTCATGACTCATTGGTTCAGAGCTTCCCTGCTCAGTGTGGGATATTCTAGGACATTGAGTGTCACGATCCTGGGGAATTCAGGCAAGACCATAGTTTTCTGGTGTTAAGGTGAGCCACAGCTATTTGTCTCCTATTTTATATTCGGTAACTGCCCTAAGATTGTGGGGGTATCAAATTTAGCGGGATCCCCAGGTACAACTACAGTTTGAACCCTCATACTGTTTGTATGAAGGTTTCTGAACTGGTGCATTGCAGCAGATGGTGAAATCAATTCAGAACCGATGCTGTAGAGGCCCCAAAGCCAAGAGTGTGCCTCCATCTGTTTTGTTACGTAAATTCAGTATATGTTGGATTTCTAATTGGTCAAAATGTGGACCTGTTTCAGTATTTGTTTCTTTTGCTTCCTCTCTCCCTCCCTCTCTTATTTTGTTTTTTGTTTTTTTTAAACACCCAATACACTTCAGGGGAGGGAGTGCCTCTGTACTCTGCTATTTATAAATTTTATTCCCCCCAAGAGCCTCAGAACAGTGCCACCAGGGCTGGGAGCTTCCCCATGACAACTGGTTGCTTTATAGGGTTAAACCCTGGGCTTAAGTCAGGTTTGAACTAATCGCTTGTGTCACAGGGGTGCCATGGTGTTGTCCCCTACAGCCCTGAAGGTCAGGATCTTTGTCACAGTAAAGGCAGGGGCGGCGGCAGCAGCAGAGGTACTGAAGGGGCCTGGGGAGCCCTCTGGTGTTAGGAGCATGGACTCAGCCTGCCACCTACTGTCTGCCTTTCACCTTCTCTTCTCCTTTCTCTTTAAATGACAGCTCTCTCAGGAGTGACCACCGATGGGCCCTCCTCTTGCAGAGAGTTTAGTCCCTGTCTACCAACCCCACCCTTGGGGTATATTAGACCAACGCAGCTCATGTCACAGCTTCACTCCAACACACAGACCAATCCCAGCAAAGACACTGACCCACAACTACTCTAATGAGGCCTCAATCCCACAGTCCTGCTCCCAAATGCCTAGGAATTTTCAAAACTGCAGGCTCCGCTCAGCTGAACCTAGAACTGAGTCCTTGTAGGGTCAACAATGCCACAGGGGGCAGCACAGCTCACAGCCCAGTTCCCCAGTGAGCAGCAGCCCACAGTGCATGCCGCCACCAGGCAGCAGAGCAGGGGAGCAAGGCACAGCAAGAGAAGACAGACCCACGGGTGGGGTCATGTCTAGACATGCTGCTCAGGGCGCCAACTGTTATGGTCCCTGCAGAGGGGTGGTTCCCTTGTTGACACTGATGCCAGGGTGGCACACGCACACACAAGGTAGGAAAAGGCTTAGGGCTCACATAACACAGGTCTGAGGGGAGGGCAGGGCCGGCCTCTCAAGCAGCTCTGACAGGGCTCAGAAAGCAAGGAATGGAGCCTGGCCTGGGGCTTCACTGGGCCTGGGGGTGGGGCCGGGGCAAGAGCTCTGCACACAGGCAGGGGCTGGGGTGGTGGGAATCTCCTGCCTGCTCTAGAGGAGAGAGCACCCAGGCTTCCTCCTCAGCTTGTCCAGGTGGGGGCACAAGGGGAGGAGGGTGGGTGGGGCTTAGGCGGTGAGAAGTCACGAAAAATGTGGAGTCTGACTGCTCACTACAAGGACAAAAATGGGTAAAAATACATGAATTTGCAGTTGCTTCTTTTTATATAAAGAAACACTAACAGAAAGCTCAAAAAATCATCAAAACTGTGTACTTGGGGTGACTTGAGTAACAGTGCTGGAGGGGACCAGGATATGTTGGCCATGAGTCATAAGTCAGACTTTGCTGTGTTACAGAATTATTTTTAAAAAACAGAGAAACTGATATGTACTATATTTTATTATTTAACAGTCTTTTATTTTTTTAACTTTTGTACATAGGAAACCATTCTAGTAGATTTACTTCCTTTAAACACTAACAGTTACAAAAGTGCAAACCACAGAATGAAAATTTTTAAATCTTTCTACCTAAAAGGACCTGCAGCATCCTAGTCTGTCCTCCCCCTGTAGCTCACACTGGGGTATTTTCAGGAATAAGCAGGCAGGGGCTGGGGTGGTGGGAATCTCCTGCCTGCTCTAGAGGAGAGAGCACTCAGGCTTCCTCCTCAGCTTGTCGGGTGGGGGGGGGGGGGGGGGGGGGGGCACAAGAGGCAGAAGGAGAGAGGAGGCTTAAGCTGGGAGCAAACAAGAAAAAATGTGGAGTCTGACTGCTCATTACAAGGACAAACGTGGGTAAGAAAAATATGCATTTGCGATGGCTTTTTTAAAAATTTTTTGTGAGAAAGATTGGCCCTGAGCCAACACCTGTTGTCAATCTTCCTCTTTTGGCTTGAGTAATATTGTTCCTGAGCCAACATCTGAACCAATCTTCCTCCATTTTATACGTAGGATGCCGCCACACCATGGCTTGACGAGCAGTGTGTAGGTCCCTATCTGGGATCTGAACCAGCAAACCCCAGGCTGCCAAAGCAGAGTGTGCAAACTTAACCACTATGCCACCAGCAGCTCCTGGACAGAAGGAAAGCCACCGTCAGAAGGTTCCGTGTTCCTGACTCTCCTGGTGGGGACAGAGCCCTGGAGGGGGTCAGTCCCTGGAGAAGGAGGGGAGGGCACCTGAGCAGCCACAGGAAGGAGCTCTGGGAGCCCCACACACCCTCCTCTCCCCAGGGAACAGTGCACATGCTCCCTCTCTCAGGCTCCATTCTCACAGTGGGGAAACTCAGCTGGATTCAGTTTAAGGTTCTGACCCAAATGGACCCCAGATTAATGGGCCCTGATCCAGGACCCAGAGCTCCTGACTCTCACAGACTTTCTCAGTGTAAACAAATTACTCTCTGAGTGCACCTACACTGTGCATGCAAAACTCCAATTACGTCTAGAAACAGGCCCAAGTGAACCACAGTGACAACCTCAGAAAGGGCGTCACTCCCCACCCCATGAGCACGTGCACCCGCAGCTTTCCAGGGCTCTGCAGCTCCTCTCAGGACAAAGGCTCCTTCCATGGGGGTGTGAGCAGTAGGACACCTGCAGGGGGAGGCTCCCCAGGAAGGACAACTGGGCCTTCAAGGCCTTCCCTCTGCAGGCCCAAAGGGGCCTTAGCTTAGACTTCCTGCCCTGAGGCTTCTGCCCCCACTGGAGGTGCTCTGGAACACCAGTGATGTTTTAAATACACAAACTCAGTTGTTGAACAATCCAGTAAAATCATTCAAACCCAGTGTTTCCATGGAAACGAGGGAAGAAAACTGTATGGCATTTTGCTAGCTCAACGAGAAAACCCCTGAGTATCTATTGCTTTAAGAATATAATAATCTTGAGCCAGCCCTGATGGCCGAGCAGTTAAAGTTTGCCATGCTCTGCTTCGGTGGCCCAGGCTGGTTCCCCAGCATGGAACCGCACCATTTACCTGTGAATTGCCATGCTGTGGCGGTCGCTCACATAGAACTAGAAGGACTTACAACTAGAATATACAACTATGTACTGGGGCTTTGGGGGAGGGGGAGAGGAAGATTGGCAACAGATGTTAGCTCAGGGTGACTCTAGACCAGCAAAAGAAAAAAAAAGAAACTAATAATCTTAATTATTATTTCCATGGCAACAAATTGTTTTGTAAACAATCACTCATACTGCAACACTTCTGATCTGCCAGTCTAAGCGCTGGAATTCCATCTGAAATCACCCAAAAGGAAAGAGCAGACCTCAAAACATTCTAAACCTATTACGGGAAGTAAAAAGTGAAACAAGAAATTTTAACGCATGCAATATGATACTTTTATATTTTATTTTTTTGAAATTCACTTCTTTCTTGCCTCTTTGGAACTATTTGATACTGTCTTGCAAGATCTATTGATTGAATTCATTTTACATTTATTGTAAAACGGAGACTTAAAAAAAGTGAATGAATCTTTTCAAGGTAACAAACCAGGGAGGGGCAGTGTGACAGCACAGATCACCCAAGAAAGTTTCCGAAGAGGAACCTCCCCCCAGAGGACTTCCCATAGGATGTCTGTGCCCAGAGAGATCGTGGAGGGAGGGCACGAGGATTTTATGGAACGTAGTTCCAGGTGGTTATTCTCTGCTTTCCTCTCGTGTAAAACATCCACAGACAAATAGAATCTTTAAAAAAGAGCCATCCATGGTTCTGGGGGATAACGATAAACAGTTAAAATATTGGGTCTGTTGGAAATGCACCAGGGAGGACGAACAGGCGATAATGATGCTGTGAATGGGACAGGGGAAGCTGGCTTTGGGAATGCGGGGAGGGATCTCGAAATTTAGGGATTTATTGTCGGTCCTGGGAAGAGCTGTGGGGACAGGGTCGTGGATTTGAGACCGTGCTCCCCAAACATCTGGAAAACTCAGAAGGAAACAGGTGCCCCCTGGATCGAAAGGAGGCCCTGGGGACCCACAGACCGCAGCCCCTCCGCGCACGGACCCGGAGACCGAGGCCCAGCTGTCCTGCGGACCCTCCCGCGGGCCCCGCACCGTCTGGGACACGCGGGGCTGCGGGCTCACAGCGGCCCAGAGACGCTCCGCTCCAAGTCGCCGCGCGCAGGGACCACAGGACGCCCGGGGCCCGGCTGCCGGCCCCGCCCCCACGCTGCGGCCGGAGGGGCCTGAGGGCCGAGCGGCGCCACCGCGGACTCGGGGCCGCAGAGCCCGGAGGGGACCGCGGGAGGCCGGGCCCGCCCCGCCGCTTCCCACCACTCCCTCCTCCCGCGTCCTCATCCCGGGTCGCACACTCACCGTTTCCCGGGTTCTGGGTCCCCCAGCGTCGCCCCCACTCCTCCGGCGGCCACGGCTGGTCCCAAGGGACCGACGCGGCAGCACAGACACCTGAGCCCCAAGCGCAGGCGAGACACCGTCGGAGCGCGGCCACGAGCGTCCGCATGTTTTGCGGAGCGTGGCCCCACCCACCTGCCCCTGCTGCTCCCCTGATTGGACAGTTCGCAAGGACCCGCCCCCCGCTCCTCTGAGTGACAGCAGGGCGGGGCGTCAGAAGGCTGAGCAGAACCAGGTACCACGTCTGGGCGGGATCTGTTCTCCTGCAGGGGCGTTTGCTTTTTAATAAAACTTGTTCCTGGCCCCACAGGGACAGTGGCGTCTTCCTGCAGCTCCTTCTAAACGCAGGGACACAGGTGAGCCCAAGGAATTCCGGAGTCAGTTTCCAGATGGAGGGACACCCTTGCCCATAGCAAGAGACGTGCCTAGGCCAGGGCAGACGGGGACAGGAGGGTCTGGGGTCCTCCCCGCGTCAGGGGTTGGCAAAGGCTGCGAGGCCACTCATGGAACTGTGACATTGTTTCCAGACACACTTAAAAATGACCTCACCGTAGGTAATAGAGTCTGGTTCCATTTTCCTCTTTGTGGACGGCGCTGAGGCTGCCCCATCCCTTCACCTGCACAAGTTTGGTACTTTAGCTGAACAACCCCATAGCCTCCCAAGGTCTGGCTCAGCTGGGAAATTTGAACGCTGCAGCCTCGCCGGGGCGCAGACACTCTTCTCCGACCCACCGTGAGCTTTGAGACGTGTTCAATAAAACTCAAGTGTAAATTTTACACCAGAAAGAAATTTAGGTAGTTTTTGAGTGTGTGCCTAAAGATTTTGAAATGTGAATGACTGTGATATCCCTAAGGCAATCGAATTTCTATTTTCACCAATATTAGGAAAAACAATTATGTAAATGTGGGATATGCCTGATAACTCTTAATATACTTAACGCATTGGTTCAAAACTCCTAATGCATTTATTTATTTGAATACCTTTATTGATATATAGTGCACATCCCATACAATGCATCCCTTTAATGTGTACAACTCAGTGGTGTTCAGTATATTCAGAGATATATGCAATCATCATCACAATTTTTGAACAATTTTGTCGCTTCAAAAAGAAACCCCTGTACCCTTTAGAAGTTACTTTCTTATCTTTCCATCTTTTTCCTCCCAGTCATAGTCCTAGGCCATCTCTAATCCACTTTCTGTCTCTATAGAATTCCCTGTCTCTATCTACATATGAATGAAATCATATATGTTGTAGTTGACTTTGTAATTGACTTCAGTCACTTAGCATAATTTTTCAAGGAACATCCATGTTGTAGCATATATGAATATATCAGTTATTTCTATGGCCAAGTAATATTCCATTGTATGGATAAAACACATTTTGTTTACCTATTCATCGGTTCATGGACTTTTTTTGTTTCTACCTTTTGTCTGTTATGAATAATGCTGCAATAAACATTCATGGGCAAGTTTTTGAGTGAACATATATTTTCATTTCTCTTGGACACATACCTAAGAATTGATGGGTCCTATGGTAATTAGGTTTAATTTTTGAGGAACTGCCAGAATGTTTTCCAAAGTGGCTGCACCATTTTATATTCCCACCAGCAGTGTATGAAGGTCCAAATCTCCCTATTCTCGACAAAACTTATCTCACTTTTTTTATTCTAGCCATCCTAGTGGTTGTGAAGTAGGGTTTTTAAAATGCAATATTTTAGTGAGGTCATATTGGCTTATAGCCAATTGTGTAAATTTCCAGTGTACCTTATTATATATCAGTTTCTGTATAGACTGCATCGTGCTCACCACCAATAGTCTGGTTTTTACCTGTCACCAGACATATGCGCCCCTTTACCCCTTTTGCCCTCCCTCTCTCCCTTTCCCTTCTGGTAACCACTGATCTGTTCTTCTTATGCGTGTGTTTGTTTATCTTCCACTTATGAATGAAATTGTACGGTATTTGTCTTTCTCTGTCTGGCTCATTTTGCTTAGCATAATACCCTCACGGTTCATCCATGTTGTTGAAAATGGCATGATTTTGTCTTTTTATGGCTGAGTAGTATTCCATTGTGTGTGTATGTATCACATCTTCTTTATCCATTCATCCATTGATGGGCACTTGGGTTGCTTCCAGGTCTTGGCTGTTATGCATAGGAATGCATAAATCTCTTTGGATTGTTGATTTCATGTTCTTTGGATAAATACCCAGTAGTGGGATAGCTGGACCGTATGGTGTTTCTATTTTTAATTTTTTGAGAAATCCCCATACTGTTTCCCATCGTGGCAGCAGTGAAGTAGGGTTTTGATTTGCATTTCCTTGATGACTAATGATGTCCAGCATCTTCTCATATGCTCTTTGCCATTTGTACACTTTCCTTTGAAAAATGTCTATTTATGTTTTGACATTTTAAAATTGAGTAATTTGACTTTTTATTATTGAGTTATGAGTTCTTTATATATTTTGATACAAGTCCCTGTTGACCTCAACAAATAAAACAGCCAGTTATTTTACCAGCAAAATGGGCTTATTTGGGAATGGCAGAGAAATTGCAATTTGGGACAAGCAAGCTATAGCAAAAGCCATAGGCAAGTCCAGCAAACAAAGGAGAGGAATGTTACGTTATGGAGAAAAAGGAGGAAGTTGGAGGGGCTGTTTTGAATGAAAGTCCATTGGTGGAAACCTAGAGTTCAGGATGGTGATGGTTTCTCTTTGTCTGGGTTGCTTGGCAAGGAGGAAATCTTCCTTCCTCCTGCTGGGGTGGTAATTGATGATTCTTCAATTGTCTTCAAAATGTCTGCAGTTGATGTCTTCTTGTTTGGGGTCTGTAACTGACGTTGAGTGGTATGGTGTTAGGGCTCCCCCTTCTGGCTTCCTGACACCATTTTAAATGAGGTTTCCTTTATTCCGTTTCACACCCCTTATGATTTGCAAAATTTTCTTTGATTCTGTGTGTTGTGCTTTTACTCTCTTGCTTTAAAATTTTTACATTTAATTGTGGTAATGTATCCATACTATAAAATGTACATCTTAACCACTTTCAAGTGTAGAATTCAGTAATGAAAAGTACACTGACATTGGGGAACCAGTCTCAGAACTTTCATTGTTCAAAACTAAAACTCTATGCACATTAAACAACATCTCCCCAGACCCACTCCCTCAGCTCCTGGCAACCACAATTCTACTTTCTATCTCTATGAATTTCACTATTCTATGTACCTCATGTACATGAATTCATACAGTAGTGTCCTTCTTTGACTGGCTTATTTCACTTAGCATAATCCTCGAGCTTCACCCCTGTTGCAGCATATGTCAGAATTTCCTTTCTTTCTAAATCTGAATAATATTCCATTGCATGTCTATACTAAATGTCATTGATCCATTCATTCATTCATTGATGGATGCATGCCTTGCTTCCACCTTTTGGCTCTCCTGACTAACGCTTCGATGAGCATGGGTGTAGAAATATCTGTATGAGTTCCTGCATCAATTCTTTGGATATATAACCAGAAGTGGTATTGCTGAATCATATGATGACAATGCTTTTAATTTTTTGAGGATCCACGGTACTTTTTTCTATAGTGGCTGCACCATATTACATTCCCACCAACAGTGCACAAGTGTTCCAATTTCTCCGTATTCTTGACAACACTTATTTTTTATTTTGTTTTTTTTCTTATATTATTCATTCTAATGTGTGTAAGTATGCCTTTATTTTTATAGTGAATGTTACTATTGCCCACACAAATGCAGGACTGTCTCTGTATTGCGCCCACTACTTAAATTCACACCTGAGCAACTCCTGAAACAGCGTTAATTTATGATGCACCAGATGGTGGAAACAGAAATGATTCACGATGACATCCTTAATCACTGAGGTTGCTACCCTCCATAGAGGAGATATGCAACATACTCCCTGTTCCCCTGTTATCTCCATGTCATTGTGAACTTTCCTGCAAAGCTCTTATTTCTGGTTTATGCACCAAGCTTTGTCATTTGTTAACCATGTCTATTTCCCCACAAACCTAAAAACACCAGGACTATAAGAACTTGTTTGTTTCATTCCTCTGTGTCCAGAGTCTAGAGTGCTTTGACTAATTTTGTGCTTAATTACATATGTTTGAGTCTAGAGTGCCTGGTGGGAGAGGGACACCCCACAGTTAACATTAAGACATGGTCCCTCAGCAAGAAGGGCCTGATTTGAATAGTGGTCCTGTCCTTGTCCCTCGCTAGATGGCATTTTATCTAAACATGCAAGTCTTAGTTGACTCATTAAAAATGTTAAAATAATCAGAGAACAATTTAGTTGATCTAAGCAAATTTTATTTCATACTTCATGAAGCGGGCAGTCTCCAGTTTCAGGAGTCCAGAAAACTGCAAAGCGAGGAACGGGACTGCAAGCTTTTGTAGGAAAAGGCACTCAGGGACTGAGGAAAGAGGATTTGGCTTCAGTTTATGGGCTGGGACCTCATATCTGACTTTACTAAGAAGAAGGAAACCATTATAGATTCCCAGCTTTTGGGGACTGGCTGGCTGGATGGACTACATTTCTGGCCAAGCAAAGCACTTACGGGAAGAGGGAAGTTACCTAAGTTTTGGGTTGCCTATGTGGCACCCCAGGCAGGAGCAGCTCCATCTTGGGCCGAGAAATTTATTTCAACAAAACAGACAACGCAAGTATTACAGTTTGCTAACTAGTAAGTAAATTTGTATATTATAATTAAGTTGCTGCATAGAAACACTTAAAACAGTGTCAACCACACAGTAAGAAATATTTAAATGTTTAGATAATAAGAGAGAAAGGAAAAACAGCACTGGGCAACTGGGAGCTAGCTGCCTCCCACTCACCAGTAGGCCAAGTCTTATTTTTATTATTTTTTACTAGAGATTCATAATAGTTTACATCCCTGTGAAATTTCAGTTGTACATTATTTCTTGTCTGTCGCCACACAAGTCTTATTTTGGGAAGAGAAAAATGTCACCTACCTCCACCATGAGACAGTGCTGTTGGGGACCATGATGGGTCATAACAAGGTCAAGGGACCTCTGTCAGCATGTCTCTAAAAATGATAAAAGAGAACAGAGTCCAAAGCACAAAAATGATCGAACACTCCAAATAATAATGATTACCAATCACAGAATTACATTTACCTCCTCACAGCATCCCATAGAGAGCATCCTGCTTCATCACATACCCATTGTCGCCTAACACCAGCCTGGATCCTTTAAGAAGTCCTCTTGAGCACCCCCTGACTGTGACACCCACAGTCAGTTCTTGTCTGTGGCCACGCTTATTACTACAAATCAATACCCCACTCCCTATGACCAAGGTGTGTCCTGGTAGTCTTTGGCAAGAGGATACTACAGAAACATGATTTAAATTTTTGCTATTATGAGTGAATGAGAAGTTAGCTTAATGACAAAAATGTAAACTATAGAAGAATAAAAATTAAATTTGCCTGAGAAGAAATTCCTGACCTTGCATGCTCGTGATAATATTGACTCAGAATATGTAAGCATTAAATGGAGAACATTACACAGTCGATCTGAAAATCCATAATGGAAAAGGAATACTTTAATATATGTTCTCAGCACATAAAAACAAAGACAGTAACATTTGTTAGTATGCAAGTTATTTGAAAACACAGCTAAGAGGATATTTCCACATAACTTTTTGTTTGACCAAAACTTGCCCATTGTTATTGTTTTTTACAACATGACAACATGAGAGGTAAGCTTAAATATTCTTATGATTTTGAATTTTGCTCCAGGTTCTTATCTTTGTAGTTTATCTGTTTACAGTGTTTGAAGCATACAGATCTACATTTTCTCTTCAAAGGTGTCTGAAAAGATGTGTGTCCTTAATGCTCCCAAATCCAACATTTACCTGTTTTCTACTTAAAATTCCCAAAAGTTGGCAAATTCCTGATCAGGGACCTTGAGACTATGAAAAATACCCCAAATGCTTGTGGTTTATGGAAAACCAAAACCAAAACCACAATTTTCACTGAGAAGGGAAACTAGGGAGCACGTGGGCGAGTGAATCTGCAAGTGTCTGTGGCTGGGGTCCTGCCTGAGCCAGGAAAGGGGGTGGGAGGGGACCCCTGGCCTATCCCAGGACGGGGGAGCCCACCCTTGTCCCCTCCTGCAGTGGTTGTGCAAGTCAGTGCCCCACTTTACAATGGCAGAAACCAAGACTTACAGGCTAAAAGGATCCCCCAAGATCCTATTAATAATAAGTAGTAGAAGCAGATTCAGGCTCAGCTCTAACTCTCCATATTCTTTCTACCCGTAGCAGATGGGTCAAAATTCCCAAATCTGCTTTCCATGCACTTAAAAAAGTTTTTTAAATTTATGTTTTTATCAAACTATTTACATAATTTGAGTCAAATAATGCCAGAAAAATTTAACAATGAAAAGCGGTCCCCTATAATAACCCCCCAATTTAACAATGAAAAGTGGTCCCCTATAATAACCCCCCAATTCTAATTCCTGTCCCCTACAGGCGACCGATTTCAATCCTTTTAGTCACTGTTCAGAATTTATGTTTATATGCTTTAATAGCATAATACCACTACCGTTTTTTTTTTAAGATTTTATTTTTTTCCTTTTTCTCCCCAAAGCCCCCCAGTACATAGTTGTATATTCTTCGTTGTGAGTCCTTCTAGTTGTGGCATGTGGGACGCTGCCTCAGCGTGGTCTGATGAGCAGTGCCATGTCCGCACCCGGGAGTCGAACCAACGAAACACTGGGCGGCCTGCAGCGGAGCGCGCGAACTTAACCACTCGGCCACGGGGCCAGCCCCAATACTGGTACTCTTTCTTGATTAGTAGGTTTCACTTCTCATCCTTTTACTTTTTGGGGGTGGGAGGATATATTTAGTCAATCTTTTCTTCCTAATTTCTTAAAATGAATGAAGTGAAACATTTTCAGTCTCCAATTTTAACAAAAAAGCATTTAAGGCCGTGACATTTCCTTTGGGTACAGATTTACTGTAACTCATAGGTTATAGAGGTATTCTTCATTACTTTCTAGAAAATGTTTTTTTAATTGCAATTTTCTTGGTCTGCAAGTAGAAAAATTTTTCATAATTTTCAAATAATTGAGGGATTTTTTTCTTGTTGATTTTGAGTTTTATTGCTCTATCATCAGCGTACGCTGCTTGTGAAATCTCTACTTTTCAGAATTTATTAAAGTCTCCGCTGTGGCTAAGTAGATGACTAATTTTGGTAAACTTTCCGTGGACATAAGAAAAGGATGTTTATTCTTTAGTTGTGGCGTCAGAAGTTCTCAACGTACCTATTAAATTGAGCTTGTTGATTTTGTTGCTTAGTTCTCTATATATGAGATGATTATTTGCTTGCTTGATCTATCAAGTTTTGAAACAAGTATATTAAAGTGTCCAATTATATCTTTTTGTTAAATTTGTCTGTAGGTCTAGGAACATTTTTTTTTGAGGAAGATTAGCCCTGAGCTAACATCTGCTGCCAATCCTCCTCTTTTTGCTGAGGAAGACTGGCCCTGAGCTAACATCCATGCCCGTCTTCCTCCACTTTATATGTGGGACTCCTACCACAGCATGGCTTGCCAAGCAGTGCCATGTCCACACCCGGGATCCGAACCAGCGAACCCCGGGCTGCCAAAGTGGAATGTGTGCACTTAACTGCTGTGCCACCAGGCGGGCCCCATAGGGACTTTTAGCTTATGTCCTGGTAGCTATATTATTTAGTGCATAATGGTTTGTAGCTTTTCCACAGATTGTTCAGTTACATCATATACTACTTTGACCTGTTCTGTGCTTTTGGCTGTGCATGTCACATTGATATTAATCCTGCGACTCCTGAGTTCTTTTTGATGCATTTGCCTGTATGTCTTCGACCATTTCTTTATGGGTAACTTTTCTTTTTCACGTTGTTTTTCATGTTTCACATTAACAACCTACAGCTAGATTTTTTTTTCCAATGCAACTGACAATCTCTGTTTCTGACATCCATTTACATTGCATAGTGTAACTGAAATAATTTTACTCCTTCCATCATATTTTACACTTACATTTTATTTTTTGCAATGTAGTTTTTTTTTTTAAGATGGGCCCTGAGCTAACATCTGTTGCCAATCTCTTTTTCCTTCTTCTTCTTCTCCCCAAAGCCCCCTAGTACATAGTCGTATATCCTAGTTGGAGGTCCTTCTGGTTGTGGCATGTGGGACACCGCCTCAGCATGGCCTGATGAGCGGTGCCATGTCTGCACCCAGGATCTGAACTGGGCCGCCAAAATGGAGCACCAAACTTAACCACTGGGCCATGGAGCCAGTCCCTATAATGTAGTTCTTTCCTTTTGCTTCTTGGTCATATTATAGAATACTGGCTATGGGGTTTCTAACAGCCATAATCGAACCTCAAGTTCAGTATCAATACACAAAAATTAAATAACAATATCCCATCCAATAAGCTGTTTTACCTACCCTCTTTTTTTTTTTTTTGAGGAAGATTAGCCCTGAGCTAACATCTGCTGCCAATCCTCCTCTTTTTGCTGAGGAAGACTGGCTCTGAGCTAACATCTGTGCCCATCTTCCTCTCCTTTATATGTGGGGCGCCTGCCACAGCATGGCTTGCCAGGCAGTGCGATGTCTGCACCCAGGATCCGAACCGGTGAACCCCAGGCTGCCGAAACGGAAGGTGCGTACTTAACCGCTGCACCGCCAGGCTGGCCCTGACCTACCCTCTCTTTTGCCCTCATTTAAAAACCATGGGGCTGGGCCCGGGGCCGAGTGGTTAAGTTCGCGTGCTCTGCTGCAGGGGGCCCAGTGTTACGTTGGTTCAACTCCTGGATGCGGACATGGCACTGCTCATCAGATCACGCTGAGGCAGCGTCCCACATGCCACAACTAGAAGGACCCACAACGAAGAATATACAACTATGTACTGGGGGGCTTTGGGGAGAAAAAGGAAAAAGATAAAATCTTTAAACAAAATAAATGAATAATAAATAAATAAATAAATAAAAACCTTTGCCATCCCATCCTCTCCTCTCCACCCAAGCACCTGGGTTTTGCAGAGACCACTTAACTTTTCAGTCCTGGACTACTTTTAAGTGTGAATCTTCTATTCCAAGAGTTCTCACTTAAAAAATATACGCAATCATGATGACATTATCAACCACTTACACGTAACTATATCTATTGCTCACCACCGTGTCATTTCGTCTTCCTCCATCCTGAGATCTACGTTCTGATATAAATTGCCATCTGGGTTAAGTCCTTCTCGGAGAACAGTCACACGTCACTTAACAACGGGGATAGCTTCTGAGAAATGCATCGTTAGGCTGTTTTATCATTGTGAAGACATCACAGAGAGCACTTACACAAACCTAGATGGACTAGCCTGCTGCACACCTAGGCTGTGTGGTCTAGCCTATTGCTCCTAGGCTACAAACCTGGACAGCGTGATACCATACTGAATACCGTAGGCAATTATAACACAATGGTATGTGTTTGTGTATCTAAATATATCTGAACACGGAAAAGGTACCGTAAAAATGTGGTGTAAACGATAAAAAATGCTGCACCTGTATAGGGCACTTACCATGAATGGACCTCGAGGGGCTGGAAGCTGCTCTGGGTGAGTCAGTGCGTGAGTGGTGAGTGAGTGAAGCCTTGGACATCACTGTACACGGCTGTAGACTTTAGAAACACTGCACACTTAGGCTACACTACATTTATAAAAAGTACTTTTCTTTCTTCAATAATAAATTAACCTTAGCTTACTATAACTTTATAAACTTCCGAATTTTTTTACCTCTTTGACTCTTTTGTAATAACACTTAGCTTAAAACACAAACACAGGGGCCGGCTCCGCGGCCGAGTGGTTAAGTTCGCGTGCTCCGCTGCGGCGGCCCAGGGTTCGGACCCTGGGCGCGGACATGGCACCGCTCGTCAGGCCACGTTGAGGTGGCGTCCCACATCCCACAACTAGAAGGACTGCAACTAAGATATACAACTGTGTATGGGGGTGTTTGGGGAGATAAAGCAGAAAAAAAAAAAAAAAGAAGATTGGCAACAGTTGTTAGCTCAGGTGCTGATCTTTAAAAAAAAAAATGGAGATTAAAAAAAACCATAAACACATTGTACAACTGTACAAAAATATTTTCTTTCTTTATATCCTTATTCTATAAGCTTTTTTCTATTTTTAAAATTTTTTATTTATTTATTTTTTTACTTCTCAAGCTTTTTTTGTTAAAAACTAAGACACAAACATACACCTTGGCCTAGGCCTACACAGTGTCAGCATCATCAGTATCGGTGTCTTCCACCTCCTCATCTTGTCCCACTGGAAGGTCATCAGGGCAATCAGATGCATGGAGCTGTCACCTCGTGTGATAACAGTGCCTTCTTCTGGGATAGCTCCTGAAGGACCTGCCTGAGGCTCTTGAGGAGGGGTCACTCTTTTCAGAAATACGTCCATGGTGCTTTGCTTAGTTTGTTTCTTTTTTACATCAAAGATTTGCTTGTAAGTAGATAATGCACCAGAACATTCCTCTCTACTAATGAAAACCTTTCGACGTTGGGGTCCATGTTCTCAAATTCCCTAAGAAGCTTGATGAAGTCTGCAAATGCTTCTTCTAAACCCTTCACTGTGAATTTCCTTAGGGGTTCTTATTTTTTTTCTTCTGCAGCTTCTTTTTCTTTTGCTTCTTCTTCAGCTCTGCATTCCTCTTCCAGTTCCAACAACTCCTCATTAGTCACTTCCTCAGGAATCACCTGTGGGAGTTCCTTCGTGTCATCCTCATGCACACCCAGGTTACAGTTGCTTGCCATCTCAACCTTGTTGTAGGTTGACAAATCCTCATCCTTGGCAAATCCCTTGAAGTCATGGACAAACCTCTTGGGTGTCTTCTTCCAGAAGCCATTCATACATTCCTTGGTGACATCACCCCAAGCCCAAGCAAAGTTCTTTTTTTTTTTTTTTTAAAGATTTGCACCTGGGCTAACATCTCTTGCCAATCTTCTTTTTTTTTCCTTCTTCTTCTTCTCCCCAAAGCCCCCCAGTACATAGTTGTATATTTTAGTTGTGGGTCCTTCTAGTTGTGGCATGTGGGACACCTCAGCATGGCTTGATGAGCAGTGCCATGTCTGCAGCCAGGATCCAAACCGGTGAAACCCTGGGCCAGCGAAACCCTGGGCCACTGAAACAGAGTGTGCAAACTGAACCACTCGGCCATGGGGCCAGGCCCACCATGGGCATCTTATATCAGAAAAAACAAAAATCTTTCTGGGAGCTTAAGTCTCATTGGCCAGAACAGTGTTATACTGCAAGGGAAGTGATAATGAGTGTATTCACATTTCCAGCCTCCAAAGTGGAGTCAAGAAAGGAGAGGGAGGTTGGGGATGGGGTTGAGTCAGTCAGCCAATGGCATCTGCCACATTTCCTCATCTTGGATCAGGCCTCCACATCTTTTATCTTTCTCTTCTGACTTCTACCTCTTTGTGTTTTTGCTCTGTATTGTGAGTTACTTCTCTCACTTTATCTTGTGACCACTGATTCAATTCTCAGCAATGACCATCCTCTTTTGAATTGTTATATTTGAAAGTCATACTTTTTAGTTTGCAAGAATCATCTTTTGGCTTGTGCTTTAGTTACATCTTCTTGAGAGTTCCCATAAGATTTTACTTCTTTCTTTGCAGTCTTCTTCTGACTGTCCTCTTAGTTCTACTTTGTGTGTTCACTGGGGGCTTCATCACCCATTAGTCCTATTCCTATTTTTTTAATTTTGAAATTTATTGTGGTAAAATATGCATAACATAAAATTTGCCATCCTAACCATCCTTAAGTATACGGTGGTATTGAACACATCCGTAATGTTATGCAACCATCACCATCCTCCATCTCCATAGCTTTTTCCATCTTGTAAAACTGAACTTCGACACCCATTAAATAGAAACTACCCATATCCCCCACCTCCAGCTCCTAGCAACCACTCTTCTACATTCTGTCTTTGTGCATTGGGTTACTCTACATACCTTATATAAGTGGAATTGTGCAGCATTTGTCCTTTTATGAATGGCTTCTTTCTCTTTGCATAATGTCCTCAAGGTACACATATTGTAGCATGTTTCTGAATTTCCTTCCTTTTTAAAGCTCAATAATATTCTGTTATATGTATATACCACTTTTTGTTTATTCATTCATTAATCAATAGACACTTGAGTTGCTTCCACTTTTTGACTAAAGTGAGAAATACTGCTATGAACATGGATGTACAAATATCTCTTTGAGACCCTGCTTTCAATTCTTTTCAGTATATACCCAGAAGCAGAACTGCTATATCCTATGGTAATTCTTTTTTCTTTTTCTTTCTGGGTTTTTTTTTTCGTGTGTGAAGAAGATTGGCCCTGAGCTAACATCTGTTACCAAACGTCTTTTTTTTTTTTTCTCCCCAAAGCCCTCCAGTACATAGTTGTATATTCTAGTTGTAGGTGCTTCTGGCTGTGCTATGTGGAATGCCACCTCAGCATGGCCTGACAAGCAGTGTGTAGGTCCACACCCAGGATCCCAACTGTCAAACCCTAGGCTGCCAAAGCGGAGAGTGTGAACCCAATGACTCGGCCACAGAGCTGGCCCCTGGTAATTCTATTTTTAATTTTGTGAGAAACCGATATATGGTTTTCTATTGCAGCTGCACCAACTTAAACATTTCAACCAATAGTGCACAAGGATTCCAATTTCTCTACATTCTCACCAAGTTTTTTTTTTTTTCATAGAATTCCTAATGGTTGTGAGGTCATTTCCTTGCCTCCTTTAATCATGCTTCCTATCAGTTGTGAATACATTTATAATCTCTACTTTGAGGTATTTTTCTGACATCTATTACTCTTAAAGGTCGTTTCTGTTGCCTGCTCTTTTCCAGCCAGTGTATGAGTCATATCTTCCTGTTTCTTTGTATTTCTCATGATTTTAGTTGCAACTGGACATTTTAGGTAATTGTTATGAGTGGTTAATAACGGATTGTCCACTCACTTTTGTGTCTTTCCACAATGCCAGAATTTCTTAGGGTCAATTCAAAGGATCTTGTCACAAGTGACTGAGGTCTGGGAACAGCAGTCACAACGTAGTGTCTCTTCATAGACTCAATCCAACATCACACATTAAATCATATGAGTATCCTAAGGACACATTAACTCCAAACACAGCATTCAATATGCAAGAGGTTATGAACCAAAGTCCACAAGGGCCTTGGCACAGTCCAATAAGTTGGAACAGGAAATTGGTCCAGCCGATGGGGACAGCGAGAGTTAGCAAGGAGTTAGCAAGGCAAACAGCAGGGTGTTGTCCTCTCCCTGGGTATGGCTTGCTGGCCTCAGTGTTCTTTGTCTCTTCCTTTTATGTTGCTTCCATATCTCATCCGGGTCTGCAGTCCTGCCATCCGGGTATCTCTGGGTGTGCCTGTGGTCTTTGTGGTTTTGGGTGTTCCATAGGGGTTCTTTTAAGATTGTTGCCAGTTATGCCCATAACTCCATACTCTTGTGCCAAGTCATTAGCATGAATTCTTCCATTTTGAATGCTCTCTACTATATTATACCTCCTCTGGGTATACCCCACTCCTCCAGGCCTTGTTATTGTTATTTGCTTGTTTTTTGCTGTTTAGTGACTGCCTGGGTTATTTCAGGGAAGTCTGGTTCTGCCTGACAGTGTCAAGCCTCTGATGGTGCCCTTTGGGAGGTGGAAGTGTGCAGCTTTACGTCCACAGTCATCTGGGACATTGGTATGGGTAGGAACGTCGTCTTCTCTTTCTTGGGTCACACCCAGTTAGTAAAGTGGACTAATTTGTAGCTGATGGCTCTCTTGTTTTCAACAAAGCCCTGGGGCAAACTTGCCCTAGAAACTAATCCAAACATATTTGTGCCTCCTTTACAGGAATACTGTCTGAAGGCTGCGTTTGATATTTGTTCTGACCTTTAGTGGGTTCTTCCTATGCCTTATTCCCTGGTTTTCCCCTGCAAATTATCTGGTCTACAAACTAGGCTCTATCTTCATTCCACGCACACATCTGCCAATTGTCTTTCAGGTCTATGGCCCCTGCTTTGAGAGTGGAGTGCCCTTTGGCTTGACATTCTTATGATATGTAATAACTGAAGTTAGTTCTTTGCCAATTCTTTTATGGACTGTTTTACAGCTTGCTTTCCCCCCACCTTCAGGCATGATCTCTCTGCTAGGGCTCTGGAGCTTGGGTAGGGACAATGGCAAGCTTCTGTCTGAGTAACACTCTCTTTCTAGGACCTGAGTACTCAGTAGAGGGGAGGGACAGCAGCCTGATAATCTCTTGGCTTGCGTCTCCTAGGATGTATTGACCTTAAACAAAGAGACAGCCAGTTATTTCTCCAGAAAAAAATGGGTTTGTTCAGGATCAGCAAAGAATTGTAAGTCAGGGTCTGCAACCATGGTGAGCCATGTGCATGTCTCCCAGCAGCAAAGGGAGGAGAAATTCTTTCATATAGAGGGAGAGGAGGTGGGGAGGGCTACTGTCAACAAAGAGCTCCAGGTGAAGTGGCTTTTCATTGGCTGAGCTGTGATGGTCTCTCATTGGCTGAGCTTGCTGGTCAAGAAAAGGAAGACTTTCTTCTTCCTGTTGGGCTCTGCTACTGACGCAGGGCATGAGAGCGCTCCCTTTTGGCCTCCTGACTCCAATTTAATGAGGTTTCTGTTTACTAATTCCCACATTTTCCCTTTTTGATCAAGCTCTTTATCTGAAAGCATCGCTGATCAAGAGCCAGGTTTTCTGGTTCCACCTGCCTTTTGTCCTTCAGTGCCAAAAAGGACCCTTCCTGGGTATTGTGTCCCACATCAGAGGGGAAGTGCACAGGTTGGAAAACTATCATGGCCACGTTTGAGTAACAAGGAGGGGTAGAAGGGAGAACTCTCAGGCATTTGTCTTTTCTGAAGTCCAATTATTATCAAGATCATAGGCATTGGAGATCATTGGAAGTGTTATGTCATCATCAAAGGTTTGGCAGACAAACTTTTAACAGGCCTGGTCCAGACACCTTGGGAAAGCTGTGTCATTGGATGGCACCTGCTTCGATTCTGGGAAATCTTCACTTTCAGGTCACCAGATGAAGTTCGGATCCAGTCAGGGTTTGGCACTTTCTTCAGGTTGTCACATGAATCCAAGAGTCCATTCGTTGGACTTCTGCAGCACAAGGGTTAGTTAACAATACCTGATAGGGGCCTTTCCAGCAAGGTTGAAGAGAGTCCTTCTGGAGGTGTCTTTTCCAATAGATGACATCTCCAGGTCTTAAGGTCCTTGTCTCCGCGGAGCGCACTGTGAAAGACTGCTCTACCAAAAGATGGTTATTTTGAACAGGAGCAATTAGGCCTTTTCAATATTGGCGTATATGTCCTTTCACCAGCTGTGGGTCAAAAGAGGCAGGAGCCAAATGCATAGGATGTCCGGTGTCTATCTCAAAGGATGAGAGGTTATGAGTTCCAAAGGGGGTGGATCTGAGATTTAGAAGGACCAACAGCAATGCTTTTGGCCAGGTATTTGGAGAGTCTCTACAAATTTTGCCAATTGAGTCTTAATAATGTCATGAGTGGGTTTGATTGAACCAGAGGATTGAGGGTGATAAGTGAAGTGAAAGTGCTGTAAAACCAGCCAGACATCCCAGACTTGTCAGGTACCTGAGCAGTAAAATGGGTGCCTTGATCACTATAAAGTTGGAGAGAAGTTCTCCTGGTAAGGATAAGCCTTTTCAGAAATACTTTAACCACAGAAGAGGCAGTAGCCTGTCTTCAAGGAAAGGCTTCAGTCTAGTGAGAAAACACACCAACTATGACTAAAACTGATTTATATCCATGAGATGGGGGAAGTTGTACGAAATCCATTTGTCAAAACTTGAATGTTAGTTTAAAATGTCTGGGAGCAGTTGGAACACGCCTCCCTGGGTTGTGTCTTGGACAAGTGGGACAAGAGAGGGAGGCACTTTTTGTAGCCTTGTTAATACTTCCCTACCAATGTTGATTCATGAATGCCGTCATTCTGTCAGTAGAGCAATGGTTTAATGCACGTACAGTGGTGACGAGTGGGAATTTTATTTTATTTTATTATTTTTTTTTGAGGAAGATTAGCCATGAGCTAACATCTGCCGCCAATCCTCCTCTTTTTGCTGAGGAAGACTGGCCCTGAGCTAACATCCATGCCCATCTTCCTCTATTTCATACATGGGCCACCCACCACAGCATGGCTTTTGCCAAGCAGTGCCATATCCGCACCTGGGATCCAAACCGGCGAACCCAGGGCCGGCGAGAAGCAGAACGTGCGAACTTAACTGCTGCGCCACCGAGCCGGCCCCAATGAGTGGGAATTTTAAAGTCTTCAGTAGGACTCGGTTGTTATTTGGTCTGAACCAGAGCTTTCTATCAAACCAACAACTGTTGAATTTCCAATCTTGTTTTCCCTTTTTGGGGGCCAATCGGTGGGCTTCTCTAGCCAGTCTTTCTAGGTTATCAGTTGGGGAAATATCCCTTTGGATGGTGACAGAGGTTTGGCTGTTGTTGATTCCTTTTAGGGCTGCATTCCTTGCAGAAATGTCAGCAAGATGATTTCCTTTAGCTTCCAGAGAGTCAAGTTTAGAATACCCTAGGATCTTAATAATAGCAAAATCAGCAGGTAAAAGCATAGCATCTAATAATTCCTGAACATAGGGGCCATTTTTAATTTTATT
This sequence comes from Equus quagga, assembly GCF_021613505.1. Taxonomy (NCBI): domain Eukaryota; kingdom Metazoa; phylum Chordata; class Mammalia; order Perissodactyla; family Equidae; genus Equus; species Equus quagga. Next base: position 87,713,968 of record NC_060280.1, on the reverse strand, counting down.
TCTGATGGAAGTAAGAAGGCCACATTGCTTCCAGAACATTCTGAAATCATAAGCTACTCCAAAAACATATCTACTATCAGTATAAATATCGGCAGTTTTGCCCTTGCTTGAGCCCAAGTAAGAGCATGTAATTCAGGCTGCTGGTCTGAAGTGGCTATAGGTAAAGGTGCTGCCTCAATGACATCAGAATGAGTTGCAATAGCATACCTGGCACAGTATTTGCCATTGTCACCTTTTAAATAAGAACCAGCAGTGAACCATGAAAAGTTGGTGTTACCCAGAGGAGTTTCCTGCAGCTCGTCACCAGGAGTCAGGATGGGATCCGTCAGTGTTAGGCAGTCATGAGTAACTTCATCAGCCATGGAGGGGAGGAGAGTAGCAGGGTTAAGGGTATTGAGTGGAGAAGAGTTCTGTGAGGCGAAGTTAAAAGGATTTCATAGGAGGTAAGGCAGCAGGTTGAAAAATGTTGAGTACGATGAGAATTCAGGGGGCTTCTACTGCATAAGGTACAAAAATGGTTAAAGGGGATCCCATGATGATTTTCTCAGTGGTCTTAACCAAAAGGGCAGTGGCCGTAATGGCTCTAAAGCAAGGGGTATGTCCCCATGCCACAGGGTCCAATTGGCTATAATACCCTATGGGTTGATGATGGCCCCGTGTTACTGGGTGAGTAACCCAAGGGCATTTCCTTTCTTCTCATATACAAAAAGGAAAAAAGGGATCTGATAATTGGGATGTTCAAGGGCAGATGAGTTCATCAAATTCGTCTTCAAGGCCTCAACACCTACGTTGTCTAGTTCTTCCCATAAAACTGAGTGGAGGCTGTTCTTTAATACAACATACAGAGGTTTGGCCATAAGAGAGGAATTTGGAAACAATTTTGGCAGGAACCAATTAACCCAAGAAAACCTGACAGTTGGCACTCAGTTTTGGGTTTTGTGCAACTTAGGATACCATGAAGCCTATCTGGACTGAGGTGTAGCCCTTCCTGATATCAGATGCCCTAAATATCAAACCTGGGTCTGAGCAAACTGCAGTTTCTCCTTGGCGACCTTACGTTCCTTTAAGGCGACAAGCTTTAGTAAGTGGAGGCTGTCTTCCTCTGCGGAGACTTGGAGGAGAAAGCAAAGAAGCAAATCACCCACATATTGTGACAGAGTAGAGCCCTAGGGGCCTTTCTATCATCCAGGTCAGCCTTCAGGACTGCTGAGAAGTCGGGGCTCCCAGCAACACTCTGAGGCATTCTTGTCCAGGCAAATTGTTTTCCTTCCCAAGTGAAGGCAAAAAGGTGTTGGCTAGCTTCACCAACTGGAATACTGAGGAATGCACTGCCTAAATCAGCTACAGGGAAGAATTTGCTTCCAGTGGGAGTGGATGTTCGGAGTGCATGAGGGTCAGGAACAACAGGGTGTCAAGGGAAGACAGTGTTGTTTATTGCTCAGGGGTCCTGGACAAACCGCCACCCTCGACCCTAGGTTTCCTCACAGGTGAAATAGGAGTATTACAGGGACTAGTACAAGGGACAAGGAGGCCTTGCACCTTGTGATCCTCTATTATAGGCTTTATACCTCGAAGGGCTTCTTTTCTTATAGGGTATTGATTAATTCTGAGGAGAGGTTTTGAGGGATCGATACAAATCTTGATGGGAAGTGTGCTGTGAATTTTACCAATCAGTTGGAGATTTTGCCCATAAGGAGGGTGGTAGGTGATTCAACAGGGACAAATGATCAGTGTTTCCAGAATCAGCTCTAGTATCATCAGAGATGGAGCAAATAAAAGATGTCAAAGTTTATTTAATTCACCTGGTTGACTGTTTTGATGGCTAGGGTCAAATTCTAGAATTCTTTCCTCCTTTTGGGAGAAAGAAATTCCAGCATGATACTTTTCCAAGGAGTGTTGGCCTCATAAATGAATAGGGGCAGAGGAACTAAGGAGAAAAGGCTGTGTCTCTCACAGGCCCAAACACAAGGAGGTAGGTTCAGAGACAGGAACCTATGGAGCTTTATTAGAAATCCCCACTATTTGAACTGTGTTAGTTCTCTGAGGCAGGGCCTGCTTCATAGCAGTGGGGTTGAGCACTGAGAGTGTGGCTCCGGTGTCAATCGGGACAGAAGGAGATTCATCCCCAATCTGAGAAATGCTTCTCCAAACGGATTAAGAGGGAGGACCGGGAAGAGCCCCTGAGGTCCTCGGAGCCCCATCATTGGGGATTTGGAGGACATTGGAAGGGCTGGTTAGAGAGCTGAAGGTGTCCGAAGTGCTTACATTTGTAACAGTCTCCTTTCCAATGTCCTGACTCTTTGCAATGAGAATAGAAACTTGGAGGTTTTTAATTTCATTTACGGGCCTTCATTTGCTGGAGTTGCAGATTAAGAATTTTAAGTCTTTCCTTTAGGTGACTCATCTAGAGTGTGAGGGAGCTCGTTTGCCAGATTAACTAAATCTGGAGGAGACAGTTTCCCGTTCCATCCTGGTCCTTTTTACTAAAAGGGAGAGGTCCTGGTTCAGCCCATTAATAAACAGAGTTAAAGGCTACCTGGGTGGAATCAACATCTGGAGGAAGACCAGAATTTCCTTTAAAAACAATCTGAAGCTGACTGTAATAGTCACGACCAGGTTCATCAGGTTTTTGTGCACAAGCTGAATTTTGTTCCAACTAGCAGGCTTTGGGACAGCCCTAGGAATTGCTTGATAAAGTCATCTAGCGATTGCCTGAGCCCGATCATACAACAGGTCAGCAGGTTGGTCTGCTGGTTATAATTCTAGAGACCTTTCAGGATTTTCCCCAATTAGCAGATTTCATCCAGTACTTGGCCCGAACCTCACCGACAAGCATGGGAACTAGCTGATACAAGTCAGAGAAACCAGACTAAGCATGCAAGACAATATTAAATGCCTCAGCAAATCTGTGAGGACCTTTGGTTACTTTGGGAGAATCTCGGACTGTGGCCCATAGTTCAGCTTTAGTCCAGGGAATATAAGAAATGAAGGGTCTAGCCCTTGGGTCCTCAGAAGGCTTTAAAGGGACAGGTTCTGATAGGTTCAGAGTAAGAGGGAGTGGGGAGAGATGCAGGGAAAAGGGGAAGTTCAATGAGAGAGTTACTATGGGGAAACTGAGGGTCTGGAGGAGGCGTAGACAGTGTAAAAGGAAGGAGGAAGATGGCACTAGAGGTGGGGAGTGAGCAAGAGGAGAGGGGGAAAGGAACACGATGGCGCCGGAGGCCAAGCCTGAGACCAAGAAGCCAGGGAAGTGGACCGGGAAGCTTCCGAAGCCGTTTCCTCTTTCTTTCATCATTTGTTTGCCCCAGTTAACCTTAAAACGTTATCTTGCAAAGAGGCAATTTTAGGCTCTTGGTAACATTGGGAACCTCAAAATACCAATCAAAATAGGCATGCCATTTGATTTGGGAAATTACAGGGCCATGGTTGGCCAACTCGGTTTTAAGTAAGTTTGGGGAGATCAAAAGTTCCCCATAATGGCCATTGATATTCTAAAAGACTTTTGGTTAAATTGGTCCATTTAGTTAATGTGCATGAGGAATGACTTCAGTTTTTAAACATAAAATCGTCTGTGTTCCCTGTGGGGGGCATCCTCAAAATATTCAGATAACTGGGATCCTATTCCTTAGAGGTCTTTTTCAAGAGCAATGGAATAATTCTCAAACAGCCAAAAGAGGTCAGATGGCCTGAACAGCTCAAAGACCCTGCGGGCTTACTACCACCCGATTCCAATAGAACAGTCTACTTCAGTAAGGTAGACCAAAGGTTGAATATCACAGGTCCAAAGGAACAGTCTAGATCCAAAGGGAGACAGGCTGAAGGCTGGACCAGTACAGTTCCAATGGCAGTTCCAAAGCTAGTGTGGTTCCAGTGGAAAAGGTCCAGTTCTGAAAGGAAGTAGACCAAAGGCTGGCACAGTTCCAAGGAAAAGCCTGATTCAAAGAGCCAGGCCAAAGTGCCACCCACGCACTCGCAAACAAGGCCTTTACCAAAAAAAGATGGAGCCCTAGAACAGCTCTCAAAGCCTGGAAAGCATCAATGCAAAAAGAGCAGAAGCTCACATCACGGAGAAGAACTGATGCTCAAACTCGAGAGCTGGCAAGAGAAGAGTGAGCTCAGTGGTCTCTGTTGTGGGTACCACACCTGTTTTCTCACCGGCCTCAGAGTCATCCAGGGTCTTCTCTTGAACCCCCGTAAGGGCCACCACAATGTTGATCTTAAACAAATAGATAGCCAGTTAACTTCTGCAAAAATGGATTTATCTGGGATCAGCAAAGATTTGCAACTTGGCATCTGCAACCACAGTGAGCCAGGTGCATGTCCCCAGAAGCAAAGGGGGGAGAAAGTTTTCTAGAGGGGAGCAGGAAGTTGGAGGGCTATCGCAAACAGAGTTAGAGGTGTAGTGGCTTTTCATTGGCTGAGTCATGACCGTCTCCCATTGGCTGAGCTTCTGCTGGCCACGAGGAGGAAGTCTTTCTTCTTCCTGTTGGGCTCTGCTGCTGACGTAGGGCACGAGAGCGCCCCCTTCTGGCCTCCCAACTCCAATTTAATGAAGTTCCTGTTTATTAATCTCTACACGTGAAAATACCAATTTATGAGCTGAGGCAAGGCTGCCCAGGGTCCCAGGATTCTCAGCCCACCGTGCCCATGGTAGTTGGGTAGGGGCTGGAGCAAGAAGCATGCCCCTGCTCTCAAGCATACCCACGTGCACTGTAACCTCATGTAATAAGTAGCCAGAGGCAGGATGAGAAATGATGACGTCCTGTTCTTCCTAGAAAAAAAGCCCTCCAAAAGGAAGCTGGAGGAACAGAAAGCTGTTTTCTTGGCCACTGCACTCTGGAGTGGTGTCCACCTAGCTGAGCTGAGACGGGGGAGGGAGGGGACCATTCAGGATTTAAACATCACAGACTCATACTTTTCCATAGAATTTTCTTAGGGATCCCTTGAATTGATGTTCCTCATTTTCTGCTTACCTTTACAGCCACTTCCAGAGACTTTAAATGATGGTGTTTAAAATAATTTTCACAACTTTCCCTGGAGAGTGTGTCAGAGGGAGCTACTCACACTAGAGTGAAAGCCGGGTGCATTTAAAATGCTCCCTATCTCAGAAAGTGCTCTGCAGTTTAAAATATCATGGCCCTACAAGCTGTGACATCATTTCTCATTTTCCATACAAACACAATTGAAAAAAATTAATCCTTGAGGGTTTACGAAACCAGATTGTACACTTCACGATAAATACTGTCTAGAGGATTAACAGAGAGAGAAGTGACTGTCCATTAAAAATAGCTATTGATTTATAAACTATTAAAACAAAAATATAGATAACACAATTTTTTTCATTTATCGTTAATTGTTTATAGTGAACGTCAAGTTTCAAAAACTCAGCTTGAGATTTAGAGTTTGGCTGGAAGACACACTGCCAGGATGTTGTCTAGGATTTGTGTGTGCTTGCTCAAGCTCCTGAACGTGATTTTATTAGTTCCTTGTTAGTCTTTTCAGTATTTATATAAAAACAAGCAATTTACATATTTTTTCCCTTTAATATACAAAGGTAACATGATTTACACAAAGTGTAATGCTGTGCTTTTTGGTTCATTAAATAATAAATCCTCCAGGGGCTGGCCCTGTGGCCGAGTGGTTAAGTTTGCGCGTTCCGCTGCAGGCGGCCCAGTGTTTCGTTGGTTCGAATCCTGGGCGCGGACATGGCACTACTCATCAAACCACGCTGAGGCGGCGTCCCACATACCACAACTAGAAGGACCCACAACGAAGAATATACAACTATGTACCGGGGGGCTTTGGGGAGAAAAAGGAAAAGAATAAAATCTTAAAAAAAAAAAAAAATCCTCCAGGGCCAGCCCCATGGCCAAGTGGTTAAGTTCACGTGGACTGCTTCAGAGGCCCAGGGTTTCACTGGTTTGGAACCTGGGTGCGAACATGGCACCACTCATCAAGCCATGTTGAGCTGGCATCCCACACAGCACAACCAGAAAGACCTACAACTAAAATATACAACTATGTACTGGGGGGCTTTAGGGAGAAGAAAAAAATAATAAATCCTCAGCTTTTTTTCATGTCAATAGGTGGCTTCCAGAATTTTTATGGAGAAGCATAAGGTGATACAAATTTATGTAACCAGTTCTCTCTAAATAGACACTGAACATGTTCCCAGTCTTTGGTTACTCATTTGTTGGTCAAATGAATATCAAGGTAAATATCAATAAGCCCATTAAAAAAAAACTGGAACATCCTTACTGAGCCAAGTCTGTGAAACCCAACTGGGGAGGTGGTTAGAAAATATTGCACAATAAATATTTGAAAAAAAAACCTTTTTCATAGTTAAATAATTCTGTATATTTCTCAAGCGAAGTATATCATACTTACAAAAGATGCATAAAACATTTTATGTTTAAATAGTAATTGCATAAAATTCTGTAGACGTGACGCCAACAGTAATGAGTACAGCTTTGGCAGTTCAGAGTGTCTGTGGTGCTCCACCCTCCTATCCCCAGGAGTGAGCACTCCAAAATTTTGTAGATGTTCTTTATAGCGCTACTACCCATTAATTTATATATTTTTCATAAAAATTGTCTATATTTTAGGTGTACATGATTTGATATACATATACGTAGTGAAATTACCACATCAACTAACTTAACATATCATCTCACAGTTACCTTTTTTTGTGATAAGAGCATCTGAAATTTACTCTTAGAAAATTAAAAGTACTTAATAGAGGAGCTGGCCCAGTGGCATGGTGGTTGGGTTCATGCGCTCCGCTTTGATGGCCCAGGGTTTCGCCAGCTCGGATCCTAGGCATGGACCTACATACCACTCACTGGGCCATGCTGTGGTGGCGTCCCACATAGAAGAACTAGAAAGACTTACAACTAGGATATACAACTATGTACTGGGCGTTTGGGGAAGGAAAAAAAAGAGGAAGATTGGCAACAGATGTTAGCTCGGGGCCAACCTTCCTCACACACACACAAACACACACACACAGTATTTAACAGAGTATTGTTAAATATAGTCATCACACTATATAAATAGGTCTCTAGACTTGTTCATCCTACATAGCTGCAACCTTGCACATTTTGACTATCTCCCCACATCCCCCACCTCCCGTCAACTGACAACCGCTAATTCTACTCTGCTTCTATGTAGTGACTTTTTCACATGTGACATATAAGTGGGATCACGCACTTTTTTCCTGTCTGGCTTATTTCACTTAGCATAATGTCCTGCAAGTTCAGCCATGTTGTTTCAAATGGCAGGATCTCCTTGGTTCAGGCTGAATATGGATACATACCCCAATTTCTTTATCCCTTCATCTGTCAATACACACTTAGGTGGTATGCATAGCCTGGCTGCTGTGAATAATTATGCAGTGACCACGGGAGTGCAGATTGCTCTTACAGAATTCATATCCTTCGGGTCTATAACCAGAAGAGGGGTTGCTGGATCCCATGGTAGTTCTATTTTTAGCTTTTTGAGGAACCTCCATACTGTTTGCCATAACGGCTGTGCCATATACATTCCCACCAGCAGAGTACAAGTGTTCCCTTTCCTTCACATCCTTGCCAACACTTGTTCTACTTTTTGATAACGGCCATCCTAACAGGCGTTGTGATTTTGACTTGCATTCCCATGATGATAGTGATGTTGAGCACCTTTTCATACACCTGTCTGCTATTTGTATATACTTCTTTGGAAAAATGTCTATTCAGGCCCTTTACCCATTTTCTAATTGGGTTTTTGCTACTTTTGAGTTGTGTGAGTTCTTTATATATCCAGATATTAACCCTTTAGGAGATATGTGGTTAAAATATTTTCTCGCAGTCTGTAGGTTGTCTTCATTTTGTTGTTTCCTTTGCCGTGCAGAAGCCTTTTAGTTTGATGTGGTTCCACTAGTTTATGTTTACTTTCAATGATTGTTCCTCTCATGTTACCTCCAAAAGTTCATTGCCAAGGCCGATGTCAAGGAGCATTTTCACTATGCTTTCTCCCATGAGTTTTACAGTTTCAGGGGTTGTACTTAAGTCTTTATCTCGAGTGATTTTTGTGTATGGTGTAAGATGAGGGTCTATTTTCATTCTCTTGCCTGTAGATATCCAGTTTTCCCAACACCATTGAAGAGATTATCCTTCCCCCATTGTGGATTCTTCGTGGTCTTGTAAAAAAATTAGTTGACTATATATGCTTGGGTTTATTTCTAGGTTCCCTATTCTGTTCCATTGATCTATGTGTCTGTTTTTATGCCAGTACCACACTGTTTGGGTTACTGTAGCATTATAGTATGACCTGAAATCGTGACGTGTTATGTCTCTAGCTTTGTACTTCTTTTTCAAGATTGTTTTGGTCGTTTGGGGGTACTTTATGGCTCCATATACATTTTAGGATCGTTTTCCTATTTCTGTGAAAAATGCCATTGGGATGATGATGATGATGATGATTATTACTATTGCTGAGGGAGATTAGCCCTGACCTAACATCTGTGCCAATCTTCCTCCACTTTATATGTGGATTGCCGCCACAGCATGGCTGACAAAGTGGTGTAGGTCCATGCCTGGGATCCGAACTTGCCAACCCAGGCCATGGAAACAGAGCACCCTGAACTTAACCATACACCATGGGGCTGGCCCCACTGCCACTGAGATTTTGATAGCTTGAGCTGAATTTGTACATTGCTCTGGGTAGTATGGACATTTTACCAATGTAATTTCTTCCAGTCCATGAACACAAAGTATCCTTCAACTTATTTGTGTCTTCTTCAGTTTCTTTCATCCATCAATATTTTTATACTTTTCAGTGTGCAGATCTTTCACCTTCTTGGTCCAACTGATTCTTAAGTATTTAATTCTTTTTGATGCCATTGTAAAGAGGGCTGTTTTCTTGATTTCTTTTTTGGATAGATCATTGTTGGTGTAAAGAAATACAACTGAGTTTTGTCTCTTGATTTTGTATCCTGCAACTTTACTGAATTTATTAGTTCTAACACATTTTTTTTGTGTGTGGAGTCTTTAGGATCATGTCATCTGCAAACATATAATTTTACCTTTCTGATTTTGATGCCTTTTATTTCTTTTTCTTGTCTGATTGCTCTTACTAGTACTTCCAGGAAGTGGCAAGGGCAACCTTCCTTGCGTTGTACATGATCATGGACTAAAAGAATTCAGCGTTTCTCCATTGAGTATGACGTTAGCAGTTGGCTTTTCATAAGTGACCTTTACTGTGTTGAGGAAATTCTCTCTTTAATACCTATAATCACTTTTATACATCTATTTGGTTGAGTTTCTACCATGTATGCATGTTGAACTTTGTCAAATGCTTTTTGTTCATCCATTTAGATGATGATGTGGTTTTCATCTTCCATTCTGTGACCTACCACAGAATGTGGTGTTATCATATTCATTGACACTTCACATTGATTGATATATTAAAAGAATCTTACATCCCAGGGAGGGGGCGGCCCCGTGGCTGAGTGGTCAAGTTCATATGCTCCACTTCAGGGGCCCAGGGTTTCACTGGTTTGGATCCTGGGCACAGACCTAGCACCACTCATCAAGCTGTGCTGAGGCAGCATCCCACATAGCAGAACTAAAAGGACCTACAACTAGAACATATACAACTATGTACCGGGGGGCTTTGGGGAGAAGAAAAATAAATAAAATAACTGGCTTATTTCATTAAAAAAAAAAAAAGAATCTTGCATCCCAGGGATGAATCCCACTTGACCGTGGTGTATAATCTTATTGATGTACTGTGGAACTCAGTGTGCTAGTATTTTATTGAGCATTTTTGCATTTATGTTCTTTAGATACATTGGCTTCTAGTTTTCTTTTCTTTTTTTTTTTTAAAGATTTTATTTTTTCCTTTTTCTCCCCAAAGCCCTCCAGTACACAGTTGTATATTCTTCGTTGTGGGTCCTTCTAGTTGTGGTATGTAGGATGCCACCTCAGCGTGGTTTGATGAGCAGTGCCATGTCCACGCCCAGGACTCGAACCAACGAAACACTGGGCTGCCTGCAGCAGAGCGCACGAACTTAACCGCTTGGCCACGGGGCCAGCCCCCTAGTTTTCTTTTCTTATGGTGTCTGTGGCTTTGGTATCAGGAAGATGCTGACTTCATAAAGTGAATTTGGAAGTATCCCTTCTACTTCTAGTTTTTGGAAGAGTTTAAAAAGGGATTGGTATTCATTCTGTGAATTTGTTATTATCTGTTATTGGTCTGTTCAGGCTATTTAAAAAAATTCTTTCTTGGTAGGTTGGTTGTTTATAGGAATACATCCATTTCTTCTTGGTTATCCAGTTTTTCATATGTAAATGTTCATAATACTCCTCTTTGATCCTATTTATTTCTAAGGCATCCAATGTAATGCCTCCTATTTCATTTCTGATTTTATGTATTTGAATCTTCTCTCTTCTTTTTGTAGTTAGTCTAAGGGTTTGTAGGTTTTATTCTTTAAAAACACCAACACTTAGTTTTGACTTTTTTCTATTGTTTTTCTATTCTCTATTTCTGCTCTAATATTTCCTAACCTTTGCTAACTTGAGTTTAGTTTGTTGTTCCTTTTCTGGTTCCTTGAGGCGTAAATTTAGATTGGTAACTTGACATCTTTTTTCTTGAAATAGGTGTTTATCACTATAAATTTCCCTTTTAGTACTCCTTATGCTGCATCCCATACATTTTGGTAAGTTGTATTTTCACTTTCTCTCAATATATTTTTTAAATTCCCTTTTGTCTTTGACTCACTGGTTGTCCAAGACTGTTGTTTAATTTCCACATACTTGTTAATTTTCACAATATTTGAGATAAATAGCGTTTTACTGTTGTTGTTTTTTTAATAGGCATTAGACTATGTTCAATGTTTGCCATAGCTGTGTCAGGGGCTTCAATATCCTCTAGTGTTTGGGTTTCCCTAGAAACTCAACCTTAAGTAGAGTCTGTGTCTTGCAGCTCTGTGTTTTAACCCACTGTTTTTATACTGGAGCTGTTATGGTGGGAAGGTATTTGAGTGAGAAAATGTTCTATTATGTTATAACTAAACCTGTACTGTTTTGGAGGAACTCAATCCCTGGGCGATGAACTTCAGAACAGGTTCTTAGCATTTATTTCTCCCTTTCTGCAAGAGAGGAAACCTGTGGGCTGTAGGATTGGCCTAATTGCTCTTTGCCCAATCAGATAAGGCTTTGGCAAATTAATTTTCTTTGAGGGAGGGCCTAAGTTACAGAAAATAGAATGCTTTGTGTGTATAATTAAAATGTTTTTCCCCATTTCCTGCAAGAAGCAAGAAGCAATTTGTTTTGATCTTCACTAGGAAAACCTGTTTGGGCTCCTGCAAGAAAAATTCATGAAATGTGGAGGGATTCCCCCTTACAGCTCTTAACTCTCAAGCTGGTCCATACTGTGTCTCCAGCAATTCACCTCTAACAGTTTGTGTGTTCCTAGAGGTTGCTGGCTTTAGCAAAGTGCTAATTCTCCATATTCTCCAGTTTGTTCTGGGGGCACTGGTTTGCCATGTAACCTGAAATCTCTCAGGGATCTAAGAGGTGTTAATTTTCCGTTTGTCCAGCATTTTTTATTCACTGAAGACCAGCATGACTACAAGTTCTTCAGATATTGGAACAGAAACCATCCCTTCACTTCTGTTGCTCTGTATTTTTACCATGGGAGACTATACCATTTCCAATTATTGATTCTACAACTAGTGACCATGTGAGTGGTTTCAGTTTTTCTTTTGTGACCAATGCATCTAGAAACATTATAATGGTATCACTGCATTTGGATTTCTTATCCTCATCTTTTCAAAATTCCCTACGCTGCACAGCTGTTTTTCACCCCAAAGACATTTTCCATTGGTTACCTTCTGTTTTATCATTGCCCTCGTGGGGGCAGGATTAACACCTTAGCTAAAATGGGATTGAATGTCAAGACTATGTCACCACAGGCATCAAGTGAATAGCAAAATGAATATCACCCAAAGGTAATTTCAAAAGAGAGTAGGGCAAGTTACAAGTGGCTTCCGCAAAGAATTGGTTGACTCTGAGACATGTAGGGTTAAAGGCTGCAAAAGATTTCAAGGTCTGACCCTCCTACCCACTGACAGACAAAAAGAGGCGTGTGTCAACGTGGCCACTTGTCTACCCACCGTGGGCCAGACACGGTGAGCAGCAATCCAAAGCTGATAAAGGGTCAAAGCTGAAAACAGAGGTCAGCATCTTTATTAAAGTCCCCTCCTGTGGTTTGGATGCCTCATCTACTTTAGGTGAATTTGAATATTAATTTAAAAGCCATGTGAAAAGCACAAGCAATATATTATAATTCAGATGACAAGGCCTCAAAAAGACCCAAATGAGTCCAGTCATCCCTGGGTGTTGCAGATCCAAGAAAATGTGTCAGTATGGTTCCAAAAAAAAAAAAAATACAATTATTTTAGTAATGTTATTAATTTGCTGTCTCATCTGTTGTGCTCTTGGAGGCACCCTGCCAGTGCAGCCTGCACACATGCAGCGAGCAGCCCTTTTAGGGAACAGAACTCTCTCTGGCTGGTTAATAAATAGTCTAAACCAAAGTAGTCAGCAGCTACCATGGCTGCCAGGGGGTTTTCCTTCAGGGAAAACATCTCAAACACTAGCTGTCTGCTGCATGCATTTTGAGTGTCTTGGACATTTCTTGGCTGGCATTAATGATGTATGTGTTAAACATCATGTGTGCCCAGGTCAGTACCAGTGACTCCCAGGACAATGAGCACTTAAGAGCAAATGGCAGGAAAACAGCATATCTGTGTTGCATGGGCTGAAGGGGTTTTGAAGGAGAGTGTTCAAAATGAAATACTGACACACAGACCACAGGTGATGTTCGGAGGAAGACCCAGGAATGGGATATAAAAGTGGCAGCTAGCGTGCAGTTACAATAAGCCAAAGTCCTGCAGGACTGACCATTCTGACAGAAAAGTCTAGTATAGAAACACTCTATTTGAAAGGTGCAAGTAACCCTGATGGTTAGAGCAAAGTAACAGGCCCCAAGGACTGGGGATTGAATGTAACTAACCTCTCAAACAGCAGGAAGACCTATGTGTAACAAAGCAAGCTTTAAGTCATTGGGACAAACTAAGAGGGTTGTAGACTGGGGTCATAAGAGGTACATGGTACACTGAATGCCTTTTTCACAAGCCCGGTGCTCTGTATTCTGAGAATTGAGTTGATAGTATCAATAATTCCTAGAGTGCCTTGATGAGTCCTTGCACATTGGCTTCACTAGGGTCATGTATGATAGGATGAGGATTTGTCTACATAAGTATCCTGGTCAGAGCATCGCAAGTAGCCAGGGGTGAGGGATTAAGGGGCCCCCTAAAGTCCACTTGCCATGAGCTCTAGGGACCCCTTCCTAAGCTTGGGAACTATGTACATTGACTATATTACCAGTGCCATTTTCTCACATTAGGTGCACTGATAGGCCACTATGTTGATCATGGCAGAGAGAAGTTCTTTGAGTTTTACCTAGGGAATACCCACAGGTTTGCTGAATGAGCAAAGTGATTCTTCTCACAGGAAAGGACAGAGTCCAGGGAGCCACCGCACAACACAGCAGAGAAACAAACCCCTACGTCCTTCTTTTTACTGCCCCATAGTAGATGTCATGGTGAATCAGGAAAACAGACCAACACTATTAACAGTATAAGGTGTTTCCTATACAAATTACACCTTATACAAATATCATCTAGAGAAGAAGGAAATCAGAACACTCCCAAGCACCAAAGACTGAATTTCTTTCCTGGCACACATAACAGGGCTTAAAGAAAAACCCAAACTCTGATACATCTTTGATGTGAGACTTGTTAAAACATCAGTGGAAACCTACACCTCTACAGAAAATAGAAATCAAACTATTGGTGGTAGTTTTGAGGATAATTTCTTTTTTTAAGATCAGCACCTGAGCTAACAACTGTTGCCAATCTTTTTTTTTTCTTTTTTCTGCTTTTTCTCCCCAAATCCCCCCAGCACATAGTTGTATATTTTAATTATGGGCCTTTCTAGTTGTGGCATGTGGGATGCCACCTCAGCGTGGCCTGATGAGCGGTACCATGTCCATGCCCAGGATCCGAACCAGTGAAACCCTGGGCCGCCGAAGCAGAGTATGCAAACTTAACCACTTGGCCATGGGGCCAGCCCGCTTTGAGGATAATCTTGACTGGAAAGGCAAAGAATCTGGAAAATGGGTTGCAGCATGGCATCCTCAAAGCTCCTATTCATTGATGTCTCTCTCCCAGTATGGTGGCTCCAAACTCTGACTAATGCCTTCTTGCTTCTGCCTTCCAAATCTCATGCAAGTGAGGCTCCTGCTGAATTCCAACATGGAACCATAGAGGAGGTGGACTCTGAAAGATCTAGTTCCTAACGTTACACTTATCACCATAATGCAAACCAAGTGTCCAGCTCTAGGTTTTGTTTCCCTACCACAGTCTAACTAATTCAAAGTCTATTTATCAAATAACAGGAAGGACGAACAAAGGCCCAAATGTGAAAATAATTCACATGAAACTACACTTTTTGATAAAGTTGCCATGTGTACAAATTTATTCTCAATGTTTAATAGTATGGAAAATAGAAAAAGGCTGTTATACCCAGCACCTCAAAAAGGCTTTCTCAGTAAGAAAGGTACAATATATAATGGATTAGGGATATACAGATGCTTCTACACAAGGCCAGCAGGAAAATCCCAACAAACAAGTATCAATTTTCAACAGTCCCTGAACACAGAACAAATAAAACATTATAAAAGAAAATTAAACCTAATTGTATATTAGCAATACATTTCAATTCACCCATGGATACAACAGGCTGCAAAATAGAAAGAGAAAATATTAGTCAATTTAAGGAAAAGGCAGTACCTGTTAATCTTATGTACTAGTTTTGAAAGACAATTCACAGAACTCTTGCTTCATTTCTAATAGTAATTTGTAGAAATCCACAGTCCAATATCGCATTTTAAGAAAGAGGCTTGGTAAACACAATATATTTACAACGTTTATAACAATTCTTTCATCTCGAAAATTTTCTAGAACATTATACATAGAGTAATTTCCATTAATCTTTCCCATGTTTCTTGAACTCTTTTCATTGGGCATTTTCAGATAAGGGTGGGGGGCAATTGAAGGCTTCCCCATGCTGTTTACGTTCAGGAGGTTTTATCAATTAAGGTCTTTCATGTCTTTGTAAGGACTTGGGATCAAGAAGACTTTCCCACATTCTTCATATTTATATTTTTCTCCTCTGTGTACTCTTACATGTCCTTAAAACTTTGTTCAAGAAATAAAGGCTTTCCCACATTCCTGATATTCACAGGGTTTCTTTTCAGTATGACGTTTTTCATGAATTTGTAAGAAACCATAATATTTGTAGGCTTTACCACATTGTTTACATTCATACAATTTCTTTCCAGTGTGCAGTCTCAGGTGTATTTTTAAGGCTTGGAGATAACAGAAGGCTTTCCCACATTCCTTGCATTCATAGGGTTTTTCTCCAGTGTGCAGTCTCAGGTGTATTTTTAAGGTTTGGAGATAACAGAAGGCTTTCCCACATTCCTTGCATTCATACGGCTTCTCTCCAGTATGAGTTCTTCCATGTAATTTTAAGGAATAGTAATAATTGAAGGCTTTACCACACTGTTTACATTCATAGGGTTTTTCTCCAGTGTGAATCCTTTGATGTATTTGAAATGAACTGGGAGTAACGAATCGTTTCTCACATTCCAGACACTTGTAGGTTTTCTCTCCAGTATGAATTCTTTCATGTTTGCGCAGAGCACTGGAACAAATGAATGCTTTACCACATTTTTTACAATGATACGGTTTCTCTCCAGTGTGAGTTCTTTCATGTGTTTGTAGAGAACCGGAAGAAGTGTAGGCTTTACTACATTTTTTACATTTATAGGGTTTCTCTCCAGTGTGACGTCTTTCATGTAATTGCAATGAAGAGGAATAATTAAAGGCTTCCCCACATTCCAGACATTTATACGGTTTCTTTCCACTATGAGTTATCTCGTGTTTTCGCAGAGAACTGGAACAACGGTATGCTTTACTACAGTGTTTACATGTGTGGGGTTTCTCTCCTGTATGAATTCTTTCATGTAGTTGGAAACCTTTATGAGTAACAAAACCTTTACCACATTGCTTACATTCATAGGGTTTCCGTCCCGTGTGAGTACTTGCATGTGTTTTAAAAGTTTGATGATACCTAAAGGTTCTTCCACATTGTTTACATTGATAGGGTTTCTCCCCAGTGTGAATTGTTTCATGTTTGCGCAATGAAGTGGAATAACTGAAAGCTTTTCCACATTCTTCACATATATAAAGAACATCTCCCTTGTGCATCATCATGTGTCTCTGAAAGCTTGTGAACCTTGCAAAGATTTTCCCACATTCTTTACATTCATAGGATTTTCCTACAGTGTGAATTCGTTCATGTATTTGAAAGGATGCACGCAAACGGAAGGCTTTCCCACATTCCTTACACTTGTAGGGTTTTTCTTCTCCACTGTGATTTCCTCCTTCATGTATTCGGAGACCTTGATGAGAAACGAAAGTTTTACCACACTGCTTACATTTATAGTTTTTCTCTGCTATGTGAGTCCTCTCATGTTTTTGAAAAGTATCCCGATTTCTGAAGACACTTCCACATTGTTTACATTGATACAGTCTCTCCTCAGTGTGAGTTCTTTCATGGCTTTTCAATCTAGAGGAATAACTAAAGGCTTTCCCACATTCCAGACATTCATAGGGCTTCTCTCCACTATGAGTCTTTTCATGGACTCGCAGAGAACTGGAAGAAGCGTATGCTTTACTGCATTTTTTACATTCATAGGGTTTCTCTCCAGTGTGACTCCTTTCATGTACTTGGAAACCTTTAAGAGAAACAAAACCTTTACCACACTGCTTACATTCATAGGGTTTCTGTCCTGTGTGAATCCTCTCATGTCTTTGAAAAGTATGATGATAAATAAAGGTTCTTCTACATTGTTTACATCGATTGAGTTTCTTCTCGGTGTGAATTCTTTCATGTCTTCTCAAAGAAGCGGAACTACTAAAGGCTTTCTCACATTCCTTACATTTATTGTTTTCCCCTCTACGGTGATTTCTTTTATGTTTTTCAAAAACCTGGAGATAACGGAAGGCTATACCACATTTCTTACATTTATACGGCTTTTCTCCATCTGTCTGATACTCATCCGGTTTGAGTCCAGTGTGACATCTGATGTGCCCATAAAGGGGTGAATGACGCATGAAGACTTTCCCACATGCCCTGTATCCATGTGGTTTCACTCTAGTAGTTTTCTTATTCAGACTGAGATTTGGAATAAGGCTGAAGTTTTCTCTGCACTCACTACTGTCTTCACTTTCACAGAGTCTCTCTACCATACGATTTCTGTAAAAAATGAGAAGCACATTATTAATGATTTTATGTTTGTTACATTTATTATGACTTACAGGAAAACTGTTGGTTTTCTGCCTTGTGTGAATTCTCTGAAATTGAATATACTGAATGCTCTGTAAGAGGACCTCACCCTTGCTATTACCCAAACAGTGATATTCCTACAGAGCGTTTATTAATACTGTTTCCAAGTGAACTATTTTGCAAACACTGAACATCTATGTCACATACATCAAGTATTTTTGGTGAAAATTTTCCAAGAATAAATACATTTGAAGCAGAGGTTATTTGGTTTGTTTCCTTCTTTTAAAGTTTCATAACATAACAGAATTCTCATGAGCTATGACTTTCTACCATGAGTGTGACTTACCTTAGTTTTCTCCCCTGGTTTTTGTACTGATCTCCAATGTCATGATCCTCCCATTTTTTCCCTAAAATGTAGACCAATGAAAATGATTGCAAAATGTAAGAAATTACAGACAAATTACTACAATCCTTGTCCATTTTTGACTGTGACCGTGCCTAGTTTATTCACCAACATCCTCCTTTCCACATTCTGAAACACCTTCAAACACTGTTGATGGGCCAGAAACACTTGCTCTCCACTTGATGCAGTGATGGAATGTCCTCATTCTTACCTACTGAGGCCAGGTGCCTGAAGGTGTCCCACATCACATCTCTGTAGAGTTTCTTCTGTGAAGGATCCAGCAAAGCCCACTCCTCTGGGGTGAAGTTCACTTTCACGTCCTCAATGGCCACTGAGTCCTGAAACACCACAAATACGTGTAGAGTAGGATGCATGAGCCTGACAGCACTGGGGATCTATACTCCACTTGTAGGAAGGTTATGCGTGACTATGTTACCTCCAAACATTTATTCTATGACACGATCATCAAAGTTACTCTGTCTACACTCCATTATAAATTTAACAGCATCATAAACACATGGAAATTATTTACATGCTTTTACTGGATAACACTGCATCTTATTACTAATGGGAGGGTCCAAGCATGTGGGGAAGCGAGAGAAATTCTATACAAATGAAACATTTTAAGACCATCAATACCTTGTGAGAAAAACTCATCTTATTCCTTCCTGCCCACCGTTAACAACACTCCATGAAGCAGAGGAGCAAATATGCATAATGTTTTAATGAATAAAAACATAGTGAAGAACGGGAAGCTTTTTCTTCTATTCTCAACACCAGACATGACAGTCCAGGAGATCTGTGGAAATCCAACTTTTAATAAGGCCCAACTGGCCACATCATCCCTAAAAGTACAACAGGCCTTTAGAAGTAGCCAGGGAGAGCCGGTGGAATGAAAATATTCTTGTGGGAAAGTACTGCTTTTAACTTGTGTAATATTATCGCAGACTCAGTTTTCCTTTCTCTGTGCCATTTGATGGGGCTAGAATGTTAATTGGAACTTAGACTTCAGACATGAGGAAGAAGGAATGACAGCTTAGACCACAAAACCCCTACACTCACATGCCACAGGCTGCTTCCAGCCAATGTGAGGCACTCATAGGCACCCAGTTAGAAAATACGCCAGGGGAGCTCTTTATGGCAGACTGAGAACCCTGAGCCCTGCGCCTTGCTGACCTTGAGGACCCAGCTGAGAGTTGCAGATTGCAAGTGTGTTCATTAAAAATCACAATGGCTTAGACCTGATCGGTGGTTACCAGGGAAAAGGGGGGTGGGGGGAGGGCACAAAGGGGGAAGTGGTGTACCCACAACATGACTAACAAAAATGTACAACTGAAATCTCACAAGGTTGTAATCTATCATAACATTAATAAAAAAAAAAATCACAATGACTTGATGGCGAATTTGCCCATGAGAATAAAATACCTGAAGGGTTCAGCAATGCTTTCCTACAAAAGAACATAAAATCTCCGTTTTCAATTGTAGGACGAACTGCTTCCTGATCAGCCACTCCAGAGGCTGCCCTGCCAGCTTCTCTAATTCTCAAGCTCCCATGTTGTGACCAGGAGCATGACATGATACCTCAAACCCTGAATGCACAAATTCCTTAGCTGATGACACCACACGCTGCCAAAAGTGTAGGACAGGGTTTATTATGTGCATAATTAAGGTATCTGGGGAAAGTCAGGCAAGCCATGAAATGGCCTCATAGAGCAGTGAAAGGTGCCAGAATTTTAAAAATCAAGGTTAGGGAGTGAATCAGGGTGATAGTTCACACACAAGGGCAGGATCTTGCGTGGACTGACTCTCTAGCCACTGCCACAGGAAGGAGCAGCAAGACACTCTTATCACTTTGTACAGATGGCAGTCACAGGAGAATGAGGAAGAATAAGGCTTCAAAGCCATCAGCAATCAATCAACAAAAACTGGAGTCAGAAAATTCTGGTTTCTGGTCGGGCATTTAAGGAATGTGGAAGTAGTCATCCCAACCTCTTAGAAAAAAACGAAAAACCTTGAAATGAACAACTCTTCTTAGATTCAACAGAGTATTGAGGTCAGAGGCAAACCAACCTCTCCAAAATTGGGAAAGAGAAACTGAAGATGGTATTTTCAACTAGACCCCAAATCTTCTGTTCTTATCAAGGCCTGTACTGAAAACAATCTGTTCCACCAGAGGCTAACGCAGAGACGAAGAGCAAATGACAGAACGCAATATCCATGCACCACAGACCATGACAGAAGGCTTAAAATACACAAATGGGGATGCCAGAAGGAAAAGACAGAAAGGAAAAGAAATACATGAAGTACTAATCCCTGAGATTTTTCCTAAAATTAATCACAGATGGCAAATTGTAGATCCAAGCATCACAGAGAACAATAAAAACAGGAAAAACACCAAAAATGCACAGCAACCTAGAAAAAATCATATTCTAACTAGAAAAAAGTCAACAACAAAGAGAATACATTGAAAAGAAGCCAGGGGAAAACCAGACCTTAGTTACAGAGAAGAAAGATTCGAATTAAATCAGACTTCCTTTCAGAAATCATGTGAGAGTGGAGTGAAATATTCAAAGTTTTCAAAGAAAAAAACCTCTCCTAGTTTTCAAAACCAAAAGCTGGTCCTTTGAAAGGATTAATTACATAAAATTGATAAACATCTAGTCAAGATAACCGAGGAAAGATGGAAGGCAAAAATTACTAAGACCAGAAATGAAAAGGGGAAATGGACGTGAGGAAGGATTTGATACCATCCAACATCCATTAATGATAACAAACTAATAATAGAAGGGAACTTCCTCTTCTTGAGAAAGAACATCTACAGGACACCTGTAGCTAACGTCAAAATGGTGAGAATCTAGATGCTTCTCTGGTAAGATGAAGTATAGAGCAAGGAAGTTTCCTCTCCTCACTGTATGTAACGTTGTACTGGAAGGCCTAGCTGTGTAATAAGAAAATAAAATATGCTTCACATATTGGGAAGCAAGAAATAAAACTGTCTTTGTAAAACATCTGAAAGAATCCTCAACAACAGAGATAACTCTGGGAATTACTGAGAGAGTACACCAAGGTTGAAGGATACACAAGTCAAGTGCTTTCCTACAGACCCACATAGTCAAGTGATCTTTGACAAAGGAGTAAAGGCAACTCACTGGGCAAAACAAAGTCTTTTAAGCAAATAGTGCTGGAAATAATGGGTATCCACAGACAAAACACAAATGAATCCACACACACACAAAATGAATGTTGACACAGACATGAACCTTTCATGAAAATTAACTCAAAATAGATGACAGATCTAAACGTAAAGTGCAAAGTCAAGAACGCCTAGGAGATAACACAGGGGAGAAAATCTCGGTGACCTTGCCTTTAGTGATGAATTTTTAGATACAACTCCAAAAAAGATCTCTGAAGGGAAAAAAATGATGTTTCACTTCATTAAGAAGAAAAATTCCTGCTCTGGGAAAGTGTTAAGAGAATGAAAAGACAAGTCACAGATGAGGAGAAAATCTTTTGTAAAACACGTATCTGACAAATAATGATACCCCAAATACCCAAAGAACACAAAACTCAATGGTAAGAAGACAAACAACCCAATTAAAAACGGACAAAGACCTGAACAGACACCTCAACAAAGAAGATACGCAAGTGGGAAATAAGCAACACGAAAACATGCTCAGCTTCTATCTTTGGGGAGTTACAAAGAAAACAAAGACTACACATCTATTAAATGGTTAAAATTCCAAACACTCAGAACACCAGAAATTGATGAAGAAGTGAAGCTACAGGCAATCCTCATTCATTGCTGGTGGAAGTGGAAATTGATATGCCTACATTGGGAGACAGGAATTTTCTGTCAAAACTAAACATACTCTTACTACACAGAGTAAGATCCAGTGATCACTCTCCTTGGAATTGACCTAAATGAGTTGAAACTTATGTTTACAGAAAAACCTACACATGGATGTTTATAGGCACTTTATTCATAATTGCCAAGAGTTAGAGTTAAGCAAGATGTCCTTCAAGAGTCCAATGGATAATCAATCACTGGTGTATCCATATGATGATATACTGTTCAGTGATAAAAGGAAATGAGGTATGAAGCCATGAAAACATATAGAGGAATATTAAAAGTATATTGCTGGGGCTGGCCTGGTGGCACAGCAGTTAAGTGCACACATTCCGGTTCAGCGGCCCGGAGTTCACCGGTTCAGATCCCAGGTGTGGACATCCCACCCCTTGGCAAGCCATGCTCTGGTAGGTATCCCACGTATAAAGCAGAGGAAGATGGGCACCGATGTTAGCTCAGGGCCAGTCTTCCTCAGCAAAAAGAGGAGGATTGGCAGCAGATGTTTGCTCAAGGCTTATCTTCCTCAAAAAAAAAAAAAAGTATATTGCTAAGGGAAAGAAGCCAATCTCAGAAGGCTACATACTGTTTGATTCCAAGTACATGACATTCTGGAAAAGAGAAAAGGACGAGCCAATAAAAAGACCTCAGGTTGTGAAGGATTTCAGGGTTGGTGGGAAGGAAGAATGAATAGGTAGGGCATAAGGGGTTTTGAAGGAAGTGAAACATTATATGATACAAAAATGAAGGATACATGCCATCAACATTTGCCAAAACCGACAGATCCCATAACAGAGTCAATGCTCATGTACACTGTGCACTTTAAGGTATCAATATTGGTGAGTAACTGCAACCGATGTCCCACTGTGACACAAGACTTCAAAAAGTAGTGCAAACTGCGTGAATGCAGAAGGGTTATGTGGGAACTCTCCGTGCTTTCTGATCAATTTTTCTGGAAACATAAAATTGCTCCAAAGAAACTGAAGTATCTTAAAAAAGAAAGAAAGATTAAGACAACCTCATAACTCACCCCTGATAACTGAAACAGGACATCTCTCATTCAAGTGATTTCAACAAGCTAGTATGATGCTCTCTGATCTGAGACCAGTAATGGGGGTGGGGGGGGAACTTGCATCGAATGCCTTGTTGGAGAGCACAGCACTGGATCCTCTGAGAAGTGCCATGGTCACTGTCAGTAGTGGCAGAACCCCAAGGTGGATGAGGAGCATCCTGGCGAGTCCTCGTCTTGTAGACCTAGTAATGTACAGTAAGGGTTCCCTATATTTATATTTTGGCTATCTCTGAGTCAAGAGATTCCTAAAGTTTTTTTTTTTTTTTTTACTACAAAGTTGCAACACTTAGACAATTGTACAAAAGTCTGTGAATATATGTAGATAGGGCCAATAGTAAGATGGCTGCCTGATATCTGGTTAGCTGTGTGACCCTTGGGTTTGCTCCTTCATCAGGGATGTCTCAAGTAGGGACGTACAGCAGCAACTCTCCACTGAGCTCCATCATGTAGACATATGTGAGGTTGTCCTTAAAATCTGTGCACTCCCCAGAGTTGGGGATTCAGTTAATCCCACAGAACTTTTTTTTTTTTTTTTTTTGAGGAAGATTAGCCCTGAGCTAACATCTGCTGCCAATCCTCCTCTTTTTGCTGAGGAAGACTGGCCCTGAGCTAACATCCATGCCCATCTTCCTCTACTTTATATGTGGGACACCTACCACAGCATGGCTTGCCAAGCGGTGCCACGTCCACACCCGGGATCCCAAGTGGCGAACCCCGGGCCACCGAAGCAGAACATGCGCACTTAACTGCTGAGCCACTTGGCCAGCCCCTCCCATGGAACTTCTGAGGGAAGTCTCCAACAGGGGGAATGGTGACCTCCTCCAAAACTCTAGAATCTTTCAGGCAACTGAATAGAGAGGAGGCCACCCTCCTCTAGGTGGCTTAAGTCAGAGGGCCAAAGTGTGACTCCATCATATCATGTGGAAGTGCTGGTGGGTATGCTGACCTGTCAGCATGGTTCCCCGGGCAAAGGTACAATGGGCAGCTCAGTAGAGGGTCACAGGCTCAGAGATTATGAGAGCGTCTCTTTTCAAGAAAGCCCAGTACACGGTGGAAACTACAGCTCTAATGGCATATAGCGTGGGGCTGAGGAAGGCAGGTGCTTGCATCAGACACATAAGGATAACTTAAGGTCCTCATGGGTACCCCGGGAGGCATGAGAGGAAGTCACTGAGGCCTCTACAGTGAAGGAAATTCTGAGGGCACTAACAGGAGTGCCTGTTGTACGGCAATTTAAACACAGTCCAGAGCCTTCTGTGGCTGAGGGGCCCATTCAAGCTGATCCAACTTGCAAGTTACAGCATAAGTGGACTCAACTAAAATTTGTAAACAAGAAATACGTTGCCTGCCCAACACCTAAAGAATCTAGTAGATGTGGTTGCTGAGGGGCCTATGGCTATTTTTTCAGTGTCAGGGAGGAAACGGCTGTCTGATTATCAAAGAATATTTAGAAACTTAACCACAGTTTCAGAGCTTCACATTATATGAGGGTCAATGGCCCATGCATTTTTTGAGAGCTCCTTTTTAAAACATTTGTGTGTTCTGAATGAATGTGAAATGAATGTCCAAAGGAGCAGGTACAAAGGGGCATGCCATGTCGTGCCTGCCTTTCTGGAACAAAGCGGATGCAGTTCAGACCCTGCCTGGAGAAACTGAGGGAGGGCAAGGCTGCTGAGGCTCCCTGAGGGTTACCAGGTAAAAGGGCATCATGTACCTTCAGAGGGGAAGGCCAAGTGCAGCGGAGGCTGGGGACACAGGACTGGACAGGACAGACTTAGCCAGATCTGTGACAGCAGGGTATTTCCCAGCTGCTGACTGGATGGAGTCAGTCATTTCCATAATGTCAAAGGCCTGGGAATAGGGTTTATTTGGTGCAAAAACAGTCTCAGGGTTGGGATGATCCAAAGCGAGGTGTCATTCTTTCTTTAAAGGTTCAAGAACAAATGGAATAAGGCTGATAAACGGAGAAGCATCGGGGACAATCACTTCTTTAATTTACATTTGGCCATATTAACTATGTAACTGAGAAGCTAAGGTCAGTGGGGTCCCATTTTGTCAGACCAATTTGGAAGTCGTAAAGACTTGATTTAATTTTAATTTATGAATTATTCATTCGGAGCTTCCCTGCTTCACTACAGGATATTTTAGGACAATGAGTGTTATGAGTATGAGGAATTTAGGTAAGGTGAGCATTCTGCTGTAAAAACGAGGTACACCTGTTTGTCCTCGAGATTATATTCAGTAAGTCCTCTAAGGTTATGAGGGAAATTGCTTAAATTTAGTGAAATCCCCAGGTATACCTGTAACGTGAAACCTAGTTTGATTAATTTCATGAAGATTTGTGAATTAGCGCATTACAGGGGATGTTAATATTAACTCAGAACCTCTGACGTAGAGGATCAAGGCCAAGCAAGGCTCTTTCATCTTTGTTGTGTAAATTGTTTTGGCACATTTTGGATTTCCGAGCGGGTCAAACTATAGACCTTTGTTTCAGTGCCTTTCCTCTTGCTCCCTCCCTGCTGGCAGGCCCTGTTTTGTATTCTGGTCACTGGATACACTGTGGGGGAGGGGATGGCCTCTCCATCCTGATAGTCACAATTTTTTTTCCACTAGAGGGACTCACATCACTGCCATCAGGGTTAGTGGCCTCCTCCAAGACAACTGGCTGCTTTATGGACTTTTAATATCCCGGGCTTAAGTCAGTTTAAACTAACCCCTTTGCTGTGCCACAGTGAGGCTATGTGTGCTGCCCCCCACTATGCAAAGGTCAGGGTCTTCGTGGCAGTAGAGGCAGGGGCAGCAGCAGAGGTACTGAAGGGGCCTGGCAGCCCTCTGCTATCAGGAGTGTGGATGCCACCCTCCATCTACTGGCTCCTTTCTTGTCTCTTCTCTTTCCTCTGCAATAACTGTTGAGGACTGACCATCTGAAGGCCTTATATCAGTTGCAGGGGATAATCATCTTCACATACCTTCAGATGCCCCCTAATGGCAGGGAAACCCCAGCTTTAGTCTCACCTTCACTCTAAACACAGATAGGTTCCATCCAAGACATAACCCAGGACCACATTAAGGAGGGCCCCATTCCCAGGCTCCTGCTCCCAAGGGAGTGCAACTGCCAGCTTGGTGCCTTCTGTGTATAGAACCCAGGCTTGGTGGGGTCAACAGTGCAACACAGGGCAGCACAGCGCCCAGGAGGAGCTGCCCAGCAAGCAGCAGCCCACAGTGCAGGAGCCTGCAGGCTTTCTCATCAGCCTGTCCAGGGAAGAAGGCCCAGGGGAAAAGGGAGGGTGAGGCCTAAGTTTTCAGTGGTCAAACAGCAAATCTGTGCACCCTGGTTACTCATTACAAGAACGGACAGGGCTAAGAAAAACAGGCATCCACACTGGCTTGTTTTTACATAAAGAAACACTAACAGGATGATGAAGCAGTGACCAAAACTGGTCATGTAGGTAGGCTGGAGTCAGAGCAGAGGAGTGGGGCAGGACCGCAGGCAGGGAGCCTCCTTAAGGGAGTTTCCTTATAGGCATTTTTTTTAACCTTCTCATGCACTATTTATTTAAAATGAGATAATTTTATATACATATATTTACCTATGCATTATCATTATTTTTAATTAACTTCTGCTTTATTAATTAACTTAATTTTAACTTTTCTACATGGGTAACTTCCAACATTTAATCCTCTAAGTACTAGCAGATATAAAATTGTAAACCATAAAAAATTTACAAATCCTTTCTAACTAAAGGACAAGGGGCATTATAGTTTGTCCCTCTGCTATATTTCACAGCAGGGATAATTTCAGGAATGGGTAGCATATTATAAGGCATTAGGGGTTGGCAATTAAGCCCTGAAATGTATAGGAATTTGAGAGCTTTACATAAGCTCTGCAGCGTTTTCTTCCTATCAATTAAATTAGAAACTCAATTGTTTCTCTCTCATATCCATTAAACTAGGGATCCATTTGCCTTAGAAATAGTATAGCCTTTTAAATGTCAAAGATCTCTAGAGACAAAGACACACCTAACAATGGAAAATGCATGGAGGACTTAGATACACCCATCTCACCTCCTCAAATTCTCTTGCCTAAATGGAACACAAAATCTCCTCGGTTCTACAATATTCTTGGTTTATCTCTCAATCAACAGGGCCCAAGTGTTAATGGAGACTAGAATCAAAGGGCTGCAATCTTCATTGGGTAAAAGAATCCAAGGACAGAAACAAGAATATCCCAATTAGCTCATAGAAGCAGCCTGCTTGCCCACAGTTCAGAACGAAAATCCACATTCAGAAAGTGATCATATTCCAAGATTTGGAGTCTAGACTCTTCTGCTTGAGACAGAACCCTGGAGGGGGTCAGTCCCTGGTGAAGGAGGGTGGGGACCCCTGAGCAGCCACAGGGAGGCACTCTGGGAGCCCACACACCCTGCCTCTCCTGTGAGCATGGAGGCACTGCCTCCCCCAGGCTCCCATCCTCACAAGTGAGGAAACTCTCAGCTGGAATCAGTCTAAGCTTCTGACCCACATGGACTCCAAATTCATGAACCCTTTGTCCACAGGACAGAACACCTGATCTTCACAGACTTCCTCACTGTGCACAGATTACACTCTCAGTGCACCTACAGTGTGGGTGCAAAACTCAAACAATGTTTAAAACATCTAGGCCTAAGGAACCACAACCACAGCCTCAGAAAGGGCATCACTCTCCACTCCATGAGCACGTGCGCCCCCAGCTGTCCAGGGCTCTGCAGCTCCTCTCAGGATAAAGGCTCTTTCCATGGGGGTGTGAGCAGTAGGACACCTGCAGGGGAGGCTCCCCAGGAAGGACAACTGGGCCTTCAAGGCCTTTCCTCTGTAGGCCCAGGGGGGCCTTAGGTTGGGTCAATGACTGCAGGGTCTGCTCCCCACTGCAGATGCTCTGGAACATCATTGTTATTTGAATGATACAAACCAGTGTTTGAACAATCCAGCAAAATCTCTCAAACCCATTGTTTATATGGAAAGAGGGAACAAATCTAGCGCATTTTCACTAGTTCAATCATAGAACCCCAAATGTCTTTCCTTTCAGGAAAAAAGAGGTCAGTTTTAATTATTATTTCCATGGCAAGACCGTTTTGTAAAAATCAATCATACTGGAACACTTGTGGCCCGCACGTCTAAGCTCTGAAATTTCACTTTAAAACACCGAAAACTAAAGAACAGACCTCAGGAACTGCATATGCTCAGGAGAGGAAAAACGGAAACCAGAATTCGCAGCAAATGGAATATTTTACTTTTTCTGAAATCTACCTCTTTCTTGCCAGTTTGGGAGTATTTCATACTGTCTCTCAAGCTCAATTCAACACATTTTACCCGTAGTGAAAACCGGTGATTTAAGTGAATAACTTTTTTCAAGACGACCAACCCCACTGCCAGGAGGGGCAATGCCGACAGGAAAGATCGCCCAGAAAAGCTCAAAAAGGAACCTGCCCCCAGAGGACTTCCCACAGCATGTCTGCGCCCAGAAAGATCCTGGGAGACGCATTAGGATTTCATACAACGTAGTTCCAGGCGGTGAGAGGCTGCTTTTCACTCATGGAAAATATCCACACACACCGTCTTTAGAAAAGAGCTATCCATGGCTCTAGGGGAAAAGGATAAACGATTAAAATACCGCGTCTGTTTGAAACGCACCACGAAGGACAAATACTTAATAATCCTGAGAACTAAAAACGGGCTTTGGGAATGCGGGGAGAGATGGGAAACTTAGGGATTTATCGCCAGTCCTGGGAAGAGCTGAGGGGACAGGACTGTGGATTTGAGAGCCTGCTCCCCAAATATATGGAAAATGCCGAGAAAACAGGTGCCCCCTGAGGAGAAAGAAGGCCCTGGGGACCCACAGACCGCAGCCCCTCCGCGCACGGACCCCGGAGCCCGAGGCCCGACTGTCCTGCGGGCCCTCCCGCTGGCCCCGCACCGTCTGGGACACGCGGGGCTGCGGGCACACAGCGGCCCAAAGACGCTCGGGCCCAAGTCGCCGCGCGCAGGGACCACAGGACGCCCGGGGCCCGGCTGCCGGCCCCGCCCCCACGCTGCGGCCGGAGGGGCCTGAGGGCCGAGCGGCGCCACCGCGGACTCGTGGCGGCAGACCCCGGAGGGGACCGCGGGAGGCCGGGCCCGCCCCGCCGCTTCCCACCACTCCCTCCTCCGGTGTCCTCACTCCGGGGCCGCACACTCACCATTTCTAGGGCTCCTGGGTCCCCCGAGTCCTTCCTACGACCCCCCACGACAGGTGCAGATAAAAGCCTGAGAGAAGCTGCGGCAGAGCCACCAGAGAGCACCAAGACAGGCGACACGCAACTCAGAGGCCGGAACAACAGGGACGTCGACCAGGGTACGCTGCGTGGCCCCACCCACAGCCCCAGCGCCACCCCGATTGGACAGTTCCCAAGGCCACGCCCCTCCCCGCTGAGTGACATCACAGAGGGAGGACGCTTGGCTCAAGGGACCCACCTTCCCCCGCTGGGCCGAAATCTGTCCTTTCTGGGTCATTTGCATTGAAACAGAACTCTTTCCGGGCCTGGGGCTGACTCTGCTCTTCCCGCAGCTTCTGCAAGACGACTTGTTCCAGGTGTGCACAGGGAATCCCTGATTCAGTTTCAAGAAGGAGCAAGTACAGACAAGAGGGTGGCTCAGGCCAGGACACACTGGAAAAGAGGCTCTTCGGTCCTCTAGGGGTCAAGGGCTTGGCGTAAGGCTGCGAGGCCACTCATGGAACTGTGACCCTTGTTTAGAAAAGCAGACACTTAAACGTGCCCTCACCAGCTGGGATCAAGTGTCGGGCCCCATTTTGATCTTTCCGCCTTGCCAGCGATCAGCCTTCCACCCATCCCCGCCTCACCCCCACTCATTTGGTTCTTAGGATAAAGAATCCCTGGGCCCTGGGCTCTGCTGGGAAGTTGGAACCCCACAGCCCTAGCGGGGTGAGGTTCTCTTCTCACCAACCACAAGCACTGAGATGCGGACGCCAAATTCTTCAGTGTGCGTTTTACACTGGAAGGAAGTTTATTTTGGATCAGTTTTTTCCTGTGTCCCCAGAGAGGTTTGAAATGTAAATGGTATAATATCCCTAAGGCAACTGATTCCCATTTTCACTGTGTCAATGAAAATAATCCATAACCAATCTATAAATGAAAATTTGGGTGAGTTTATTCTGAGTTTAAATCTGAGGATTATAACCCGGGAGAGTCTTTCCACAAAGGAACAGAGCACTCCAAAGAAGTGTAGGTATACAGGGTGGTTATATACCCTCAAAGAGTATGTTTCACATATGATTGACATGTCCCTTTTACAATAGTCACGAGGCTGCTCTGTCAGCACAGCGATTGATGGAAACAGCAGATAGGTCTGCTGTCTCAGTGAATGCAGGGGGCGGCAGGTGTGTTGCCTCGGGCTGGGCGGTCACAGGTGAGCGCAGCAATCGGTTCCCAGCCTAAAGAAAGATGCTTAATCTTTAAGGAGATGCCAACGTTGGGAGGGGGAGAGAAGTTGCACCTTTATCTCAAGGGCCTTTGCTCTTGCCATAGGGAATGTCTAAAGCAGATATGCAATGCATGCTCCACGGCCTCCGTCAGGCCCTTTTGAAAGACGAGGTCAGGCCGAATTAGGTTTACCCAAAATGGCTTCCTCATATTCTCCAATATATCCTATTACTTGCCATTTTTATTCGTCAACTGCTATATTATGTAAATATAGGATGCACCTGGAAACTCTTGTTCCCTCAGCTTTAACGAGGTGTAATTGACTAATAGTGTCTGTATTTAAAGATTACAATAAGATGATTTGATACTCTTATTCTGTATTGTATAATTTAAATTAGCCGAGAGAATGGCTCTTAAACATTCTCAATACACACACACACACACACACACACACACACACACACACACACACACAGTAACTATGTCAGGTAATGGACGTGTTAATTAACCTGGAAATTCTTACATGCCTAAAAGCCTGGATTGCAGGACTTTAATGCATTTCTTTACTTCAACAGCTTTCTCGAGATGTAATGCATATACTGCACAGTGCACCCCCTTAAAGTGTACAGCTCACCGGTTGTCAGTATATTCACAGATACATGCGATAATCACAACAGTTTTTGAACATTTTCATCCCTTCAAAAAGAAACTCCTCTGCCCTTTCGCTATCGCTCCCAATCTTTCCATCTTCTTCCTCCAGTCCCAGCCCTGACAACCACTCGTCTCCTTTCTGTCCCTTTCTGTTTTGTGTCTTACCTCTGAAAGGGATTATACAATATATGGTCTTTGTGATTGACTTCAGTCATTTAGCACAATTTTTCAAAGCATATCCATGTTGTAGCATGTATCAATACCTGATTCAGATAATTCCAGAGAATGGCTAAAACACATTTGTTTATCTATTTGACAAATAAAAATGGCAAGTAATAGGATATATTGGAGTATATGAGGAAGCCATTTTGGGTATACCTAATTCGGCCTGACCTCGTCTTTCCAAAAGGGCCTGACCGAGGCCGTGGAGCATGCATTGCATATCTGCTTTAGACATTCCCCATGGCAAGAGCAAAGGCCCTTGAGATAAAGGTGCAACTTCTCTCCCCCTCCCAACGTTGGCATCTCCTTAAAGATTAAGCATCTTTCTTTAGGCTGGGAACCAATTGTGGCGCTCATCTGTGACCGCCCAGCCCGAAGCAACACACCTGCCGCCCCGCTGCATTCACTGAGACAGCAGACCTATCTGCTGTTTCCATCAATCGCTGTGCTGACAGAGCAGCCTCGTGACTATTGTAAAAGGGACATGTCAATCATATGTGAAACATACTCTTTGAGGGTATATAACCACCCTGTATACCCCCACTTCTTTGGAGTGCTCTGTTCCTTTGTGGAAAGACTCTCCCGGGTTATAATCCTCAGATTTAAACTCAGAATAAACTCACCCAAATTTTCATTTATAGATTGGTTATGGATTATTTTCATTGACATATTCATCCTTTAAAGGATATTCGGATTTGTTTTCACTTTTTGGTTTCTTTGAATAATGTTGCTAAAAATTCACGTCCAAGGTTTTATCTGAACATGTGTTTTCATTTTTCTTGGGCATATACCTAGGAGTGGAATTGATGGATCACACCGTAATTATAGGTTTAAGTTTTGAGGCGCTCCCAGACCATTTTCCAGCGTGGCTGCCTCATTTTATATCCCTATGATCCATGTATGAGGGTTGAAATTTCTCCATGTATTCTTGACAATGTTTGATATTGTCTCACTTTTTGATTCTAGCTATACTAGTGGTTGTGAACTGGTATCTCATTGGGGTTTTGATTTGCATTTCCTTGACCACTGAAGACGTCCAGCATGTTTTATGCTCTTGGCCGTTTGTCTGTCTGTCTTGGAAAAATGTGGATTTAATCCTTTTCCATTTTCAAGTTGAGTTATTTGGTTTTCTATTATAATAGGTCTTTACATATTTTCAATACATGCCTTTTCAGGTATATTCCTTGTTCTGAAGTCTGCTTTATTTTGTGGGGGATCAGAATTCGCCTCCCCAAAATGTGTCTCTACCTTATGTTGATTAATTTTAAGAACAAAAGACTCTGAAAGAAACTTTGACCTTCCCCCTAACTGCCTAAAAGAAATTTAAAATAGAGGCCTGTCCCCAGGAGAGGCCATCACCATACCTAACTCAGGATATCCGGTGGACTGGGAGGATCCTTGCTAAGTCCACTCTTATCAAAGTTCTATTTACCAAACATTTGCTTTTCCTTTTCCATGTGAATTGCCTTCCTCCCCTTTGAACCCCCAAACCATCACCCTCACCCCCCACATCCTCCTTTGTCTGTAGCTGAAGATGGCTTTTAAGATGAGAACTTCCACCATTTTGGCAAGTTACTCAGTTTTTCTGGGTCTCTCCCATGTATACATGTTATAAAGCTTTGTCTGATTTTCTCCTGTTATTCTGTTTCACATCAATTTAACTCGTAGCCCAGCAAGAAGGACCTAGAGTGGGTAGAGGAAATATTTTCCTCCCATACAGGGTGAAATTAATAGTTATTTTAAATTCAGTCTGGTCTTCCAAAAATCTCTGTTGTACCTGAGTCTTGTGTTGATGCTTGCTTTGTCTCTTTAAAATGTTTTATGTCTTTCCTTTTCATATGTCCCCTAATTTTTGGTTGAAACCCAGACATAATGTATGATGAAATAGGATTTCATGAACATAGGCTTTTAGTGTGAGGCCTTATGATTTCTTGAATAGGAGTCAGACTATGTTTCGTGTTTGCTGCAGCTGGAGGGGACAGGGGCTTCATAGTCTGCAGTGTCCTTGCACTTATCTCCCTGGTGTGTTGGGTTTCCCTAGAAACTCATTCTTAAGTAGAGTCTGTGCCTTGCAGCTCTGTTTTCATCCAGTGTTTCTATCCTGGGACCCTGCCGATATGGTGTCAGGGGTTTGAAAGGGAAAATGTCCTCTTCTGTTATGATGAAGCCTGCAATGTTTCAGTGGTAAAGATTCCCTGGACTATGAACTTCAGAGCAGGTTCTTAGCGTTTTTATTTCCTCCCCTTTGGTCAGAGAGAAGAGCTAAAGGGTGTGGGAGTTATCTAACTGCACTTTCCCAATTGTTAAAGCTTTGATAGATTAGTTTCCTTTGAGGGAAGGTCCAAGTTACAAAGAACAAAATGCTTTGTGTGTATATCAAAACATTTCCCCCCATTTCCTGCATGAAACAGAAGGCCATTTACTCCCATCTTCACTATGAGAACCAGGTTGGGCTGCTGAAGGAAACATTCATGAGTTGTGGGGGCCCCCTAAGGTCAGCCCCCCAATAGCACTTAACTCTCAAGATAATCCATACTGTGTTTCCAACAATTCATCGATTAGTTTACGTGTTCCTAGATGTGGCTGGCTCCCGTGGCTTCTATTCTCAATAAGTGGTTTTCCTCTACCAGTCTCTCGTTTTGGGGTCATTGGTTTGTCCTGTAACCTCAAATCTCTCGTGTAACAAGGAGAGGTATTGCTTTTCAGGTGGTTCAGTTTCCTTCTTGTTGTGGAGAGCAATCACTGCAATCTGTACATATTGAAACAGAAACCATCACTCACATCTGTTTCTCGGCATTTTCCTTTGTGAGACTGCACCATTTTCACCTATTGATTCTACTCCTAGAGGAATGTGAGTGGTTTCAAGGTTTTTATTTTGTGACCAATACATCTAAAAACATTATCATACAGGGATCTCTGCATTGGATTCCTTTTCCTCATCTTCAAAAAATTCCCTAAGCTGAATACCTGTTTGTCACCTGAAAGACATCTTCCATTGGTTAACTTCTGTTTTGTCATTGTCCTTTTGGGGGAAGGATTGACACCTGACCTAAAACAGGATTGGATGTCAAGACTGATGTTGCCACATGCATCAAGTGATTAGAAAATGTTTGTTACTCACAGGTACTTTCTAAGGAGAGTAGGGCAAAGGTAAGCAGGTTGGGGTAGCTTGTGTGAGGGAGAATGGGTTGGCCCTTTATGGTGTATAGGGGTAGAGGCTGCAGGTTTTCAGGGTTCAGACCCTCGTACCTGATAACACAAAAAGAAAAGAGGTGTGTGTTAACCGTCCCAACTCGTTGACCCACTGTGAGCCAAACAGGGTGAGCAAGTATCTAAAGTACATTAACAGTCAAACATCGAAATAAAGTCAGTGTTTATTAAAGTTCACATCTGATGTTTGTTGACTGAATAATACCATCTTATTTAAGTGAATTCAAATTTGAATATTCAAATATTAGAATATGAATTTTAAAAGCCATGTGAAAATCACATGTGACATATAATTAAGATGGAGAAACCTCAAAAAGAATTTGAAACCAGTCATCCCAGGGTGTTAGAGAGATCCAGAAAAATGTCAATAGGGTTCCGGAGCCCTGTTCAACTATTCTAGTCAGGGTATTGTTTATTTATTTTGTTGTTGTTAAATTTCTTTATTTAATTTGCTGTTGACTTTTAATAATTTGTCTCACTGTGGAGTTACTGGTGGCACCTTGCCAGTGTCATCTACCCACATGCTACAAGCAGCCCTCTGAGTTCTTTCCCTGGCTGGCCTATAAACAGTCCGAGCCAAGAGGTCCTCAGGATTTGGAATCCAGGTGAAGGTTTCTCCACATTGACTACCTTTTTTACTTTCACAGAGTTTCCTCAAAATATGACTTGCATAAAAAATTAGAGGTACATAATTAGTGATTTCTTTATGAATGATTTTATATTAGTGGGATATTAGATTTCCATTTCTGTAACTTACAGTGAAAGTGTCGGTTTGCTGCTTTTTCTGAATTGTTTGAAAGTGAACATACTCAACTCTCTGCAAGTGGACTCGACCATAGTTATTATGAAAACAGTGCTATTAACATATAGAGTTTCTTAATAGTGTTTCAAGTGAATTATTTTGCAAACACTAAACATCTATTTCACCTTTATGCAAATATTTTTGGTGTCCTTAGACTTGAACTTTTTAGTTAATTCTTTTGAGAAGGATTAAGAGCTTTGTGTTTTATGGCTGGCTTCTCCCCTGTCTTCAGACAAAATCTCTGTGCCAGGATTCTGGAGCTGTGGTGGGGACAATAGGAAGCCTTGCTCTGGGTGACAATCCCATTCTAGGAGCTGAGTGATCAGTGCAGTGGAGAGACAGCAGCCAGAGTCCTCTTGATTGTCCCATGTTACAGCCACCTAATGAGCTGGGGAAAGAGTGGTCAGTGCCCAGCATTCTCAGCACAGCATGAGCACAGCAGAGCCTCTGCACCATGAGGAGGGGCTGGGGCAAGAAGGGGTCCCCACATTTCACAGGAACCAACGAGGGACTGAAATTCAGCAACAGGTAGCTGCGGGCAGGATGAGTAATGTCAAAGTCCTGCTCCTCCTGGGAAAAAGCCCCCCTTCTGGAAGCTTAGGGAGGGAGAACCTTGTCTTCTGGTTCGGGGGGCAGCGCTGTGGAGAGGAGGGCTCACCTGCTGAGCTGAGAGCAGGGAGGGAGTGAACATGGTTCAAATGCCGCACACTCTCCCCTTTCTCATTGAATTTCCATTGATTTTCATGAATAGATGTTGCTCATTTTCTACTTGCCTTATTTCCAGAGGCCTCAAATGATTGTTATAAAATAATTTCTACCAGTTTCACTGCGGAGTGGGCCTGTGGAGCTCCTCCTATTATTATACCCCGCTAGTGCATTTAATACACTGACTGTATCAGCAAACCCTCTCCAGATGGATATAAAATGGCACTACAGGCTGTAATACCACTTGTCATTGTATAGAGAAACAGAATAGAGAAAATTATTATTTTACGGTGTGTAAAAATGTATTTCACACTTCAAAAAATTGTTTAGAGGATTAACACATACAGCTGTGGCTTCCCATTAAAAATTATTAGCCATTTTATAATAAACTATTGATAAAAAGAAAACCACAGGCCCCAAATAGAGTCACATTTGCTAGTCCCATGTCACCAAACCAGGGCTTAATACGTCACCTAAGTGTAGCTTCAGCCTCCCCAGGAACAGAGTCATAACTGGTCAGTCTAGGAGTTTGTGGTCAGCACCAATGAGGCAATCTGCCACACGGGCCTCTCCCTCCCCCAAAGGAAGATGAGGTCATCCACCTAAGAAGATCCTTGTGTCCCCAAAGGGAGATAACCTTTTCTGAAATAATCCCTTTTTTTCTGTTTACGACTTCCTTTAAAACCTCTCCCCCCTTTCTGTTCCCTTGGAGCTCTGCTCTACTTGCTAGATGGGATGCTGCCTGATTCAAGAATCACTCAATAAAGCCAAATAGATCTTTAAAATTTATTCAGTTGAAGCTTTGTTATTTCACAGGTTTGAGGGCAGCAACAGGACCCAAAGGAAACTTCTGACAGCTTTTGGGACAATGATAAACATAGCAGTGGGACCCATCAACCCCTTTTGTGTTCTCCGTCTTTCTCACCACTTCCGAGGGCTGCGCATAAGTCCCTCTCAGTTCTGAGCTCCACTGTTTGCCTCAAGCTTGCAATCTCATTGGACTTCCAGTCATTTCTCCATTTTTCTGGAATCACAAGTGCCGCAGTGGGAACTGCTGGTAGTTCAGGCCACAATTCCCCATTTCACTGGAGGCCCCAGTTCCTGGTTCTGTCCTTGTGTTCCATGTTGGGAACTGCTGGCAGTTTAGCCTCCAATTCCCATTTGTTGGAAATCCTTCCCAGACTCCACGTTGGGAACTGCCACTGGCAGCAGCAATTTCCCAGCTGTTTGGCATCAGTCTGCAGGACCTCTTTGTTGAGGTCTGTTGGTTCATTCCAGTCCCCAGTCCCAGGATCCATGCTGGAAATTGATGGTGCATACTGGACCTTTTTCTTGGCCAGTCTGCAGTAATATCTTTTGGTTACTGCTGGTATGTAAAGGTACACGTGTTTGTTTTTCTTCTTTTATGTAAATAAAGGCTATCGCTACAGAGGAGCTCTGAGACCAAAAAGCTGCACAAATTGGCAGGCATGGGTGGGGCATTTAAAGGCTATTAGAGCACTGGCCGTGAAACTCAAAGGCTGCCAGGTTAGGATAAGCTGGTCACAGAATGTGTTAGACTGACACTAGGTCACCTGCCAATCACAAGAAAATGTCCATACAGTGAGGTACACTGTGAAACATCACACAATCTCCAACCCAGTGGCATATTCTTTTGATTATTAGTTTGTCTCTGAGAGGCCTGAAGGCTTGGCTAAAAGAACCAGAATCCTTAAAATTGAGTTAAGTGTGCCACCTTTGGGCACACCTGCTTATTTTATATCTAAGAACTATGGCCCCGGAAACTATAAATGTCTACAAAAATGGCACAATCTTACTAAGATTTTTTTGTGTCCTGAGAGCTTGGGTTGGTACCGATCAGGTTGGGGGCCCCCGGAAAGGCTGATAGAAGTGTAAGTTGCACCCCATGTGCAGCTAGATCAGGCTGGACAGAAACATGGGTGATGCTCCATTTACAGCTAAGGGTCCCACCCAACTGCTGTCAGCTTTCAGGAAATAACAAGGGCTATTAAGAGGAATGTTCAAATTAGACAAGATCATTTGAAAAATGCAGGGCCAGCCCTGGTTAAGTTTGGTGTGCTCCACATCAGCAGCCCAGGTTCAGTTCCGGGGCACGGACATATACCACTCATCTGTCAGTAGCCAAGCTGTGGTGGCAGCTCACATTAAAAAAAAGGAAGATTGGCAACAGATGGTAGCTCAGGGTGAATATTCCTGAGCAGGAAAAAAAAAGAAAGAAAGAAAGAAAAGAAATGCACCTAAAAGCTTCTGCAAGGCAAAGGAAATCACGAACAAAATGAAAAGGCAACCCAAAACTGGGAGAAAATATTTGCAAATCATATATCTGACAAGGAATTAATTTCTGAAATATATAAAGAAACCATACAACTCAACAACAACCACAAAACAACCCAAACAAAAAATGGGCAGAGGATATAAACAGACATTTTTCCAAATAAGATATACAGATGGCCAACAGGCACACAAAAAGATATTAAACATCACTAATCATTAGGGAAATGCAAATCAAAACTACAATGAGATATCACCTTACACTGGTCAGAATGGCTATAATAACCAAGACAATAACAAAGGTTGGAGAGGATGTGGAGAAAAGGGAACCCTCATACACTGCTGGTGAGAATGCAAACTGGTGCAGCCACTATGAAAAACATAGATGTCAAAAAATTAAAAATGGAAATACCATATGACCCACCCATCCCACTACTGAGTATTTATCCAAAGACCTTGAAATCAACATTTCAAAGAGACTTCTGCACCCCTATGTTCACTGCAGCATTATTCACAATAGCCAAGATGTGGAAACAACCCAAATGCCCATCAAAAGATGAAATGATAAAGAAGATGTGGTATATGTATACAATGGAATACTACTCAGTCATAAAAAAATACAAAATCATCCCATTTGCAACAACATGGATGGACCTCAAGGGTATTACGTTAAGTGAATTAAGCCAGACTGAGAAAGACAAATACCACGTGTTTTCACTCATATGTAGAAGATGAACATACACATGGACAAAGAGAACAGATTCGTAGTTACCAGAGGTGATGGGGAGTGGGGGGTGGGTGAAAGGGGGAAAGGGGCCCATATATATGGTGACAGATAAAAATTAGACTATTGGTGGTGATCACAATACAGTCTATACGGAAACTGATAATAATGTACACCTGAAATTTCACAATGTTATAAACCATTATGACCTCAATAAAATAATAAAAAAAAGAAATACACAGAAAATAAAAGCTTCAAAGTGCCAAAAATAGATTATTGAATGTTTCCTTGCAAATATTAATGAAAAATTAAAGATATAAGACATACTTAAAACAAGACTACGTGCCCATACACTGAAGTTCACCAAGTCAATGGCCTGACACACACCCCCATATCTACCGTCAAAGGGAGGCCCCCACACAGGCCCTTCTCAATGCTGATGGGACTCTGATGGATTTTCTCATAAGTCACTACATTATTCCCTTAAACAGCCAATAGAAACGACAATCAAAATTAGTGAAAAAGTTTGCCAAATTGTGGTAAATATCAGAGCTACACCCTCTACTTTAAACCCCACTTGGAGCCTGCAGCTCCCAGGGATCCTGGGAGAAGCGGCAAAAGCCGGCTTTGGATGAGAATTCTTACAGAGCCAGCTCTCCCGGACCACTGTCTGTAGGGCGCAGTGGCTAACGAGAGCGGGAAAGAAAATTCCACACTGTCCCTTCCTTTCCAAATTCAATCCAACTGGTCACTGATCCTTTCTCTCGCAAAGACAGCTAGTGCCTTCTTGTTTCTCTTGCTTTATGCCCTAAAACCTAGCTTGGCTTTCCATCTGCCTGGGACGTGCAAGTTGTTGGTTCTTTCTTTTGGCTATCTTTGGGAGTGAGTCTAGATCTTGTGAAGCTATCTTTTGCACCCTCCTTGGGGATGCCTCTTGAGTCCAAGAGGTTGTTTGATATTGCCAGAAGCATTCACTGCTTGTCCTGCTTCTCCTGAATGAAAGCTGGCAAGATATTCTAAAGGATTTAATAACTTTATAACCAGAAATTTGGCCAAATTGCAAGGTGATATCCAGAGCCTGATATAAAAAA
The DNA here is from genome assembly GCF_021613505.1 of Equus quagga. Classification (NCBI taxonomy): domain Eukaryota; kingdom Metazoa; phylum Chordata; class Mammalia; order Perissodactyla; family Equidae; genus Equus; species Equus quagga. The sequence continues at coordinate 87,674,036 of NC_060280.1, read as the reverse complement.
AAAAAAAAAATTTTTTTGCCTTCTCCTCTAAGCTAAATGTACCCAGAGGAAAGAAAAAACATTCCAACATAGTCAGATGGGTGGGTCAGTCTTTTAGCATCCAGGCTACAACCCAATTCTTTGAGGAATTGAGAGCAACTGTCCTGGCCTCCCAAATCCTTACAAAACTAGAAAAGCGGCTCTACAGGCAGTTAAAATTTCTTTACCAATTCCAAAACCTGCCCGATTCATCCCCAAAGGCTTATAAATGATTGACCTTAGGAGATCAAAGTCCTTCTTGGACAAACTGACATCCCTTCCCTGTGCCTCTGAGATGCAAATGTGAAAGTATGAACTCAGGGAGGTCATTCTTACCAGAAGAAAAATGAAAGGGGGAAGGTCATTTGAAACTTGGGCAAATAAAAGTCATTTTAGGGGCCGGTCTGGTGGTGCAGGAGTTAAGTGCACACATTCCACTTCGGTGACCTGGGATTTGCCAGACATGGCACCGCTTGGCAAGCCATGCTGTGGTAGGCGTCCCACATATAAAGTAGAGGAAGATGGGTATGGATGTTAGTTCAGGGCTAATCTTCCTCAGCGAAAAGAGGGGGGATTGGCAGCAATTAGCTCAGGGCTAATATTCCTCAAAAAAAAAAAAAAAGAGATCTTAGTATAAAATGTGAAACTACAATACTCCTAAAAGATAAAACAGGAGAAAACCCAGAGGACCTTGGGTTTAGTGATTAATTTTTAGTTACAAAATCAAAAGCAAGACCCAAGATAGAAAAAACGTCTGACTTCATTAAAATAAAAAGTTTCCCCTTAAACACAGTTTTAAGAGAATGAAGGCACAAGCCACAAACTGACAGAAAATCTTTCAAAAATCACTTATCAGATAAAAGACTGGTACCCAAAAGATCCAAAAACTCTTACAACGCAACAAAAAGAAGACAACCCAGTTAAAAATGGGCAAAAGATTTGAACACACACTTCAGCAATGATATACAGATGGTAAAGCAGCACATGAAAACATGCTCAAAATCATACGTCACCAGGAAATTGCAAACAAAAGAAGAATGAAATATCACCAGACACATTAAAACAGCTGAAATTAAAATGCTGAGAACACAAAACGATAGTGAACATGGAGAGCAACAGGGCCCCTCATTCATTGCTGGTGGGAAGGGAAACTGGTATGCCTACTTTGGAAGAAAGGCAGTTCCTTAAATCTAAGACTACTCTTAGCATGCAATGCAACAACGATGTTGTTCAAACTTACCTAAATGGGCTGAAAACCAGTGTTCACGAAAACCCTGCACGTGAATGTTTATAAGGAGCTTTATGCATAATGGTCAAGATCTAGATGTAACAAAGATCATTCAATAAACGAATGGAGAAGCAATCACTAGAACATCCATAGGATAAATATTCTTCAGAGATGAACAGAAATGAAGTTACCAAGCCAAAAAGACATGGAGAAACTTTAAAATAACGTTGCTAAGTGAAAGGAGCCAATATGACAAGGCTACACACTGTAGGATTCCAAGCATGTGACAGTCTGGAAAAGACAAAAGTACAAGATGCTGAAAGATCACTGATTGCTAGGGACTTGGGATGGGAGGGAGGGAAGAATGAATAGGTGGAGAGATTTTTAGGACAGTGCAAGTGTTCCACATGATAGAGAAATGATGGAGACATGCCATGTGACATTGGCCAAAGCCCAGAAATTGTACAACACAGTCAACACTAATGTAAACTATGAACTTTCACGTGTCAACTTGGCTCATCAAATGTCACAAATGTACCACAGTAACACAAGATATAAAATATAGGGCAAACTGTGTGGAGGCAGAGGGGTTATGTGGGAAATCTCTGCACTTTTTCTCTTTTTTAATGATGTAGTTGTTTATTTTGAACATAAAGTGGGAAAAAAATTTTGAATACTACAGTAGAAATAGAGTTCCAGAGAAAAACAATCCAGTGTACTGTGATTCTTTGTACTTTCTGATCAAGTTTTCTGCAAATGCAAAACTCATCTTAAAAAGCAAAGTCGACTAGGAAAAAAAGATAAAGACAGACACATTACTATTCACCCCTGATGACTGACTGATGACAGAAACAGACCATCTTTCATTCCAATAATTTGAACTTATTTCAGTAAGCCATAATGATGCTCTATAAGACCTGAATCATGAGACTTGGAAGAGAGGAGAAACTTCCATTGATCGCCTTGTTAAGAGCCCAGTGCTGTATATTCTGAGAAGTGAAGTGAGTGCCTTTGTTACTATCAGTAGTGTCTGGAACTCCCACGTGGATAAAGAGTGTCCTGGTGGGGCTTTGTGTGTGGCCTTCCTATGTGTAGAGACAAGTGTTACTTTGGTTTACATTGTAGGTAACCGTGAGGCAAGAGATCCTCAGAGTTCTTTTACCACAGTCTTTGATGTCTGCAAGTGGAACCATTTCTCATTGGTGCTAAGATGACTGCTTGATGTATGGTCAGTGTGGTGACCCTTGGGTCCAGTCCTTCATCAGTGATGTCACAATTAAGACATGAAAAGCCACAATTCCGCCTGAGCTCCATCATGGACAAATGTGGTGCTGTCATCCCTAAGTCTATGAACTCCCACTGCTTTTCACTCAGGGAGTCCTAAAGATGTCTCCAGGGAGCCTGGGGTCTGAAAAAGGGGTGACCTCTTCCACCACATGGCACCTGACAGGAGACTGAGGACAGGGAAGACCACCCCCTCCTGCAGGTAGGATATCCCTGAGCGCCCACCTGGCTCCATCTTGTCTCCAGGGGGTCTTGGTAACCATGCTGGGCTCCTGGAGGGCTACTTCCAGGTCCCAAGTCAAAAGAGACTGCTCGATACATGGTCCCATGCACAGGGCCATCTATTTTCAGGACAGCCTTGTAAGTAGAAGTTATTGTAGCTCTAATGGTGTACAGTGTGGGGACTGGGGCAGGTTCTCACGTCAGAAGCCCATGGACAAATGAAGTCCATCAAGGCCACCCCAGGAGGCATGACAGAAGGTCACTGAGGCCTCTACAGTGAAGGAGTCTCTGAGGGCACTAACAGGAGTGTTGCTTGTAAGACAATTTGAAGAGTCTCCAGCTTTTGTACTGGGGATGCCCAATCGAGGTGGCAAATTTGCAAGTAACAGCACAAATGGAGTCAAGTAAAATTGTAAACAAGAAATATATTGCCACCAAATATAAAGAGACCCTAGCAGGTGTTGTGGGTGCTGAGGGGAACAACAGCTATTTCTACATGGTGTCAGAGGAGCGGGTCTCAGATTAACAAATAATTTCCGGAAATTTAACTAAGCTGTCAGGCGTCACATGTATGAGTGGGAATGTCCCATCCACTTTTTGTGGTCTTGTTTTTTTAATATTTGTGTGTCCTGAATGCCCTCAGAGGAGATATCATTAACATAATGTTGTACCTGTGTTCTTGGAGGAACCAGGATGAGTTCAGACCCCGCCTGCAATGACTGTAGGAGGGCACAGCTGTGGAAGATCCATGAGGACAACCCAGTAAAGGGGCATCATGTCCCTTCAGAGGGGAAGGCCAAGTGCAGCTGAGAGGCTGTGGACACAGGACTGGACAGAACAGACTCAGCCAAACCTGTGATGGCTGGATATTTATCAACTGTTAAACGGTCGTAGTCACTAATTTCTACAATGTTGGAGATGGGGTATAGAGGTCTCTGTGGTGCAACCAGCGTCAAGTTGAGGTAAACCACTCTGAGGTGTCAATCATTCTCTCCAAGTTTAATAATAGGACAAACTGGGCTATTAAAAATAAGCACTGGGAACAATCAAGCCTTCACTATCTAGGTTTTCCAAACAGTTGTCAATCGTTCAAGGCCCCGGGTAATTTACAATGGGCCATGTTAACTACTTGATTTATGGGATAAGGTTCCTGGGGTCCCAATTTTTCAAGCAATTTGTAAGTGGCAAAGACTTCATTCAATTTTAATTCTTGCTCATTGGATCAGAGCTTCCCAGTTCACTATTGGACATTTCAGAACAATGAGTGTTATGACCATGGAGAATTTAGGCAAAATCATAGTTCTGATGGCTAACGACGAAACATTTGTCCTACGTGTCCTCTGTATTATATTCATTAGCACCCCTAAGATCCTTAAATTTAGTGAGATCCCAGGTGTAACTGTAATTTGACACCTAGTATTGACTAACTGCTTGAGGTTTCTGAATCAGTGCATTACATCAGAGAGCAAAATTAATTCAGAACCTGTCGTACAGGCCCAAAAGTCAAGCAGTGTGCCTTTATCTGTTTTGTTATGTAAATCCTTTCAATATATTCTGGGTTTCCAATTGGGTCAAATTGTGGGCCTTTGTTTCAGTATTTTATTTTGTTTTCTTCCTCCTGATCATTCTTGTTTTGTTTTCTTCATCACGGGATACACTTCAGGGGAGGTAGTGCCTCTCCACCCTGGTATTTATAAATTTTATTACCCCTAAGAGCCTCAACACAGTGCCATCAGGGGTGGGAGCCTCCCTCATGACAACTGGTTGCTTTCTAAGGTTTAAACCCTGGGACTAAGTCAGGTTTGAAGTAATCCCTTGTGCCACAGGGGTGCCATGGGTGTTGTCCCCTATAACCCTGAAGGTCAGTGTCTTTGTGGCAGTAGAGGGAGGGGCAGCAGCACAGGTACTGAAGGGGCCTGGGGAGCCCTCTGGTGTTAGGAGTGTGGACTCAGCCTGCCACCTACTGCCTGCCTTTCTCCCTCTCTTCTCTCTCTTTTTTTTAAATGACAGCTGTTTCAGGAGTGCCCATCTGATGGATCCACCTCTTGCAAAGGGCACAGTCCCTGGCTACACCCCATCCCTGGGGTATGTCAGGCCAACACAGCTTCTGTCACAGCTTCACACTAACACACAGATAAATCCCAACAGATGCTGACCCAGGACTCATTTAAGGAGGCCCCAATCCCATAGTCCTGCTCCCAAACGCAGATAAATTCGTCAAACTGCCAACTCTGCTCAGCTGAACCTAGAACTGAGGTTGGTGGGTCGACAATGCAACACGGGGCAGCATAGCTCCCAGCACAGCTCCCCAGCAAGCAGCAGCCCACAGCGCATGCCGCCACCAGGCAGCAGAGCTGGGGAGCAAGTCAGAGCAAGAGAAGACAGACCCAGGGGTGGGGTCATGTCTGGACATGCTGCTCAGGGAGCCAACTGTTATGGTCACCTGCAGAGGGGTGGTTCCCTTGTTGACAGTGATGCCAGGGTGGCGCGCACACACATACATACACACACACACACACACAGGGTAGGAAAAGGCTTAGGGCTCACATAACAGAGGTCTGAGGGGAGGGCAGGGCCGGCCTCTCAAGCAGCTCTGACAGGGCTCAGAAAGCAAGGAATGGAGCCTGGCCTGGGGTTTCACTGGGCCTGGGGGTGGGGCCGGGGCAAGAGCTCTGCACACAGGCAGGGGCTGGGGTGGTGGGAATCTCCTGCCTGCTCTAGAGGAGAGAATACCCAGGCTTCCTCCTCAGCTTGTCCAGGTGGGGCCCAAGGGGAAGAGGGTGGGTGGGGCTTAAGCTGTGAGCAGTCACCCAAAATGTGGAGTCTGACTGCTCACTACAAGGATAAACATGTGTAAGAAAAATATGGCTTTTCAATTGATTGATTTATATAAAGAAACACTAACAGGAGCCTCAAGAAATGATCAAAACTTATTTGGGTTGACTGAAGTAACAGTGCTGGAGGGGACCAGGATATGGCCATGAGTCTTCTTAACTTAGACTCTGCTGTCTTACAGAACTATTTGAAATAAAGAGAAATTTATGTATACTACAGTTTACTCTTTTATTTAGTCTTTTATTTAATTTGAACTTTCATGCGTAGGAAACCATTCTAAGATTCAATTCCTTTAAACTCTATTGGTTACAAAAGTGTACACCATTCCAAATGAAAAATTTTAAATCTCTTTCTAACTAAAACAACCTGCAGCATCCTAGTTTCTCCTTCCCCCATAGCTCACACTGGGGTATTTTCAGGAATAAGCAGCATATTATAATGCAATAGGGGTTTGAGTTTAGCTGCTTAAAGATAGTAGGATTTTCAGAGATTTACATGAGTTTTCAGAAGTTTCCTTCACATCAATTAAAACAGAAATTCAATTGCTTAGCTTTTAAACTTCTCTGTTCTCTAGGGACATGCAGACACAAAAACCGATCTAAAAATGAAACATGTACCTGAGAACTTCAATACATTCATCTCAAATCTTGAGGTTCTCTGGCCTGAATGGAACAAAAATCCTATTTGTTTCTAGAATTTTCTTTCTTTCCTCATATCCTATCTGTCAATGAACTCACATTTTCAGGGCCCGAGTGTCAAGGGAAACTAGAACCAAAGGGATGCACTAGTCCGTCGATAAAGGAATCCAAAGGAAAGAAACACAAACACTGGAATCAGCTCAGATGAGCAGCCTGCTTCCCACAGGACAGAAGGAAAGCCACGGTCAGAAGGTTCCGTGTTCCTGACCTCCTGGTGGAGACAGAGCCCTGGAGGGGGTCAGTCCCTGGAGAAGGAGGGGAGGGCACCTGAGCAGCCACAGGAAGGAGCTCTGGGAGCCCCACACACCCTCCTCTCCCCAGGGAACAGTGCACATGCTCCCTCTCTCAGGCTCCATTCTCACAGTGGGGAAACTCAGCTGGATTCAGTTTAAGGTTCTGACCCAAATGGACCCCAGATTATCGGGCCCTAATTCAGGACACAGAGCTCCTGACTCTCACAGATTTCCTCAGTGTAAACAAATTACTCTCTGAGTGCACCTGCGCTGTGGATGCAAAACTCCAATTATGTCTAGAAACAGGCCCAAGGAAACCACAGCTACAACCTCAGAAAGGGCGTCACTTCCCACCCCATGAGCACGTGCACCCCCAGCTTTCCAGGGCTCTGCAGCTCCTCTCAGGATAAAGGCTCCTTCCTCGGGGTTGTGAGCAGGAGGACACCTGCAGGGGGAGGCTCCCCAGGAAGGACAACTGGGCCTTCAAGGCCTTCACTCTGCAGGCCCAAGGGGGCCTTAGCTTAGACTCACTGCCTCAGGCCTCTGCCCCCACAGCAGTTTTTCTGGACCATCATTGATACTTTAAATACACAAACCCAGTGCTTCTAAAACACTCAAACCAGTCTTTATTTGGAAATGAGAGAATAAAATTGTATGGTTCTTTGCTGGCTCAACAGGAAACCTCACAAGAATGTATTGCATACTGGAAAAAAAGAGAGATTATTACTTCCATGAGAAAAAATTTTTACAAACTATTAATCATCCTTGCACACTTCAGGTCTGCAAGTGTAAGCCCTGGAAATCCATCTGAACTCACCTGAAATAAAACAACAGATGTCAGAATGTTACTATCACCCTCAGTGGAGGAGAAAAAGAAACTTATTGAATCAGGCAATGTAAAAGGAACATTTTATTTTTTCTGAAATTAAACTCTTTCTTCCCTCTCGGGAGATATTTCATACCGTCTTTCAAGCTGTATTGATTAAATAATTTTTTTTCATTGGAAAACTGAGACTAAATTAAACAGAATGTATCTTTTTGAGGTGATAAACCCAGGAAGGGGCAGTGCTGAAAGGAGAGATAGATCACCCAGAATATTTCGTCGAGAGGAACCTGCACCAAAGGTCTGACAGCTGCATGTCTGCGGCCGGGACACAGCCTGGGAGGAGAGGCGGAAGGAGTTCACACAACGCGCTTCCAGGTGGATGCGCTACTTTTTTCTCAAGTAAAACATCTATGAACGAGGAATAAACTCTCTTAAAAGGGCCGCCCACTGACTATGGAAAAATGATAAACAATTAAAATATCGGGTCTGTGGTTGATAATGATGCTGTGAATCGGAGACGGGAAGCTGGCGTTCGGGAACGTGAGGAGGGATCTGGGAATTTAGGGATTTATTGTCGGTCCTGGAAGAGCTGGGGGGACAGGGTGATGGATTTGAGACGCTGCTCCCCAAACATTTACAAAACTCAGGAGAAAACGGGCGCCCCCTGTGGAGAAAGGAGGCCCTGGGGACCCACAGACCGCAGCCCCTCCGCGCACGGACCCCGGAGCCCGAGGCCCGACTGTCCTGAGGACCCTACCGCGGCCCCGCACCGTCTGGGACACGCGGGGCTGCGGGCGCACAGCGGCCCAGAGACGCTCCGCTCCAAGTCGCCGCGCGCAGGGACCACAGGACGCCCGGGGCCCGGCTGCCGGCCCCGCCCCCACGCTGCGGCCGGAGGGGCCTGAGGGCCGAGCGGCGCCACAGCGGACGCAGAGCCCGGAGGGACCGCGGGAGGCCGGGCCCGCCCCGCCGCTTCCCACCAGCCCCTCCTCCGCGTCTCCGGAACCTCTAGGCCAAATTTTCACCATTTCTAATTTTCCAGGATCCCCGGGGGTCCTCTCTACGATTCGGTAGAGGACGCAGCGCGACAGAGTTGGCAGCAGAACAACCTGAGGCGCGGGCGACGGGAAGGATGCGACAGGAAGTCGGGAGTAGTTGTGGGGCGTTGCCCCGCCCACCTGCCCCAGAGCCGACCCTGATTGGACAGTTGGAAAGGACCCGCCCCCCGCACTCCTGAGTGACAGCAGGACAGAGAACGTGTTTTGTTCTTTAGTAAGTGCGTCTCTTTTCGTTATATATACTGGGAAGTGACTTTAAAAATGTGACTGTGTGTAGAGGAAGCTGCATTTTTGACTTCAGGAGTGTTCCATGCAGAAAAGTTGATTATATTTCCACGGAGGTGACGGCTGTGTCACCTCACCAGAAAACACTCAAACTTGTCTGCTTATGGAACTCACACATGGTGTTAACCCTAAATCTCCATATTTCATGTATATTTTGCTGGACTGTGACTTTCGTTCAATAATGTTTTGTTAAGTATAGTGTATGTATTTACACAGCGTTCAGCAAATTGACTCCCTCATTAGTTGTAGTAATTTTCCAGTTATTTTATCTTTAGTTTGTCAAATAAACAATGCTGTCATATTTGTTTTTTCCATCTTATTCATCAGTTTGATCATTGTGTTTTCTGACATGAAGTTAGAGATTAAAGCAATGATAAATACTTGGAGTGGAAAGAAACATCTGTGATGGTTGTCTGGATTAGTTCCTCCTTTCAATGGGATGCCTCTCACACAGCAGTTCCTCTTCATGCTCTGCTCCCAAACATCTTCTATGACTACCAAGCTGACCTGGCAGTCATTGTGCCTAAGAGTGACCACAGGATTTTAACATCATAAAGTGACTAAAAATACTCTGCACCATCTTCAGATTTCAACCAAGAGCAAGGGCAATCTATTCCATAGTGGGATTCCATAAGGCTAATGGAGAAGAACAAAGTTGTATCTGATTCGAACAGAGGGTCCATCCTAGTTAGTGAACCATTATTCCTAATTTCATAATAGGAGGTGAAGTGTGCTCAGTGGCAAAGCTTGGTCTGAGTCAGGCAGCCTGGTGATGAATCGAGCCCCCTCCTGACTGCCTGCGTAAAAGTCAGACAAGTCACTCAGCTCCCCTAAGTCTCAGTTTCCTCTCTTATCAAATAGGATCATACCAGTGCTTCCCTGTTAGAAGTCTGCGCAGATGAAAAGTAATGTCAACCCACCAATGGTGCTGAGTGCAGTGCCTGACACTTAGTAAGCTTCCCCAAAGAGCCTTTACTATTAGTGTCAGCATTCCTGTTACTAATCTCGCTGTCATCGTCAACATCAACTTTATAACGACTTAGCAAGCGGAATTCTCTCAGTGGAATCTACATTTCACACTGCAGATGACCCAATGGTTCCTTGACATGTAGGGTTGCAACTGGCCTGTAAGATTATGGAGAACTAATGCTTTAATCAAGTTCTGTGAGGACTACTTTGATTTCTTCTATGGGTGCTTACTTTCCCATACTTTGAAATCTTTGCTAAATAAAAGCTGTGATAACTAGTTTTTGGTGATTCATGCCTTCCCCACTAGACAGAACAATCTGGTTGGTCCTTCCTCCTGCCACTACCTCAGACACCATGTCATAGTTCAGTGAGACCAGGAAGAAAAAATAATTTTAAAAGTGCAAACATATACTTGAGATTGTGCCATTTAAAGGTACTTCATTCTTCCCAGCACAAGAAGGATCAGTTGCTCTCTCATTTGCATCCAGAGCTAAGAGCATTTTGGTTCACGACCTCAAGAGTTCTTCGAGTGCCATCTAAAACTGACTCCCATATATGGAGGGCAAGGAGAGACTGAAGAAAGATGCAGATCACTCTAGATGGGGAGGTGGCAGATTTAATAAGCAAGGGAACTTATATATGAGGCTTCTCTTAGGTGGGGCCAGATGAGTAGATCTCTGAACCCATCCATCAGAATCTTACAAGTTTATATAGAAGCTTTAATGGCATTCAGTAATGAGTACAGTCCAGATGGTCTCAACAACACATTATTCTCTCCAGGCTGCATCCTTGAAATGGCTCTTAGTTTGAGAACAGTGGGTGGAGTGTATATTCCAAGGACAGGGGAGTGGGTAAAGAGGCTCCAACTGCCTGGCTTCAGCTGGAGGGTCAACCAGTGGTCACATCCTCTCAATGACCTGTTCCAACAGAGAAGCTTCTTGAATCTTGGGTAACTCTTCCAATTTGGGCCATTTTTCAATCCATGGGAAACCTATCTCTCTCCATACCTACAAATAACTCCCTGTGCTTCTTAAGGGGAGCTCTTTCTTTGGCTTAGAAGACCACCTTGTAGGATATTCTTGAGTTCTCATGGGCTTCCCTCAGTGCAGGTGGATGCACCAACACTCTAAGTGTATCCTGGCCCTCATGTTTGCCATGATGGAGATTAACAGGAACCATGTGCTCTTACTAAACACAACCTTCAGACATCATGACTATTGTGCCAATCACGATGAATAAAGGACCTTTGAGAGCACCATGATGTGACCTCAAGACGGAGCCAGACTGTCCATAATGTTACCTGTGAGAAGCAGAACAATTTATCGATTCATCAGTGCAGGAAGCACATCCCCATTTTCTGCCCAGATGAGGCCACTACTGGAACTGTACAATTCCCACAGGTGCAATGAAAGTAGGGTGGGGAAGGGCAGTGATGAAACGTAGTTTCCTCAGCACCATGTTTCTGACAGTGTGTGAGAGTGGAGCCAGACTCATGCATCTTCCCTGGTGAATGCACATTCTTAGAATGGTGTGTCCTTTATTTGAGTTGGAGACGAGGAGTTAGAAAATAAAAAACATAGGCATTCCTGACTTAGGAAATCAGAGTGGTGTCTAGGAAAACTGCTTCTAGACTATGATTTTCCTGATAGTTCTTAATGGGAAGATGAAAAACAGATAATGAAATGGAAATATCTTCTCCACCTCTCAATGTTTGATGCTGAATACCCACAGAACTTTTCTTCCTACATTGGATGGTGACTGACGGATGATGCTACTGCCCAGCAGTGTTCCCCTTCTTTGATGAGCACTGGTTGCAAACAGGGTCCTTCTTTCCTGTTTTCATTGAGATCACTTCTGGTTCTGTCCCTCAGTTTCCACCTGTCCGATGGCCCCCAGGGATGCTTCTGTCCCTGGGTCTGGTGCAATTATTGCTGAAGTTCAGGTGGACTCGATAGGGCTGTTTGACTCAGATGATATCAAAGGCGAGCATTTGCTAAGGGAATTGGAAGAGGAAATGGTCGGAAAACGTATCTGTTCATACTGTATGGAGAGGATGCCTGTCACGCAGTGATTCCAACATTGTCAGAATGAACGTTACTCTCTAGTATCATAGCCTCACCAATCAGTGAGATGATTATTCAGATGTAAGCAATTTTCTTTTTTTTAAAAGATTTTATTTTATTTTTTTCCTTTTTCTCCCCAAATCCCCCCAATACATAGTTGTATATTCTTCGTTGTGGGTCCTTCTAGTTGTGACATGTGGGACACTGCCTCAGCGTGCTTTGATGAGCAGTGCCATGTTCATGCTCAGGATTCGAACCAACGAAACACTGGGCTGCCTGTAAGCAATTTTCTGATGTCTCATTATAGATGGAGTAAATAGTGTAACCACAAGTAAGGGGTGGACCATGACAACAAAGAGTGACTTAACTGCCATGAGAAACAGCTCTTGCTTATGTTTTCCACAGGATACAAATATTTTTATGTCAGAAACATTTTCTGAATTTAACCGTTCTGAATACCCAGAAGTCATTTTCTTCTGAATTGATGGCTTGTTTTTGCTCCCTATGCTCTTACTCTGAATTTGACTGAAGTGTTGGAAGGATGCCCACCTAATGCATCCCTGGTGTTGTAACTGAACTCAGCGGATTCTCCTCTTGGTGATTGTGGAGCCAAAAAGAACCACCAAGGCAGAAGTAGGTGATAAGAGGTTCATTACTTGGACAAACAATGGAGAAGATGGTGCATCTCTCCCAAAGCAGCGTCTCCCCAAACAACAGTTTGGGGCTCCTTTTATTGTGAGAGCATAGTACAGTTCATGAATATTCAGTTAAGGAAAAAGCAGGAGATCAGGGTTTATTTCCTAACAGTCATGTCCCTTTGAGGCTCATGGGTAGATGTGCACATGCTACTACATACATCGCATGACCTAGAAACAGCTGCTTGGTCTCTCCCACAGGAGGGGAATTTAAATTGTTAATGAGATTATAATGGAGACGGTTCACTTCAGGTCACTTAGAGCAGTTTGAGGCGGCTAGAACTGCCTTCAGCCAAGCTTGCTGTGGGAACCTTCTGTGTGACAAATAAAAATGGCAAGTAATAGGATATATTGGAGTATATGAGGAAGCCATTTTGTGTAAACCTAATTCGGCCTCACATTGTCTTTCCAAAAGGGGCTGACCGAGGCTGTGGGGCATGCATTGTATATCTGCTTTAGAGATTCCCCATGGCAAGAGCAAAGGCCCTTGAGATAAAGGTGCAACTTCTCTCCCCCTCCCAACGTTGGCATCTCCTTAAAGATTAAGCATCTTTCTTTAGGCTGGGAACTGATTGCTGCGCTCATCTGTGACCGCCCAGCCCGAGGCAACACACCTGCCGCCCCGCTGCATTCACTGAGACAGCGGACCTATCTGCTGTTTCCATCAATCGCTGTGCTGACAGAGCAGCCTCGTGACTATTGTAAAAGGGACATTTCAATCATATGTGAAACATACTCTTTGAGGGTATATAACCACCCTGTATACCCCCACTTCTTTGGAGTGCTCTATTCCTTTGTGGAAAGACTCTCCTGGGTTATAATCCTCAGATTTAAGCTCAGAATAAACTCAGCCTTGGGGCCGGCCCGGTGGCGCAGTGGTTAAGTTCGCACCTTCTGCTTCTCTGTGGCCTGGGGTTCGCTGATTCAGATCCCGGGTGCGGACATGGCACCGCTTGGCAAAAGCCATGCTGTGGTGGGCGTCACATGTATAAAGTAGAGGAAGATGGGCATGGATGTTAGCTCAGGGCCAGTCTTAAAGTAGAGGAAGATGGGCATGGATGTTAGCTCAGGGCCAGTCTTCCTCAGCAAAAAAAAGAGGAGGGTTGGCAGTAGTTAGCTCAGGGCTAATCTTCCTCAAAAAAAAAAAAAAAAGAATAAACTCACCCAAATTTTCATTTACAGATTGGTTATGGGTTATTTTCATTGACATGTGGTTAGGTTCTTCCAAAGACTTTCCATCTGCAAAACACTCAACAGATAACGTTAGTCTTTATCAGATCCTCAGTACACTTTCCTTGGCCTAGTTCCCTGGTCACCATATCTGTGTACCTATTTGGCAAAACTATGTCAGACTCCAGTTGTCAACAAAGATCAAAATGGAGAGAGACTATTGTATACGGTGAGGTGATCTTCAGTTTTGTGTGTATAAAGAAGGATCGCAGTTCCAGGAGTCCCCTCCCAACACCACCTCTCAAGGCAAATATCCGTGCAGAGGAAGAGTTCTAACCGGCATTCTGCTCAGACACCTAAACTCAGGAGCTGTCAGTCAGAGACAAGGGGGCGAGTCTTTCGAACTGTCCAATCAGAGGCGGCGCCGGGGCAGGTGGGTGGGGCGAAGCTATCCAACCACCCGGAAGTTGCTGCTGCTCCAGCCGCGCTGGGGTCACCGTTCCCCCGCCATTAGGGGCTTTACGTGGCTCTGCCGCCTGTTCTGTCGAATTGTGACCTGTACCAACCTCGGGAGTCATAGGAGGGATGCCAAGGGGTCCAGGAAACCTAGAATTGGTGAGATTTTCGGTCCGCAGTCAGGATTTTGAGGAAGAGTGTCTGGCCCAACATGGACTTCCCTTCCCGTTCCTGCCGTTAACGGTCCCTGGTGGCGCTGCCGCAGCCCCTGACAGCTGTGACCTGCACTGGCCGTGGGGGTCCTAGAAAGGACTCAGGGGACCCAGGAGCCCTAGAAATGGTGAGTGTGCAGCCCCGGGATGAGGACGCGTGGAGGAGGGGCTGGTGGGAAGCGGCGGGGCGGGCCCGGCCTCCCGCGGTCCCCTCCGGGGTCTGCGGCCCCGAGTCCGCGGTGGCGCCGCTCGGCCCTCAGGCCCCTCCGGCCGCAGCGTGGGGGCGGGGCCGGCAGCCGGGCCCCGGGCGTCTTGTGGTCTCTGCGCGCGGCGACTTGGGCCGGAGCGTCTCTGGGCCGCTGTGCGCCCACAGCCCCGTGTGTCCCAGATGGTGCGGGGCCCGCGGGAGGGCCCGCAGGACAGTCGGGCCTCGGGCTCCGGGGTCCGTGCGCGGAGGGGCTGCGGTCTGTGGGTCCCTAGGGCCTCCTTTCTCCTTGGAGGGCACTTCTTTTCTTGTCAATTTTCCATATATTTGGGAAGCAGAGTCTCAAACCATGACCCTGTCCCCCAGTCTAGATCTTTCTGGGGCTGGCAACAGATGCCTGAATTCCCAGTCTCTCCCAGCATTCCCAAACGCCAAGTTCCTGACTCCGATTCACAGCATTATTATCAACTATTTGTGCTACTGGTGGGTTTGAAACAGACCCAATGTTTTCGTTATCATTTCCTCGCAGTCAATGGATGGCTGTTTTTAAAAAGATTTATTTTGTGTGTGTGGATGTTTTCCATGAGTGAAAAGTAGCCTATAACTGTGTGAAACTACATTGTATGAAATCCTTGTGCCTCCCCCACCAGGATCTTTCTGGGCACAGACATCTTTTGGGAAGTCCTTTGGGTGGAAGTTCCTCTTGAGAAACTTTTTGGATGATATGTCCTGTCCATGCTGTCCTTACCTAAGTTAGTCACCTTTAAAAGATTTATTCACTTTATTTTAGTCTCCGTTTTCCAAATGAATAAAAATTTATTTAATCAATATGACCTGAAACAATATAAAATATTTCTGAAGAGGCAAGAAACAGGTCAGTTTCAGAAAAAATGAAAGATTCCAGTTTTACGTTGCATTCGCTAATTTCTTCTTTCCCTTTTTTCCTGCCGTGGTAGGTAGTAATATTGTGAGGTCTGTTCTTTTATTTTGGGTGAGTTCAAGTAGATTTCCAGGGCTTAGACTTGCAGACCTGAAGTGTTCATGTATGAACACTTGTCATGAAAATAATACTACCTTAGCATCTTTTTTCCCCCTAGAATGCAATACATTATTGTAGGGTTTCTTGTTGAGCCAGCAAAATGCCATACAATTTTCTTCCCTCATTTCCACATAACGACTGGTTTGAGTGTTTAAGCTGGATGGTTCAAACACTGGGTTTGTGTATTTAAAATATCAATGATGGTCCAGAAAACTCCAGTGGAAGCAGAGGACTGAGGGCCATGAATCTAAGCTAAGGCCCCCTTGAGCCTGCAGAGGGAAGGACTTGAAGACCGAGTTGTTTTTCCTGGGGAGCCTCCCCTGCAGGTGTCCTACTGCTCACACCCCCATGGAAGGAGCCTTTATCCTGAGAGGAGCTGCAGAGCCCTGGAAAGCTGGGGGTGCGCGTGCTCATGGGGTGGGGAGTGACGCCCTTTCTGAGATTATAACTGTGGTTTCCCTGGGCCTCCCTCTAGAAATAAGTTGGAGTTTTGCATCCACAGTGTAGGTGCACTCAGAATGCAATTTGTTTACATTGAGAAAGTCTGTGAAAGTCAGTTCTGTGTCCTGGATTAGAGTCCATTAATTTGGGAAATCATCTTGATACTGGCTCAACACAAGGTTGGCATGAGGGAAGCCATATTGTAGAAAACAAACCATATTGTAACTTTGAATGACCTCTCATTTACTAACCCGGACATGCTCTGTACATTTTATGGCCCCTCCCAGCTGCTATAATTTGATAACTTTATTTTTTTGAGTTACTTAGAAATGGGATGACCCCCCAGGCAGAGAGTCTACGCTGATCAATGACAACTGAAAGATATATATAGGGTATATAGGGCATTGCTCCGGTCTCTGATGCATATCCAGGAAAACAAAAAACTGTCAGGAACTGAGACCTGATGTCTGCCTCCACCCAGAGATGAGGTGCCTCCCCCACCAAGAGACCAGCCCCCTATATAACTGGCCTGTAGTCTTTGTTCTGTGAGATGGTTCTTTGGGACGTTAGTTGGCCATCTTCCTCCTTGCTAGCAAGCTGTAATAAAAGGTCCTTTCTCTCCTACCACATTTCCTCTTGACTGTTGGCATGTTTTGTGGTGGGCAGACAGCCCCCCCTCCTTGAGCAATAACAATTTGGGTCAGAATGTTAAACTGAATCCAGCTGAGTTTCCTCATTGTGGGAATGGAAGCCTGAGAGAGGGAGCATGTGCATTATTGCCTTATTTGCATATAGTTTACTACTATACATAATTAGTTTATATGATATATAAGTGGGATTATATTATATAACTAGTATGTAATTAGTTTTGTAGTGTATAGTATAGTGCTATACTTGCACAGAATAGTATCAACACTTTTAGCAGTCTGTAGCATACTGGGTATCATTACTGTGTCTTGACGTCGTGATACCTCATTGTCTCGATGCTCCAGAGCCTGCCTCCCCACCCCGGTGTTTGTTTTCTCTGCTTCTGAGTGCAGCTGAGGTGTCAGTAGGGTTTTTGGAAATTGTAACTAATTTAACAGCCTGAGAGTTGAAGTGAGGCTCTGTGGTTTGATTTTTAGTACACGCAGAAACTTGTGTGACATTCTTTTGTATTTAGTACGTACAGAGACGCGTGACATTCTTATGTATTTGAGTAGTTAGGAGCAAGATTCCCCCAGAGTGCTTTCTCCCAAAAGGGTAACCTTGGATAAACAGTTGATGTTCTTGTTGCCAGGCAGCTAGATCATTGGCATTAAGGTAAAAGTCTAAAAATGTAAAGAGGTGGACTGTTGGCCAGGGCGTCCTCTAGCATGACTGCCTGGAGTTTGACTGATCCTGCTGACCGCTGGGCCCCATCTTTGATCTGGGACGGCCTGGTTAGGGACAGCAGCAGCAGCTCTGCAGTGTTCTCCATCACGTGCTGGTGGCACACCACATTGATATGAAAATAGGTGCAGGATTTATGTTTACGTGAACAAGAGAGCAAAGCACATTTCACAGTGTAAACCACGTGACCTTTGCATATCAAAGGGAAGAAAAAAATACATACTTGAAGTTCCTTCTTTTTCTGTAAATGCTAAAAAGACTTAGAAGAAATGAATGACGTTGTTATCTACATGAGCATGGGGACAATGCTAAAGGTCATGCTAGGGCCAGGCTTCAGGCTCACTTGAATCTCAGGCTGAGCTTTTGAAACTTAATATTCACAGTAAAGAATTCGTGATAAACAAACAAAAAAATGTAGGAACCACATTTTATTTTTAATAGTGTTGAATGACAAAAATTCAACCGAGTAAAATTAAAGATCTAATTGGCTTTACGAAGCAATTCCTCAATTGGGCAGCATCCCATCTAGCAAGTAGAGAGGAGCGCCAAAGGGCTGCAGAAAGGGAAAGGTTTTAAAGGGAGGACACGGAAGTCATAAACAGAAAAAAGGATTATTTTAGGCAAGGTTAGCTCCCTTTGGGGACACAAGGAACTTCTTAGGTGGGTGACCTCATCTTCCTTTGGGGGATGGAGAGCCCCGTGTGGCAGATTGCCTCATTGGTGCTGACCAGAAACTCATAGACTGATGGGTTAGACTGCAGTCCTGGGGAAGGGTGAAGCTGCAGGTAGGGTAGGTATTAAGCTCTGGTTTGGTGACATGAGTTTAGCAAAAGTGACTTCATCTTGGGCCTGTGGTTTCGTTTTTTACAATTTTCCCCTTTGTGATCAGGCTCTCAGCTTAACTGGGACTTCTGATCAACGTTTAAGGCATTAGCACCACTCAGCTACCACTGTGAAATTATGTTTCTGTTGTTCCTTTGGATGGCATCCAGAGGTCATGATGGTTTTGCTTAACAGCTGTGACATTCACAGGTCAAAGCTTTAGGTTTACAATCTTTAAGTTGGCCATCTTTTCATTCTTTTTTCTTTCTTTTTTTTTTTTTTGAGGAAGATTAGCCCTGAGCTAACATCTGCTGCCAATCCTCCTCTTTTTGCAGAGGAAGACTGGCCCTGAGCTGACACCCATGCCCAGCTTCCTCTACTTTATACGTGGGATGCCTGCCACAGCATGGCTTGCCAAGCAGTGCCACATCTGTACCTGGGATCCAAACTGGCAAACCCTGGGCCACTGAAGCAGAACGTGGGCACTTAACTGCTGTGCCACTGGGCTGGCCCCGACACAAGACCTTTTTTTTTCTCTAGACAGAATACTTAAAAAGGAAAAGAAATAAACCTTTTGTAATCTCTGATTATCAAGAACAGACCAAGAAAACATTATCCTTTTAACAGAGAAAAAAATACTCATTTTGCAGCAGCTTACTTTTATCTTAAAACTCATTTACTTAGTTAAACTTATTCCAATATTAGTCAGCCCTGACCACACATAAAATTCCTTTTCTTTGTTATTTTTAGTCATTTTAATTATATAAGTTAGAAATTTTAACCCTTAAAATTTTAACTTCTAGTGAAAACTAAGAAGCAAGCAATTGTGAACTTTTATATTAACATTCTGTAGATTGAAGACTTATAAGTACTTTTTATAATATCTAGAAACATGTATTTCCTCATAGTAAATTTTCCAGCATCGCGCAAGTCATGTTTACTAATAGATGCAAAAGTCTTTAATTCCTCCATAGAAGGAAGCAAAAAGTGATAAACCCATTTCCAGTAATTAATGTTTTAGTATTTTGTCCTTATTTGGAAATGGTTTGGTTATTCAATGAATTTGATTCATCATTTAAGTTAATTCAGCAAAACTTTAAAGTTACGGGTTACCAAAAGTGTCAGGAACACTATTTAAAGTACAGTTGGAGCATTTTATCTTACTTACGTCTGTTTAATTTGCTTGTTCTTAACAACAACGTATAGATCACCCACAAAAACTTCATTGGACATTAGACAAAGTTAACCTTCATCCCAAACTAAGTTTTCTTGCTGACAAATTTTGTAAGAGATAACATGAATTCATTTGATTTATAAACCCAGATGGAATACAATGCATTATATTCAATGTTGGTAATTGTTAAGACATGTCTATTTTAATTAAATCAACAAACTTAAACTAACTTGAATACCGAATATTTACCAGATCATGTGTACCTGAAAAGCATTTGGGTTAACTTCTATTATATTTTTGAGAATTTTATGAATACTAAGTGCTTGTTTTTTAAAGCCAATTAAATAGAACTCTTTTACAAATTAATTTTAGTAATACCATCCACAGGTGGAAAAATACCACATATCTACAAAATGTACAGGCCAAAGAAAATAGGAGACTTTATAGTTTTCATTTAAAAATTTTATGAGCTGGCCAGGTGGTGCAGTGGTTAAGTTCACACATTTCCGCTTCAGCGGCCCGGGGTTCACCAGTTTGGATCCCGGGTGTGGACATGGCACCACTTGGCAAGCCATGCTGTGGTAGGCATCCCACATATAAAGTAGAGGAAGATGGGCACGGATGTTAGCTCAGGGCCAGTCTTCCTCAGCAGAAAGAGGAGGATTCGTGGCAGATGTTAGCTCATGGCTAATCTTCCTCAAAAAGAAAAAATTTTTAGCCATGAGACAGGTACGATAATGTAAAACTCACTAATTATTAAGAAGTTGCATCTAGGTTGTGTTTCTGGTAGATGGGATAAGTTAAGTTTACCTGCTCAGAAGGCTAAAGCGTTTCACCAATATCTGTTGAGAAATTCTAAAAAAGATTATTTGCTCGTGTTTCAAATAACGTTTCCCCTCTTATGTTTCTTCTGATAAGAATGACCTCCCTGAAGTTCACACTTTCACATTTACGTCTCAGAGGCACAGGGAAGGGATGCAAATTTGTCCA
Organism: Equus quagga; assembly: GCF_021613505.1. Classification (NCBI taxonomy): domain Eukaryota; kingdom Metazoa; phylum Chordata; class Mammalia; order Perissodactyla; family Equidae; genus Equus; species Equus quagga. The sequence goes on along the minus strand of NC_060280.1, from coordinate 87,653,742 downwards.
GGAAGGACTTTGATTTTCTAAGGCCAATCATTTATAAGCCTTTGGAGATGGATAGGGCAGGTTTTGGGATTGGTAAGAGGAATTTTAACTCCTCTGGAGCTGCATTTCTAGTTCTGTAAGGATTTGTGAGATCAGGACAGTTGCTCTCAGTTCCTCAAAGAGTTGGGTTGTAGCCTGGATGCTAAAGGACTGACACACCCTACTACCAACGTTGCAGTGTTTTTCTTTCTCTCTGGGGACATTAGCTTAGAGGAAAAGGCAAATCTTCTTTCTATCAAGCTCTGAATATCAGCCTTGAATTTGGCCAAATTTCTGGTTATTAAACTATGAAATCCTTTGGAATATCCTGTCAGGTTGGAGCTAGGACAATCCCAGACAAGCAGTGAATACTTCTGGCAATGCTGAACAATGTCTTGGACCCATGAGGCATCCCCAAGAAGGGTGCATAATATATTATCTTCACAAGATCCAGACTCACTCCCAAAGGTAGCCCAAAGAAAGAAGTGACAACTTGCATGTCCCAGGGAGGCAGAAAGCCAAGCCAGGTTTTAGGACATAAGACAAGAGAAACAAGAAGGCACTAGCTGTCTTTGCGAGAGAAAGGATCAATAACCAGTTGGTTTGGATGTGGAAAGGAAGGGACAGTATGGAGTTTTATTTCAGTCTCTTGCCTGGGCCCTTCAGCCAGTGATCCAGGAGAGCTGGCTCTGTAAGAATTCTCACCCAAAGCCAGCTTTTGCCCATTCTCCCAGGATTCCATCTATAGGCTCCAAGCAGGGTTTAAAGTAGAGGGTGTAGCTCTGGTATTTACCACAATTTGGCAAATTTTTTCACTTAATTTTAATTATAGTTTCTGTTGGCTCTTTCAGGAAATAAAGTAATTTACCAAAAAAATCCCTCGGAGTCCTGTCACCTTTGAGAGGTGTCTCTATGGGGGCCCACCTTTGAAGGTAGATATGGGGGGTTTTGTCAGGTCATTAAGTTGGTGAACTTTTGTTTATGGTCACATAATTTCATTTTAGTTACCTCTTACATCTTTAATTTTTCATTAAGTTTTTGTAATGAAACTTTGATTGAAGCCTCTTTTGGAATTTTCAGTATTCATTTTCAAGTGCATTTCTTAAATGATGTTGTCTAATTGGAATGTTCCTCATAATAGCCGCTGTTATTTCCTGAGAGCTGACAGCAGTTCGGTGGGACCCTTAGCTGTAAATGGAGCATCACCCACGTTTCTGGCCAGACTTATCTAGCTGCACATGGGGTGCAACTCAAACTTCTATCCAGCCTTGTTTTGTGGGCCCCAACCTGAAGATTACCGAGCCAAGCTCTCAGGACACAAAAATCTTAGTAAGATTGTGCCATTTTGGTAGAGATTTATAGTTTTTGGGACCATAGTTCTTAGATATAAAATAAGCAGGTGTATCCAAAGGTAATGCACTTAACTCTAGATTTTAAGGCTTCTGTTTCTTTTAGCTAAGCCTTTGGGCCTCTGGGAGACAACTAATACTCAATGGGATGTGCAGCTGGGCTGGAGATTGTGTGATGTTTCACAGTGCCCCTCATTGCACAGAAATTTCCTTGAGGTTGGTAGGGGACCTAGTGTCAGTCTGACCCATTCCCTGACCAGCTTATCCTAACATGGAAGCCTTTGAGTTAGGTGGTGAGCCTTTAAATGCCCCATCCGTGCCTACCAATTTTTGCACATTTTGGTCTCTGAGACCCTCTTTAGCAATAGCCTTTATTTACGTAAAACAAGAAAAGCAAACATGCGCACCTTAACATACCAGCAGTAACCAAAAGATGCTGCTGTGGACTGGCCAAGAAAAGGCCCTGTGCACACCATTGATTCCCAGTGTGGCACTTGGGAGTGGGGAATAGATTGAACCAATGGACCTCAACAAATAGGGACTGTGGGCTGATGCCAAACAGATGGGAAACTGCAGCTGTCATGAGCAGTTTCCCAGGTTAAATCTGGGGACAGAACCAAGAACTGGGAATTCCAATCAAATGGGGAATTGTGGTCTGAACTACCAATAGTTCCCAGTGTGAAACTAGTGGTTCCAGACAAATGGAGAACTGACTGGAAAGCCAATTAGATTGGGAGGTTTTGGCAAGACAGTGGAGCTCAGAAGCAAGACAGCACTTATCTATGGCCCTCAAAAATTGTGACAAAGAGTACTCAGAAGGGATTTCAGACCCCTTGCGTGTGTTTCTCATTGTCCCCAAAAGCTGTCAGCAGTTCACTTTGGATCCTGTTGCTGGCACAAATCTGAAATAACAAAAATTCAACCAGGTAGATTTTAAAGATGTAATTGGTGTTATCAAGCCATTCCTCAGTCGGTCAGCATCCCATCTTAGCAAGTAGAGAGGAGCTCCAAAGGGCTACAGAAAGGGAAAGGTTTTCATGGCAGGGAGCAGGAAGTCATAAACAGAAAAAAGTGTTATTATAGGTTACCTCCCTTTGGGGACACAAGGGACTTATTAGGTGCATGACCTCATCTTCCTTTGGGGCTGGAGAGGCCCATGTGGCAGATTGCCTCACTGATGCTGATCAGAGAATCCCAGAATGACCAGTTAAGACTGCATTCCTGGGGCAGGTTGAAATTGAAGTTAAGTTAGGTATTAAGCCCCAGTTTGGTGATGTGTGACTGGCTAAAGTGACTCCATCTGGGGCCTGTCATTTCCTTTTTTAGTAGTAGTTTATAGTCAAATGACTAATGTATTTTGAATGGGAAGCCACAGCTGTATGTGTTAATCCTCTAAATAACTTTTTGAATTGTGCAATATATTTTTAAAAACTGTAAAAACTTAATTTTCTCAATTCTGTTTCTCCATAAAGTGACAAGTGATATTACAGCCTGTAGTGCCATTGTGTATCAATCTGGAGGGGGTTTGCTGAAAGGGGCAGTGTATTAAATGCTCTAGGGGGGTTTAATAATATGAGGAGCTCCGCTGACTCGCTCTCTAGTGAAACTGGTGAAAATTATTTTAAAACAACCATATGGGGGCTGGCCCCGTGGCCGAGTGGTTAAGTTCACATGCTCTGCTGCAGGCAGCCCAGTGTTTCATTGGTTCGAATCCTGGGCGGGGACATGGCACTGCTTGTCCAGCCACGCTGAGGCGGCGTCCCACATGCCACAACTAGAAGGACCCACAGCTAAGAACATGCAACTATGTACCGGGGGCTTTGGGGAGAAAAAGGAAAAAATAAAATCTTTAAAAAACAAAAACAAAAAAACCCAACCATATGAAGCCTCTGGAAATTATCCTAGAGGCAAACAGTGAATGAGAAACATGTAATCCAGGAAATCCATAGAAATTCAGTGAGAAAAGGGAGATTGTGTGGGATTTGAACCATGTCTGCTCCCTCCCTGCTCTCAGCTCAGCAAGTGAGCCCTCCTCTCCATAGTGCTGCCCCCCAAACCAGAAGACAAGGTTCTCCCTCCCTAAGCTTCCAGAAGCAGGGCTTTTCCCCAGGAGCAGCAGGGCTTCAACATTACCCATCTGCCCGCAGCTACCTGTTTCTGAATTTCAGTCCCTCGTTGGTTCCTGTGAAATGTGGGGACCCCTTCTTGCCCCAGCCCCTCCTCATGGTGCAGAGGCTCTGCTGTGCTCATGCTGTGCTGAGAATGCTGGGCACTGACCGCTCTTTCCCCAGCTTATTAGGTGGCTGTAACGTGAGACAATCAAGAGGACTCTGGCTGCTGTCTCTCCACTGCACTGATCACCCAGCCCCTAGAATGACATTGTCACCCAGAGAGAGGGTTCCTCTTGTTCCCACCACAGCTCCAGAATCCCGGCACAGAGATTTTGCCTCAACACAGGGGCAAAGCCAGCCATAAAACACAAAGCTCTCGATTGCATCCCAAAGGAATTAAGTTGGGCAGCAAAAGATCATGAAAAGTTCAAGAAAGTGAAGCATGAGGTGAAAGGCGATCAGTAGATTTGTGTATTTAATGAAGATACAGGCAAGACTGTAGGCTGACTCATTTTCTGGAAAGAACCAGTGAATTAGACTACTGGGAGGATACTCCCAAGGGTCAGAACAAATATCAAGCATTGACTTCAGAGAGATTTCTACAAAGGAGCCAGCATTTCACTGGAGTATTTGGTAGAGCAAGTTATGCCCCCAGGACGTTGGTGAAAACAATAGAGCAATCAGCCAGCAGTTAATCTAGTTTAAGCATAGGTTGTGGCCAGGAAAGAGGAAGAGAGCCCCCCATGCCACTGCCCCAGGACAGCAGACACAGCCAAAGCCATGCCCAACTCTAGGGGCTAAGTCAGAAGTTTCCCTCTGTGTGGAGGACATGGACTTAGCTAGGATACTCTGCCCAGTCACTGAACAAAGAAACAAGCTAATAATAATAAAGAGTCCCAATAGGAAGGGGACCAGTACTCAGAGTTTCTATAATAAATTACCTAAAATGTTTACTTTCCATCAAAAGTACAACACAGGCAAAAATACGGGAAAGTAGGAACTATATACTGCAGAAAAAGCAATTGAAAAAATTACCCAACTCTTACAGGAAACCCCAGTAAAATTAACAAGTGATGTCTCAGCAGAGAAAGGGAGGTCAGAAGGCAGAGGATAACTGATTCAAAGAAAAAACCTGCCAACCAAGAACTCTGTATTCACCAAAACTACCTCATAAAACATAAAGATGAAATACTTTGCCAGATTAACAAAAATTGAGAAAATGTATTAATAGCCAACTGCCTTATGAGATTCCTGAAGGAGTTTTTCACGTTGAAAGCAAGTGACCCCGGATGGTAATTGATATCAACCTAAAGAAACAAAAATGCCACGAATATGAGAATGAGGCCTCCCTCAACGGGCTCCTGCGTCCAATGTCTCAGGTGGGCTCCATCTGTGTGTTTAGAGTGAAGGCAAGACTGAGGCTGGGGTCACCTCTACATTAGGGGAGTCTGGGATTATGAGGATGATTATGCTCTGTGAATGAGCTGAGCCCGTCAGATGATCACTCCTTAAAGAGCAATTATTTCAGAAAGAGAAGAGACAGGAAAATGCAGCCAGTAGGTGTTAAGATTCCACTGGGCTCACCTGGACCCCTAAGTAAGTCTACTGCTGCTGCCACCCTTGTGTCTACTGGAACAAAGATCCTGACCCTCTGGGTTATAGTGGACAACACCCACAGTCTGAGTTTGGCCCAGTAAAGGGATTAGTTCAAACCTCACTTAAGCCTGGGTCCTTTACACTCTATAAAGCAAGCCATTGTCATGGAGGAGGTCCCTGACCCTGATGGCAGTGATGTGAGGCTCTCTGGCAGAGGGCCTTAAGTTGTCCATAGGCCTCTGATGCAAGAAACTGCTCCACATCCCACACTGTATGCCATTAGAGCTGCTGTTGTCACCAGGTACTGACATCTGTTGAACATAGAGGCTCTCACAAACACTGAGCATGTGACCCTCTACCAAGGCACCTTTTATGCCTTTGGCTCTGGAAACGGCACCCTGCCAGCTCAGCCCAGCTACTCACACCTACTTGTGATATGATGGACCTAACTTTGGCCCTGCAGCGTATGCCACCTGCAGGAGGGGCATAACCTGTCTTCAGTTCGTTGAAAGATGCTTTGATGATGAATGAGGTCACCCCGTCCCAGAGTCCTTGGTTTCTTGGGTAGTTCCTTGGGATTAACTGAATGCACAGCACTGGACAGTACAAAGTCTTTAAGGACAACACACATTGTTATGTGATGGAGCTCAGTGGAGTTGCTGCTCTTCATCCTTTAATTGGGACATCCCTGATGATGAACCAAACCCAAGGATCACAGAATCTAAGCAAATATCAGGCAGTCATCTTACTACTGGCCCAAAATTGGCCTCATCTACATGTGTTCACAACCTCTTGGATGATTGTCCAAGAGATGTCCCTTTGTGGTAAAGGAATTCTAGGAATCTCTTGACTCAGAGATACTCAAAATAGAAATCAAGGTAGCACTTGTTCTGTACCTTACTAGGTCTACAATACAAGGACTCGAGGACACTCGTCATCCCCCTTGGAGTTCTGACACTACTGATAGTGACCATGGTGCTTCTCAGAGGATCCAGTGCTGTGCTCCCCAACAAGGCATTCGAAGGAAGTTTCACCTCCCCTATGGGTCTCAGGCTCCTAGAGCACAGACTGGCTTATTGAAATATGTTGAATGAAAGATGTCCTGTTAAGTCATCAGGGGTGAATTATAATGAGTCTTCTTCATCTCTTTATTTGATTTTTTGTTGTTGTTTGTTTTTGTTTTTGTGTTTTTTTTTGAGGAAGATTAGCCCTGAGCTAACTGCAGCCAATCCTCCTCTTTTTTGCTGAGAAAGGCTGGCCCTGAGCTAACATCCGTGCCCATCTTCCTCTACTTTATACGTGGGACGCCTACCACAGCATGGCTTGTCGAGTGTTGCCATGTCCGCACCTGGGATCCGAACAGGCAAACACCAGGCCACTGAAGTGGAACGTGTGCACTTAACCGCTGCGCCACTGGGCTGGCCCCCCCATCTCTTTATTTGAAAAACTTCAAGTATTTTTAGAGCAATTTTAGGTTTACAGAAGAATTGATCAGGATTTACAAAGTTTCCACATCACCCTTCTCTCTACATCCATACAGTTTGCACTATTTTTCTCATTTTGCATTACTGTGGGACGTTTGTTATAGTTTCTGACCCATATTGACGCATTACAGTGCATGCTGCACATTAGCGTTGACTCTGTGTGTTACACACTGTGTGGGTTTTGGCAAATGTGTAATGATGTGTCCCCATCATTTCTGTGTCATGGAGTGTAGTTTCGCTTCCCTGAAACTCCTCTGTGCTCCACCTATTGACTCATCCCTCCCCCGACCCCAAATCCTTCACAACCAAGGTTTTTCTAGTGGCTCATGGTTTGTCTTTTCCAGAGTGTCATATACTTGGAATCACACACTACATAGCCTTGTCACATTGGCTTCTTTCCCTTGGCAATATGCTTTTAAAGTTCCTCCATGTGTTTTCATGGCTTGATATCTCATTTTTTAATCACTAAACAGTATTTCATTGTATGGACGGACCACCGATTGTTTTTCTCTATTTGACTATTGCAGGACAGCTTGCTTAAAACTCTAGCTCTTGCCAGTTATGAATAAAGCTCCGAAAAACATTCATGTGTAGGTTTTGTGTTAACATAAAGTTTTAACTCATTTGGGAAAATACCAAGGAGTTTGATGCTGGATCTTACTTTGTGTAGCAAGGGTGTATTTTGTTTTCAAAGAAAGTTTCTGTCTTCCAATGTAGGCACACCAAATTCCATCTCCACCAGCAGTGAATGAGGATTACCTGTAGTTTTGCATTTTCACAAATATTTGGTGTTCTGTTTTGTATTTTCCCCATTTAATAAGTGTTGAATGATACCTCGTTGTTTTGTTTGCAATTTCCTAATGACATTTGATGTGGATCATGTTTTTATATGACTTATTTCCCATCTGTGTATCTTCAGTGAAAGCTTTCTGTGCAGATCTTTTGCCCAGTTTTTAATTGAGTGGTTTGTCCTGTGACCATTGAGTTTTAAGAGTTCTTTGGATATTTCAGATACCAATCATTTATCCAATATGTTTTAAAAAGATTTTCTCTTATTCTGTGAATTCTGCTTTTATTCTGTTAACGCTGTCTTTCTCAGAGCAGGAGTTTTCCATTTTAATGAAGTAATTTTTGTTTTTCTTTTGTGGACCTTGCTTTTTGGTTTTGTATCTAAAAATTCATTTCAAAACCCAAGGTCATCTAGCTTTCCTCCTATGTTTTCTTCCTGGAGTTTATTCTTTTGGCATTTCACATTTAGACCTGTGATGTGTTTTGACTTAATTTTTGTGAAAAGTGTAAGCCCCATGTCTACATTTTTTGTGTGTGTGTTTGCATATAGATATCCATTATTTCCACCAACGTTTGTTTAAAAGACTTTCTTTGGGGCCGGCCTGGTGGCGCAGCGGTTAAGTTCACACGTTCTGCTTCTCGGCGTCCCAGGGTTCACCAGTTCAGATCCTGGGTGCGGACATGGCACCACTTGGCAAAAGCCATGCTGTGGTAGGCGCCCCATGTATAAAGTAGAGGAAGATGGGCATGGGTGTTAGCTCAGGGCCAGTCTTCCTCAGCAAAAAGAGGAGGATTGGCAGTAGTTAGCTTAGGGCTAATCTTCCTAAAAAAAAAAAAAAAAACCCAACAACAACAAAAACAAATAAAAGACTTTCTTTTTCATTTGAATTGCCTTTCCTTCTTTTTCAAGGATCACCTGACTCTGTTTGTGTGGGGCTATATGGAAAGCAGTTGACTCATGTATTCTTCAACCTTGGTATATTCTGTTAATTCCAGGACTAACAGAATTAGTTAGTTGTGAATTCTTTCAGACGTTTAACAGAGACAGTTATGCCATATGGAACAATTGTTATAAATTTAGCTACAGGATTCAGAAAGATGTTCTTTCTTAAGAAGTGGAAGTTCTCCTCTATTACTGGTTTCTTATAAGTGGATTTTGGATTTTATCAAATCCCTTTTTATTTTCATTTCACAGTCCTTTCCTCTCTGATATTACTAACTTCTGTCTTCCTTTTTTTGTTATCTTGACTAGATGTTTATCAGTTTTATTAGTCTTGTCAAAGAACCAGCTTTTTTGCTTTAATTTTCTCCATTGATTTCCATGAGATTGATTTCTTTCATAATTTTTATTTCTTTTATCATGCCTATGGGTTTAATTTGTTCTTAATTTTAATTTTTTTCTAACATAGATGCTTACATTACTGATGATAGCTCTTTGGTTTTTCTAGGTTTTGGGTTTTTTTTTTTTGTTTTTTTGGAGGAAGATTAGCCCTGAGTTAACATCTTCCAATCCTCCTCTTTTTGCTGAGGAAGACTGGCCCTGAGCTAACATCCGTGCCCATCTTCCTCTACGTTATATGTGGGACACCTGCCACAGCATGGCTTGCCACACGGTGCCATGTCTGCACCTGGGATCCGAACTGGTGAGCCCCGGGCTGCCGAAGCGGAATGTGCACACTTAACCACTTGGCTACAGGGCCAGCCCCTACATTCTTTCTGATAAATTTTTGAACATTTCACTCACAGCAGGTATACTCATGACAGAGTTCATCAGTTTTTGTCTAAGAAAGTTCTTGTATCTCCTTTATTTTTGAAGGATAATTTTGCTTGACAGAGTTCTAGGAGAGTGGGTTTTTTTCCCCAAAAACTTTAAATATTTCATTCTACTCTTTTTGCTTGCATGATTTTTTAAAAGAAGTCCAATTTAATTCACATCTTTGTTTCCTTGTAACTAAGTTGTGTTCCTTCTCTTGGATTTCTCCGTATGTTCTCTGTTTTTCATTCTCTAGTTTGAATGTGATATCCTCTACTGTGCACTTTTGTAGTTATCATATTTAGTGTTCTCTGAGCTTCTTGCATGTACAGTGTGCTGGCTGTCATTAATTTTAGGATGTTTAGGTGATTATCATTTCACTTGTTTTTTCTGTTTCTTTCCCTTCAGGTATTCCCATTGTGTGTATTTTAAATCTTTTGTTAAAGACAGTTGTCCTAGGCATCATGGCTACTGTGTTCCGTCTTTTTTTTTTATTTGTCTTTCCATTAGAGTCTGGTGAAACAGATTTTTTTTTCAGTACAGACCTTGTTAAGAACAGAATCTCTGGGGCATATTTCAAAATGCTGTGCTTCACTGTGCTGTGGCAGCCCTACCTGTGGGATCGCTTCTCACCAAAAAGCTGTGGCTCAGCCCCCATTAAGGTGCCCACCCACGGAGCACAGCACAGGTGAGAAGCTGCCCTGCCCATAGAGTACAGCAGCCCATGGGACTCACTGAGTGGTGGATCAGACTCCATGTAGGTGCCCCTCCCACCTAGTGCAGCATCTCAGCCAGTCTCATGCTGAGTGCAGTGGCCCCACCAATGTGAGAGCAACCTGCCTACTGAGCACAGACACCCCAGCTATGGTCTGTGTCACCCACCCAGCACAGAGGCCATGCCCATATGACCAATACCTGCAGAGTGTCTGTGGCCAGCCTGTGCAGATGCAGAGCAGCCCTAGCAACACAACTTCCAGCACACAGGGCAGGATCAGAAGACACAGCTCTGCTCCCCCCGAGTGGTGGCAGGTGGAAGCTGCAACCTGATAGTACCACAAATGTGCCAGCAAAGGATCAATTTGTCAAAAATTCAGAGCTGAAGGAAAATGACAAGTCTCTTGAAAACAGTACTGAAGTCACAGAACTTTACAATCTAAAGGAGAAAGAATTCACCGTAATTGTCATAAAGAAACACAGTGAGTTACAAGAAAACTCAGAGAATTCAGTGAGCTCAAGAATAAAATTAATGAGCTGAAGAAGTACTTCACCAAAAAAATTGAAGCTCTAACAACAACAAAACCCCCCCAGAAATTCTGGTTATGAGTAACACAGTGAGATAAAAAAATCATCTAGAAACCATAAGAAATAGAGCTGATATTATTGAGGATAGAATTGGTGAGTTGGAGGACACAAATAAAGAAATACTTCAGGTAGAGGAGGACAGAGAGCTAAAATTCTTTTTAAATGAAGAATTTCTTTGAGTAATATCTGACTCAATTAGGATAAGCAAAGTAAGGATTACAGGAATTCCAGAGGGAAAAAAGAGGGAGAAAGTAGCAGAGAGCTTGTTCAAACAAGCAATACCTGAGACTTCCCAAAGCTGGGGAGGAAAATGGACTTAGTAGTACGTGAAGTCAATAGAACTCCTAATTACATCAATGCAAAAAGACCTTCTCCAAGACATATAATATTAAAACTGGTGAAAGTCAATGGCAAAGAAAAAATATTGAGGGCAGCGAGGCAGAAGAAAACCTACAAAGGAACCCCTATCAGGCTTTCGGCAGATTTCTCAGCAGAAACCATACAGACTAGGAGAGAATGGAATAATATATTCCAAATCCTGGAAGAGAAAAATTTCAGCTGTGAATACTCTATACAGTGAAACTAACCCTCAGATATGATGGAGAAATAAAAGCTTTCCCAGATAAACAAAAGCTGAGGGAGTTCATCACCACTAGACCTCCCCTATAAGAAATGGATCAAGGATGCCCTCATATCTGAAACAAAAATGCAGAGGTCTACAAAGCTTTGAGCAAAGTGATAAATAGACACACAAAATCAAAAAACTGCAGCTCTGTTTCCGAACAGGGTAGTAAATACTTAATTATAGCTTAAAATCTCAAGGGAAGGAAAGCGTCAAAAGTATCAGTAAACACTTCAACTTAGTCACAAACTCACAACAGAAAACTGAATAATTTGTGACAACAATATCTTGGGGAAGAAGAAAGGAATGGGACCTGCTTAGGCTATGGAGATAAGAGGCTATCAGAAAATGGACTGTCTCATCTATGAGATTTTTTTTTTATACAAACCTGACAGTAACCACTAAACTAAAAATTAGAGCAGAGCCACAATGCAGGAAAGAAAGGGAAAACTGAGAAAATCACCACAGAAAAGCACCAAAATGAAATGGCAGTCAGAAATACAAGAGAAGAGAAACAATGGAAATATAGAACAACCAGAAAACAAGAGATAAAATGACAGTATCAAGCCCTCATATATAAGTAATCACTCTACATGTAGATGGATTGAATTCTCCAATCAAAGGACACAGAGTAGCTGGATGGATTAAGAAACAAAACCCAACAATATACAGCCTCGGGGAAGCACATCTCAGCTCTAAAGACTAACATAGGCTCAGAGTGAAGGGATGGAAGATGATACTCCAAGCAAATGGAAAACAGAAGAAAGCAGGTATTGCCATACTTAGACAGAGCAGACTTCAAGATTTAGAAAAATAATGAGAGAGGGGCCTGTCCCATGACCAAGTGGTTAAGTTCGTGCGCTCTGCTTCAGCGGCCCAGGGTTTCGCCCATTTGGATTCTTGGCACAGGCATGGCACCACTCATCAACGCCATGCTGAGGTGGCGTCCCACATAGCAGAACCAGGGACACTCACAATGGGAATACACAACTATGTACTGGGGGGCTTTGGGGAGAAAAAGAAGAAGGAGAAAAAAAAAGATGGGCACAGTTGTTAGCTCAGGTGCCAATCTTTAAAAAAAAAGAGAGAAAGAGGGGCTGTATATGAGGGAAAAGGGACTTTCCACCAAGAGGACACACCTAACACAGAAGCATGAAAGTATATAAAGCAACTATTAATAGACCTAAATGGAGAAATTGACAGCAAAACAATAATAGTAGGGGACCAAAACACCGCACTTACATCAATGGGTAGATCATCCAGACAGAAAGTCAACAAGGAAATACTGGAATTAAACGAAAAGCCATACCAGCTGGACTTAATGGATATCTATAGAACACTCCATTCAAAAACAGCAGAAAACACATTCTTCTCAAGTGCACATGGAATATTCTCAAAGATAGGCCATATGTCAGGAAACAAGGCAAGCCTTGACAACGTTAAGAAAATTGAAATCATATCCAGCATCTTACCACAATGGTAGGAAACAAGGAATCAGATACAAGAAAAAGCTGGGAAAGTCACAAATATGTGGAGACTAAACAATATGCTACTGAACAACCATTGGACCAATGAAGACATCAAAGGAGAGATTAAAAAAATACCTGGGGAGAAATGAAAATTAAAACACAACATACCAGCTCTTATTGGATGCAGCAAAATTGGTACTAAGAGGGAAATTTATAACAATACAGGCCTACCTCAACAAACAAGAAAAATCTCAAATAGTGTTAAACTACACCTAACAGAACTAGAAGAAGAAGAAGAAACAAAGCCCAAAGTCAGCAAAAGGAGGGGAATAATAAAAATTAGAGCAGAAATGGGGCTGGCCCCGTGGCCGAGTGGTTACGTTCGCGCGCTCCGCTGCAATCGGCCCAGTATTTCGTCAGTTCGAATCCTGGGCGCGGACATGGCACTGCTCGTCAGACCACGCTGAGGCAGCGTCCCACATGCCACAACTAGAGGAACCCACAACGAAGAATACACAACTATGTACCGGGGGGCTTTGGGGAGAAAAAGGAAAAAATAAAATCTTTAAAGAAAAAAAAAATTAGAGCAGAAGTAAATGATAGACTAAAAAAGCAATAGAAAGTGTTGATGAGACTAAGAGCTGATTCTTTGAGAATATAAACAAAATTGAGAAACCTTTAGTCAGACTCACTGAGAAAAGAAGAGAGAAGGTGCAAATAAGCAAAATTAAAACTGAAAGAGGAGAAATCACAATGGATATCACAGAAATACACAGGATTATGGTAGAACACTATGAGGAACTATGTGCCGACAAATTGGATAACCTAGAAGAAATAGATAAATTCTTAGACTCTTCCAAAATTGAGTTAAGAAGAAATAGAGAATCAGAATAGACCAATCACAAGTAAAGAAACAGAAACAGCAATCAACAATCTCCCCCCAAAAAACAAAAATCCAGTACCAGATGGCTTCACTGGAGAATTCTACCAAACATTCAAAGATGACAATACCTATGCTTCTCAAACTATTCCAAAAAATTGAAGACAGAATGATTCCTAACTCATGCTGTGAGGTCAACATTACCCTGATAACAAAACCAGAGAAGGACAACACAAAGAAGGAAAATTACAGGTCAATGTCACTGATCAACCTAGATGCAAAATCCTCCACAAAATACTGGCAAATCGAATAGAGCAATACATTAAAAGGATCATACACCATGAGCAAGTGCAATTTATACCAGGTATGCAGAGATGTTTCGACATCCACAAATCAATCTGAGACACCACATTTACAAAATGAGGAATAAAAAGTCACATGATCATCTCAATGGAGAAAGCACTTGACAAGATCCAACATGCATTTATGATAAAAGCCCTAAATAAAATGGACATAGAAGGAAAGTACCTTAACATAATTAAGGCCGTATATGACAAACCCACAGGCAACATCATAGTTAATGGTGAAAAACTGAAAGATATCCCTGAGAACAGAAAGAAGACAAAGATGCCCATTTTCACCACTTTTATTCAACATATTACTGGAGGTTTTGGCCAGAGCAGTTAGGCAACAAAAAGAAAAAGGAATCCAAATAGGAAAGGAAGAAGTAAAACTTTCACTGTTTGCAGATGACATGATTCTATATATAGAAAACCCTAAAGAATCCACTAGAAAACTATTGGAAATAATCAACAACTACACCAAAGTTGGTAGGTCCAAAAACATCATACAAAACTGAGGTGCATTTCTGTACACTAATAACAAACTGGCTGAAAGAGAACTCAAGAATTCAATCCCATTTACAATTGTAACAAAAAGCGTGAAATATCTATGGATAAATTTAATCAGGAGGTGAAAGACCTATACAATGACAACTATAAGACATTATTGAAAGAAATTGGAGAAGACATAAAGAAACTTAAAGATATTCCATGCTCATGGATTAGAAGAATAAACATAATTAAAATGTCTGTATTACCTAAAACAATCTACAGATTGAATACAATCCCAATCACAATGAATGATAAAATTTATATGGAACTAAACAAGATCCTGAATGACAGCAATCTTGAGAAAAAAGAACAAAGCTGGAGGCGTCACAATCCCTGACTTCAAAATGTACTACAGAGTTATTGTAATCAAAACAGCAAGATACTGGCACAAAAACGGACACAAAGATCAATGGAACAGAATTGAAAGCCCAGAAATAAAACCACACATCTACGCATGCAAATCTTCAAGAAAGGAGCCAAGAACATACAATGGAGAAGGGATAATCTCTTTAATAAATGGTGTAGGGAAAACTGGACAGCCGCATGCAAAAGAATGAAAGTACACCATTATCCTATACCGTGCTGAAAAATTAACTCAAAATAGATGAAAGACTTGAATGTAAGACCTGAAACCATAAAACTCCTAGAAAAAAACATTGACAGCACTCTTTGACATCGGTCTTAGGAGCATGTTTTCTAATACCATGTCTGCTCAGGCAAGGGAAACAAGAAAAAAATGAACAAATGGGACTACGTCAGACTAAAAATCTTCTGCAAGGCAAAGGAAACCATGAAACAAATGACAACCCTACCAACCGGGAGAAAATATTTGCAAATGACATATCGGACAACGGGGTTAGTTTCCAAAATATATAAAGAACTTAGGCTATTTAAAAAAAAAAATCAAGAAATGGGCAGAGGATCTGGATAGAAATTTTTTGAAAGAAGATGTACAGATGGCCAACAGTCCCATGAAAAGGTGTTTAACATCACTAATTATTAGGGAAATGCAAATCAAAACTACAATGAAATATCACTTTACACCTGTCAGAATGGCCACAATTAAAAAGACGAAAAATAACAAATGTTGGAGACAATGTGGAGAAAATGGAACCCTCAGACACTACTGGAAGGAACACAAACTGGTGCAGCCACTATGGAAAACAATATGGAGATTTCTCAAAAAGTTAAAAATAGAAATACCATATGATGCAGCTATCCCAGTACTGGGTATTTATCCAAAGAACATGAAATCAACAACACAGAGATTTATGTTCCCCTATGTTCATTGCACCATTTTTCACAATAGCCAATTTGTGGACACAACAGATGTATCCATCAACTGGTGAATGTATAAAGAAGACGTTGTGGGGGCCAGCCTGGTGGTGCAGCAGTTGGGTGTGCACATTCCGCTTTGGCGGCCTGGGGTTCACCAGTTCGGATCCTGGGTACTGACATGGCACCACATGGCAAACCAGGCTGTGGTGGGCATCCTACGTATAAAGTAGAGGAAGATGGGCATGGATGTTGGCTCAGGGCCAGTCTTCCTCAGCTGAAGGAGGAGGATTGACAGATGTTAGCTCAGGGCTAATCTTCCTTGAAAAACAAAAAAAAAGGAAGAAGATGTATATATACACAGTGGATTACTACTTAGCCACAAGAAAGACAAAATCATCCCATTTGCCTCAGTGTGGATGAACCTTGTGGGTATTAAGTTAAATAAGCCATACACAGACAAATCCTGTATGATTTCACTTATATGTGGATTATAAACAAACAAATGGATAAAAAGTCAGATTAGTGATTACCAGAGAGGAAGGGGATGGGGGGTTAGGTGAAAGAGTAAGGGCACATAGGTATGGTGATGGATAAAAAGTAGATTATTGGTGGTGATCATGATGTAATCTATACAAAAATTGATATATAATAATGTCCACCTGAAATAACGCAATGTTATAAATCAATATGACATCAATAAAATAACTTTAAAAACAAAAAAAATGCTGTTTCTTTTTTCCTGTTTTTTTGCTTTTTGTTTTTTGTGGGGAAAATTGGCCCTGAGCTAACATCTGTTGCTAATCTTTTTTTCTCTTGAGGAAGATTTTCACTGAGCTAACATCTGTACCAGTCTTCCCCTATTTTATGTGGGATGCACCACAGCATGGGTTGATGAGTGGTGCTAGGTCCACGCCCAGGATCCAAACCTGCAAGCCCCAGGCCACTGAAGTGGGGTGTGTGAACTAAACCACTGTGCCACCTGGCCAGCCCCTCTTTTTTTCCATTTTTTGACACACTCATTTCCCCTGTGACCTCCAGGGTCTCATGGATCTCAGAAGAATTGTTCATTTCAAGTTTGTTCATTTTCTTCTTGTGAGATCAAGAATGACAGCTTCTGAGCTCCTTAAGTGTCAGATCAGAAGTTGGTAGGGCATCATCCAGAGTGGCTGGTCAGAAAACATGTCCTCTTGAAGTTGGAGAATGGAGATTTTATGTTCTTTTGGAGGAAAGCACTGTTGAATACTTTACATATTCTATAATCATGGCCATTGACCATCAAACTTTTGTGGACTTCAGTGAGCTCCTGTGGAAGCTGCAGCTCTTAACCTGCTCCTCAAGGGCAGCAAGGCAAGTACACTATTAGCAGTTGACCAAAAGGAGCTCTTATGGCACACTGTTTTAGCACTATATGATCTGAAATTAGTTTGAAGTAGCCTTGAGGCACATGCATATAGGGATTTTATGGTCTAAGTTGTCATGCCTTCTCCATGTCTGACCTTTAAGTTGCAAATAACTTTCTAGCCTCATCTATCATACTGGGAGAGAAAGGAAGGACTGAGTCTATGATAAATATTACACAAGTTAAAAACAATGCTTCCCCACAGAAGTATTTACATTCAGCCAGCTGTGTGTGATTCCTTGTAATGGCCTGGAGTACTGTAGCATAATGTGGCCAGCTGGTCTTTGTTGAAAGTTTTATTTCTAATACCAGATGACCCACCCATCCCACTACTGGGTATCTATCCAAAGAACTTGAAATCAGCAATTTGAAGAGATCCATGCACCCCTATGTTCATTGCAGCACTATTCACAATAGCCATGATGTGGAAGCAACTCAAGTGCCCATTGACTGATGACTGGATAAAGAAGAGGTGGTATATATATGCAATGGAATACTACTCAGCCATAAAAAATGACAAAGTCATCCCATTCACAATGACATGGATGGACCTTGAGGGTACTATGTTAAGCAAAATAAGCCGGATAAAGAAAGACAAACACTATATGATTCCACTCATATGTGGAAGATAAACAAACACATGGACGAAGAGAACTATTTAGTGGTTACAATGGGGAAGGGGGCTCGGGGGTGTGCACAAAGGGTTCAGGAGTGCACCTATAAGATGACTGACAATAATATACAAGTGGAATTTCACAATGTTGTAAACTATCATAACCTCAATTAAAACAAATAAAAACTTTTATTTCTGCAGGCCTCCTGGACTTTCTGTTTGGTGATGGGACTAGACAAAATTAAGTTTTCAGTTCTTCACTATGTTTTTATTCATTGAAACCTCAGGCAGGCTTGACCCTCTGCCTCATGGAGTGTTGTAACTGGTGGGTAATAAGGAAGAGGATGAAAGAAGTTTTCTCACCAAGAATTGTCAGTTAAAATGTCCATACTACCTAAAGCAATCTACAGATTCAGTGCTATCCCAATCAGAATCCCAAGAACATTCTTCACAGAAATTGAACAAACAATCCTAAAATTCATATGGGGCAACAAAAGACCGCGAATTGCTAAGGCAATCCTGAGCAAGAAAAACAAAGCCGGTGGAATCACAATCCCCGATTTCAAAACATACTACAAAGCTACAGTGATCAAAACAGCATGGTACTGGTACAAAAACAGGTCCACAGATCAATGGAACAGAATTGAAAGCCCAGAGATAAAACCACACATCTATGGACAGCTAATCTTCGACAAAGGAGGAGAGGGCCTACAATGGAGAGAAGAAAGTCTCTTCAACAAATGGTGCTGGGAAAACTGGACAGCCACATGCAGAAGATTGAAAATTGACCATTCTTTTTCACCACACACCAAAAGAAACTCAAAATGGATCAAAGACCTAAAGATTAGGCCTGAGACAATAAGTCTTTTGGAAGAGAATATAGGCAGTACACTCTTTGACATCAGTTTCAAAAGAATCTTTTCGGACACTATAACTCCTCAGTTGAGGGAAACAATAGAAAGAATAAACAAATGGGACTTCATCAGACTAAAGAGCTTCTTCAAGGCAAGGGAAAACAGGATTGAAACAAAAAAACAGCTCACTAATTGGGAAAAAATATTTACAAGCCACTTATCCGACAAAGGGTTAATCTCCATAATATACAAAGAACTCACACTGCTTAACAACAAAAAAACAAACAACCCGATCAAAAAATGGGCAGAGGACATGAACAGACATTTCTCAAAAGAAGATATGAATATGGCCAATAGACACATGAAAAGATGTTCATCATTGCTAATCATCAGGGAAATGCAAATCAAAACTACACTAAGATATCACCTTACACCCATTAGATTGGCAAAAACATCCAAAACCAAGAGCGACAAATGTTGGAGAGGTTGTGGAGAAAAAGGAACCCTCATACACTGTTGGTGGGAATGCAAACTGGTACAGCCACTATGGAAAACAGTATGGAGATTTCTCCAAAAGTTAAAAATAGAAATACCCTATGACCCAGCCATCCCATTACTGGGTATCTATCCTAAGAACCTGATATCAGAAATCTCAAGAGTCCGTTGCACCCCTATGTTCATCGCAGCATTATTTACAATAGCCAAGACGTGGAACCAGCCTACATGCCCAGAAACTGATGATTGGATAAAGAAGATGTGGTATATATACACAATGGAATACTACTCAGCCATAAAAAAAGACAAAATTGACCCATTCACAACAACGTGGATGGACCTCGAGGGTATTATGTTAAGCGAAATAAGCCAGTCAGAGAAAGACAAACTCTATATGACTCCACTCATAGGTGGAAGTTAGTATATTGATAAGGAGATCAGATCGGTGGTTACCAGGGAAAAGGGGGGGTGGGGGGAGGGCACAAAGGGGGAAGTGGTGTACCCACAACATGACTAACAAAAATGTACAACTGAAATCTCACAAGGTTGTAATTTATCATAACATTAATTAAAAAAAATGATAACATTTGTTTCATTTGTATGTCATTTCTGTCATTTCCCAACATGCTCTGGCCCCTGCCATTACAGAGAAATACAATATAGGGTGATCACAGTAAAAATGTGAAAATAATTTTCATGTGTTCATAATGCTGTTAAATTGAGGCAGTGTTTACAGAAAAATAGTCTGTTTTTGATGATCTCATCATAGAATAAATATTTGGAAATGACATAGTCATACACAACCTTCCTTCAAATGGAGTATATGTCCCCATTGCTGTCAGTCTTATGCATCCAACACTATACATGTTTGTGGTGTTTTAGGACTCAGTGACCATTGAGGACGTGGCTGTGAACTTCACCCCAGAGGAGTGGGCTTTACTGGATCCCTCACAGAAGAAACTCTACAGAGATGTGATGTGGGAAACCTTCAGGCACCTGGCCTCAGTAGGTAAGAATGAGGACATTCCTTCATGTCATCAATGAGAGAACAAGTGTATCTTGACATCAATGTGGTTCCAATATGTAGAATGTGGAAATGGGGGATATTTGTAAATAAGCTAGAAATGGTCATAGCTCATCATGAGCTTAGAATCTAAAAATTTTTCTGTAATTTCTTTTTTTTTTTTAAAGATTTTATTTTTTCCTTTTTCTCCCCAAAGCCCCCCGGTACCTAGTTGTATATTCTTAGTTGTGGGTCCTTCTAGTTGTGGCATGTGGGACACTGCCTCAGTGTGGCTCGATGAGCAGTGCCATGTCCACGCCCAGGATTCGAACTGACGAAACACTGGGCCACCTGCAGTGGAGTGCATGAACTTAACCACTTGGCCACGGGGCCGGCCCCCTGTATTTTCTAATACTTTGGAATCAACTTTCTGGGTCTGTATTTCAGGAAAAACGTCGGACGATCTTGATGTTGAAGATCAGTACAAAAACCCGGAGGAAAAACTAAGGTGAGTCACACAATAGAAAGCAGCGTCTCAAGTGAGAATCCTGGTATGTTATAAAATTTTAAAAAGAAGCAAACAAAACAAATAAGCTTTGTTTCAAATTTAGTTATTTTTCAAGCTTTTCACCAAATATACTTTCTGAAATTTGATGTAGATTCAGTTTTTGTGAAATACTTCACTTGGGAATAGTATTAATAAAACCTATACAGGAATATCAGTTCTTGGATAATCGTAAGGTTGAAGTCCCCTTGTAGAACATTCACTATATTCAAATTCAGACAATTCAGATGAGTCAGAAAACCTAAAGTTTTTCTACAAATCATAGAAAATATATCAAATATAAAATCATTAATAATATGCTTCCCAATTTTTACAGAAACCGTCTGATAGAGAGACTCTGTGAAAGTGAAGAGAGTACTCAAAGTGGAGAAAACTTCAGCCTTATCCCAAATCTCAATCTGAGCAAGAAAACTACTGGAGCTAAACCATGGGGATGCAGCGCAGGTGGAAAAGTGTTCATGCATCATTCATCCCTTAATAGGCATGTTAGATATCACACTGAACAGAAACCATATGAGTATCAAAAATATGCAGAGAAGCCATTTAAATGTAAGGAATGTGGGAAAGCCTTCAGTTTTCCCAGTTTTCTTCAAAAACATAAAAGAACTCATACTGGAGAGAAATCCTATGAATGTAAAAAATGCAGTAAAGCATTTAATTCTTCCAGTTCTCTTCAAATACGTGGAAGAATTTATAGTAGAAAGAAACTCTATGAATGTAAAAAATGCAGTAAAGCCTTCACTTTTTCCCATTCTCTTCAAATAGATGAAAGAACTCACACTGAAAAGAAGCCTGTTGGATGTAAAATACGTGGTAAAGCCTTCAGGTTTTCCAGTAATGTTCAACTACGTGAAAGAACTCACACTGGAGAGAAACCCTATGAATGTAAGGAGTGTGGGAAAACTTTTATACATCCCTCAAGCCTTCGATTACACATGATCCTTCACACTGGAGATGGACCTTACAAATGTAAGAAATGTGAGAAAACATTCCTTTCTTCCAGTGTATTTCAAATACATGGAAGGAGTCACACTGGAGAGAAACCGTATGAATGTAAAGTATGTGGTAAAGCTTTCAGTCGTTCCAACTGTGTTCAACGACATGAAAGAACTCATACTGGAGAAAAACCTTATGAATGTAAAATATGTGGGAAAGCATTCAGTTATTCCAGTTCTATTCAACGACATGAGAGAACTCACACTGGAGAGAAACCCTATGAATGTAGAAAATGCAGTAAAGCATACACTTCTTTGAGTTCTCTTCGAAAACATG